>NC_073273.2:29584696-29887727 GCF_029289425.2 Pan paniscus | reverse complement strand
TTATTTTGTATTATCCTTTTAACAAACATCGTGTATACAGAATTTCTTCATGAAGTCATAAATTATTGTTTAATGAACTTATATCTGAGTTCTTCATTGTGCCAAACAATGTCAAAGAATCATGAATGACTATGAACTGCTATAGATAAGTGATGTGAAATAAGATGAGAACATATAGAAAGGGCAGATCATAGACTGAGAACCTCACCAAGAGGTTCAGGTGAGCTGAATCTATGTCAGGGATTCAGAAAAAGACACTTGTTATTAAGGGCTTTGAGGCCAAAGGAAGTACTCTTTGTACATTCCTGTCTTTTAACTCATTTGAGGAGTTAGGTGTATTACTATTTACAGTGTTCTCTCTGCCCGTTCTTATTGTTCTCCCCAACTGGGGCTGTTATTTGAAAGCTGGTTTCTTTCATTGGGTCACATAGGCTCTAATGATGTTTTGTTTATTTTTATTATCTTCACACTACATGGTTTTAATTTACCTAATTTGACTCTTTTTTGTTGTTTTGTTTTCTGAGAATGGGTCTTACTCTGGATCCTAGGTTAGAGAACAAAACCATGATCTCAGCCCACTGCAGCCTGAACACCCCACACTCATGTGATCCTCTCAACTCAGACTCTCACATAGCTGACACTAGAGATGCATGCCACCCCTCCCAGCTACATATTAATTAATTAATTAGTTACTTTTTAGACTGGGCCCATGTTGCCCCAGGCTGGTCTAGAACTCTTGAGTGCAGGCAGTCCTCCCACCTCACCCTCTTAAAGTGCTGGGATTACATGTGTGACCCGGGGCCCCAAAATGGCTTTGAGATTTTTTCTTTTTTCTTCTGCCTCCTCATGTCTTCTTTTGAAATATGCAGTGAAGGTTTCAATTCATGGACTATAGTCTCCAGGCCTGTAATTTCTATATTTCAATTGATTATCTACATTGGGATATATATATATATTATATATATACATATATATTATATATATACATATATTATATATATTATATATACATATATTATATATACATATATTATATATATTATATATACATATATATTATATATACATATATATTATATATATTATATATACATATATTATATATACATATATTATATATACATATATTATATATACATATATATTATATATATACATATATATACACACACATATGTATATATATGGGCACTTCTTTATAAGAAAATACTTCACAGACATTTATTCTCTTAAGGCATTTTAAAAATTGTATTTTTTTATTTTTACTATTTTTTATTATTACACTTTATGTTCTAGGGTACATGTGCACAACGTGCAGGTTTGTCACATATGCATACATGTGCTATGTTGGTGTGCTGCACCCATTAACTCATCATTTACATTAGGTATATCTCCTAAGGCAATCCCTCTCCCCTCCCCCCACCCCACAACAGGTCCCAGTGTGTGATGTTCCCCACCCTGTGTCCAAGTGTTCTCATTGTTCAATTCCCACCTATGAGTGAGAACATGTGGTGTTTGGTTTTCTATCCTTGCAATAGTTTGCTCAGGATGATGGTTTCTAGCTTCATCCATGTCCCTACAAAGGACATGAACTTATCCTTTTTTATGGCTGCATGGTATTCTGTTGTGTATATGTGCCACATTTTCTTAATCCAGTCTATCACTGATGGACATTTGGGTTGATTCCAAGTCTGTGCTATTGTGAATAGTGCTGCAATAAACGTACGTGTGCTTGTGTCTTTATAGCAGCATGATTTATAATCCTTTGGGTATATGCCTAGTAATGGGATGGCTGGGTCAAATGGTATTTCTAGTTCTAGATCCTTGAGGAGTTGCCACACTGTCTTCCACAATATTTGAACTAGTTTACAGTCCCACCAGCAGTGCAAAAGCATCCTGTTTCTCCATATCCTCTCCAGTACGTGTTCTTTCCTGATTTTTTAATGATCACCATTCCAACTGGTGTGAGATGGTGTCTCATTGTGGTTTTCATTTGCATTTCTCTGATGGCCAGTGATGATGAGCACTTTTTCATGTGCCTGTTGGCTGCATAAATGTCTTCTTTTGAGAAGTGTCTGTTCATATCCTTTGTCCACTTTTTGATGGGGTTGTTTGATTTTTTCTTGTAAATTTGTTTAAGTTCTTTGTAGACTTTCGATATTACCCCTTTGTCAGATGGGTATATTGTAAAAATTTTCTCCCATTCTGTAGTTTTCCTATTCTCTCTGACGGTGGTTTCTTTTGCTGTACAGAAGCTCTTTAGTTTAATTAGATACCATTTTATTTCTTAAATTTTTTTATGAAATGATACATATTTATAACTCAAAAGTTGATGTTCAAAAACTCATATACATTAGGCATTAGATATATGCAGCTAATAGCACAGATATGACCTCACATATTTGTCATTTTTGTGGTGATAAAACTTGACATACATTGTCTTAGGATTCTTTAGAGAAAGAATATGTTAATCACTAGTTATAGTCAGCATGCTGTAGAAAAGGTTTTTAAGCATTCCTCCTTTCTAACTAGAAATATGTGTTCTTGATCCAACATCTCCTCAGTGCACCCTCTCCATTAAACACCACCCCAACCATTGGAGTCACTACCTCTGTGAGGTCCATTTTTTAGATTTTTTATAGGAATGAGGTCATGTGCTATTTACCTTTCTGATACCTGGCTTGTGTCACTTAACAAAGTGGCATGTACACATTCAGCAGACTCAGGTGTATTGTCACAACTGGCAGGATTTCCTTCTTTGTTATTGCAGTGGATTTTTCCATTTTACATATATGCCCCATTTTTTTTGTCCACTCTTCAACTGAGTTTCTATTTTGAAATAGCAACAATGTTGTAATTAATCTCCCCTTTAATAGAATTGCTTATTGCAATAAAAGAAATCTTGGTCATCATTAGAATATCTTCTCTAGTACATTTTAATTTGTCAACATTTAAAATAAAGCCAACCACTTAGAGATAAAGGAGAACTTTTATGTAAAAATTTAGCATGGAGTTGTTCAAAGGTGGCAGTGTTTGTGTGTGAGATGAAGTAAACAAGGGAAAATTTGCCTTCTTCAGCTGAGAAAGGACAATGTACATAAACTTTAAAATCAGTGAATAATTTTATGGTTTTACCTTTGTCCATGTGCCATTAGTAGTAATCAGTAATTCATATGAAAAGGAAAATAATAACTAAGGAAAAAGGAAAATAATAACTAAGTAGTTATTAACCATTACAAATGAACTTTTACCTATGAATTAATGTTTGGCTTCAGCTTCCTTAGAAGAACTGGCTTTACAGGAGCCATGAGATTATCCAAAGCCATAAGAAATAT
Source organism: Pan paniscus (assembly GCF_029289425.2). Lineage (NCBI taxonomy): Eukaryota > Metazoa > Chordata > Mammalia > Primates > Hominidae > Pan > Pan paniscus. The sequence continues at coordinate 29,884,392 of NC_073273.2, read as the reverse complement.
TCACAGTATCATGACTGTCTAGCAATTTAAGGAATGAGGAATGGGGACATAGAAGAAATAATTTTAAAAAGTTGCTTGAGAGAAGAGAAAATAGTGTTTCAGAAAATAGTGTTCTTTTCATAATGTTCCATCATTTTTAATATTAAAGGTCCCATATCATATGGAAGAGAGAATTATGGAGGTCCTCCACGCAGAAAGCCAATCTCTTCCTGGCAAATAACCATATGTCACCAAGAGATGACGGTTATGCAACTAAGGATAGGTAAAGGAAAATTTTTAAAAAACAGTTGATTGTTTTTGTGGTGATGAAATTCACATAACAAAATTAAACATTATAAGGTAAACAGTTAAGTGGCATTTAATACATTCTGTGTCACACACCAACTACCTCCATCGAGTTCCAAAACATTTTCATCACTCCAAAATAAACCTCCAACTACCAGTTAAGCAGTGCCTTCCATTTTTTCCCTTTCCTCAGCTGCTAGCAAACACCAATCTGTGTTCTAATTCTGAACCCCTGGTTGGGGGCATTTAATGTTAATGGGCTCAAACACTACACACTTTTGACATCTGTGATGTCCTGAAGGTTCATTTACATCACAGCACTTTACTCCTTCCATAAGCTGTTAACCCATTATTTTATTTGTGTTGTTTCCATGGCAGTATTTCTATGCACTAATATTTGTTTGAGTATGCTTATTCAATTCTGGGTGTATGTGAGTGGAATTGCTTGGTCCTGTGATAATTATGTTTGTTTTCTTGAGGAACCACCACATTTCTCCATAGTAGCTGCATCATTTTCCGTTCCAACTAGCATTGTATCAGGGTTTCAATTTATTTACATCCTCTCAAACACTTGTTATTTCCTGCTTTTTAAAATTTATTGCCATTCCAGTGTGTGTGTGAAGTATGGTATCTCATTTGGGATTTGAAATGCGTTTTCTGTATGACTGATTATGAGTATCTGTTCCATGTGCTTTTCAGGTGTCTATTTTATATGGAGAAATATCTATTTAGATGTTTGGCCTTTTAATTTTGTTTAAGTTGTAAGTTAGTTATGTTTTGGATACTAGAAGTTGAAAATTTAAAATTTGTTTAGCTTAAACTTATGCACACAGAAATCATCCAAGTTCCCCAGAAACCAGGGATTATGCTCCATGACCTAGAGACTATGCATACCATGATTATGGTCATTCTATTCAGGTTGAACATTCCTCTAGAGAATATAGGTACCATAAGGTTTTCCAGATTTGTCAAATAGATTTCTTAAATTGTTTATTCTGGCATTAAGAAAACTTTTTTTTTCCAATTTAGTGATCAGGATGGCTATGGTGAGGCCCGTGGTAGAGATCATTCTGAACATCCAAGTGGAAGTTCTTACAGAGATACAATTCAGAGATATGATGAGGGTCCAGGATGGATTCATAAATTATAGAATTATATTTATTAGATCAGATCATTATTTTAATGAACTTCTAAGGAAAAATATAAAGGACAAATATAACATGTTTAGATATTGAATATTGTTAAGAGTATAAAGCATATTAAATGATATGAAGGTGAGAACTTCACTTTGTGTTCAGAAAATGTGACTCAACATTTACTTTCGGATTAAATTTGTTAAGCTTCAAAATACTACCCTTACACTTCTTTTAAATAAACCTTCTGACTATTGCAGGCATAATTAATATCCTGCAACAAAGGCAGAGGAAAACAGATATTTCCAAATAGTACTTTAACTAATTCATGTTTTAGTGGTAGCAGTAAAAATGTTTGGATGTAGTCCAACATTATTTTATCAACCCTGCAGGGAACTCTCATGGTGCACCACCTGCACAAGGGCCTCGGATGTCTTATGGTGGAAGAAGCCGCCATTATTATAACAATACACAAGATAGATATAGCAGAAGTCGGAGAGTTACTCAAGACACTGCGGTGATTTTTATTCCTGTTTTCATGAGCACGTTGGCAGAAAAGATCAAAGGAATCTAATTTCTCTGGATAGAGTGCACCCTGCTCCTCGTGAAGCATATGGTAGCTCAAGTTATGTGGCATCTACAGGAGATGGTAAGAGAAGCTGATCTGAAAAAGGAGACTGAAGTAAATATTAAAGCAAGTATTCAAAATAATAGTTATTGCATACCAAACCTTCTTTGCAAATCGAAAATTGAAATGTTATTTATTCATTGTTACCTGCATACCACTCAAAGCAACATGTTGGTTTTGTGGAGAGACATAGATACTTACTCCATAATTTTTCTGAGATATTCAGAGGAAAAGGAATTTTTTTCAAAGTAATTTCATACTTGTTAATGCTATTTGAAAACTCTTTGTTTAGATGTAATATCTGCATTAAAATTTTCACAAAGAAATTTTACATGTAATGCAAAATGCCTGATGTTACTGCTTAGCTACACATGCTTAAAAGCAAATTCAATAGGAGAGAAAATTGTGTTGTTTTTGAACATTTTCCTTTGTTTCTTTGAACATAAGTAGATACAAGATCAAGCATATGTTATGTCTCCCTTGCAAGCTGCATAAGTTTTCTAATTAGGCTGTGTTTCTCTTTAAAAAATTACAAGCTTAAAATGTTTGAGAAATCTTCAGAAACACTACACAACTGTCTGCCTCACCATATAACATTTATCTTTTAGAGGAATATTACAGGTCAAAGGAAATAATTAGATGTGGTTGATACTAAAGTTTAAGACATCTGGAACATTCTACATGAAGGATTCTGTGACTGAAGGGGGATATTGGGAATGAAAACTTTTCTTTTTTAACCTAAATCAAAACTGAACCAATTAAGTTTCTCAAGTGCATAGCATAATGAAATTAAATGTTCCTACTTTAAATAGTGGAACATATGTGTTTTGTCTTGAGAGTTACGCATGTTAATTTTTTCTTGAAATATTTGACAATGGATACTATAAGTAACGGTTTAGCAATAAGTTCTTACAAAGAGGAATAATCTAGTATAGTTGGGATTTTATCAATTTTTTTTTGAGATGCAGCGTAGCTTTGTTGCCCAAGCTGGGGTGCAGTGGCTCGATTTTGGCTTACTGCAAACTCCGCCATCTGGGTCCAAGCTATTCTCCTGCCTCAGCGTCCTGAGTAACTGGTATTAGATACGTGTGCACCATAGCTGGCTAATTTTTTGTATTTTTAGTACAGACAGCATTTCACCATGTTTGCCAGGCTGTTCTTGAAATCCTGACCCACCTCCTCAGACTCCCAATGTGCTAGGATTATAGGCATGAGCTACAACTATCAGCCGATCAGATTTATTTGAAGATGTGCATGTGAACGTTTTAGACCTCATACTTTTGGAAAGTGAAGTATATAAAACATAAAACAACAGCCTAAAGTTTCAGACAGGGGATTGCTTAAAGGTTTAATAAATCATCAAATGATAAAAAAAATAAAATATTTGTACCCAAATAACTAAACCAATTAATTTTTCTGATTATCCAACCTAAAGAAATGAAATATATGAAGTTCTAGAAGTTTTACAGTCCATCATTCTTACAATTAACAGACTAATCTGCAAGGACAAACTATTTTCTTGGCAAAATTTTAATAAGATCATCAATTTTTATAGGGTAAGGGTGCAAATAATTTTAAAGGGAGAAGTTACCAACTTTGATTTTCAAGTGAGTTATTCAAGTTATGAAGTTGTGTTTTCATTCATCTACAATGTAGCATTGTGAGGATGAAGTAAAAAGATAAACTCCCTAGTCTTTTGTATGTTACTGTCCAGGTGTGATGGCTTAGTTCTTCAATTCCAGCACATTGGGAGGCCAAGGCTTGCAGATCACTTTAGGTCAGGAGTTCAAGACCAGCCTGGCCAACACCAAGAAACCTATCTCTACCAAAAATACAAAAATTAGCCAGCCATGTTGGCCCACACCTGTAGTATGTTACAGCTAATTGGGAGGCTCAGACAGGAGAATTATTTGAATCTGGGAGCCTGAGACTGCAGTGAGCCCATATGCAGTCTAGCCTGAGTGACAGAGTGATACTCCAACTCAAAAATAATTATATAAATCAACAAATATGTAGATAATCTGGTATCCTTCAGTTTAAGCACTTATCATTTCTTTATTATTTTTAGAGACAGGGTTTCACTATGTTGTCCAACCTGGACTGCAGTGTCACCATCGTAGCTCGCTGCAGCCTTGAACTCCTGTGTTGAAATGTGTGAGCCTTCCATTTCAACCTCCTAAGTAGCTGGAATTACAGGCACACATCACTGAGCCCAGCTTTTGTGTTTGTGTGTGTGTGTGTGTGTGTGTGTGTGTGTGTGTGGTAGGGACAATGCTTCAGATGTATTGTTCAGGCTGGTCTGAAACTTCCAGGCTTAAGTGATCCTCCTTCCTTGGCCTCCCAAAATGTTGTGATTATAGTTGTGAGCCTCTGAGAGTGGCATATCATTTGTTGGTATGAGTGACATTCCGTCTCCACTCTTTTAATTCTTTTGAAATATACAATAAGTCATTGTTAAATGTAGTCATCCTATGCTGCTGAACACTAGACTTATTCCTTCTAAGCAGCCGTAATTTAACCCACCCCCAACCCCTCTTTGATCCCTTCCTTACCAATACACATTACTTGTATCAAAATATCGCATGATATTGCCGAAAGTATCTACAACTGTTGCGTACAAATTTTTTTAAATAAGTAAAAGAATAATTAAAAAAGGGTATATCCACAAGGTGACAAAACAGGAGGCTCTAATTTGTTCCTCCACACAAAAATGCAACAAATAAAAAGCCACAACAACATCAATTTCCTGTGAGATAAACACAGAAACCAGTTAAGATACACAAGTAGGATTATGAAAATACTCACTTAAAAGAGGTAAAAAAAATTGAATAATAATTTTTTTCTAGAGTTTATGTCTGATACAGTGCCCTAGAATGAATAGGGAACTGTTATTTCACAGCTCCTCTCAGAGGACTGAAGTATTAAACCACATATATAGTACTCCACCTGTTACATCTGCTTCTCCATGAAATGATTCCTAGCTTGCCATTCTCTGGATTCTAACACAGACTGGTATTTATACCTCTCATAGGACCTCCAAGATGAAAGAGGGATTTAAATAGACATTCAAGAACTTCTGAAACTGTTTCCTCCTGGCTTACTGGATCTCACACAGTCAAGAAAGCTCAGCTCCCACTTTGTACCTCTAAGAACTTAGTTTGTACATCTAACTTCTTGACTTTTTTTTTCTTTTTTGTTTTGATATGGTGTCTTGCTCTGTTGCCCAGGCTGAAGTGTAATGGCACAATCTTGGCTCACTGCAATCTCCCCGCCTCCCAGATTTAAGCAATTCTCCTGCTTCAGCCTCCTGAGTAGCTGAGATTACAGGCATCCACCACCATCCTCGGCTAATTTTTGTATTTTTAGTAGAGATGGGATTTCAAGATGTTGGCCAGGCTGGTCTTTAACTCTGGACCTCAGGTGATCCACCCATCTCAGCCTCTGAAAGTGCTTGGGAGTACAGGAGTGAGCCACTGTGCCCAGCCTTTCTTCAGCTTTAATATCATCTAATTTTGAAAACATTAGCAATTAAATTGTTATTTTCTATTTCTTTTCTTTTTTTTTTTTTTGAGAAGGAGTCTCACTCTTTTTGCCCAGGCTGGAATGCAATGGTGCCTTCTCGGTTCAACACAACCTTACATCCTGGATTCAAGCAATTCTCCTGCCTCATCCTCCTAAGTAGCTGGGATTACAGGCATGCACCACCACACCCAGCTAACTTTGTATTTTTCATACAGATGGTGTTTCTCCATGTTGGTCAGGCTGGTCTCAAACTGCCGACCTCAGGTGATCTGCCTGCCTCTGCCTCACAAAGTGTTGGGATTACAGGCATTAGCCACCATGTCCAGCCAAAATAATATTTTCAGTGTGCATTTCTGTGATCCTTGGAGGAGGTTGGGCAGCTTTGTCTATGTTTGTGACCTTTTTCTTCCCCCTGTGGATTGCTGTATTCTGCCATCTTCAGTATTTTGCTCTTTAGTTAATTTGGTTAGTCATCATCACAATGTTACATTGAAAACTGCTAATAGTTGTGTGATAATGGCAAGCTTCTTCCCCCAGACAAATTTTAGGGTCAATGATACTAGACTGGCTTGACCACCAAAGTGTGCTTTGAGAACTGTAATGGAATTACAGGAACTCATGTCTGGAAAGAACAGAATTCTAGCTGTCATTTAGTCCTACCCAACCACCTGATGTGTAAACCTTGTCTTCAAAATCTTAGCCAAATATTCAACTTCAACTGTCTGCCTCCTGAGACAGTCCACTCCATCTGTAGATAATTCTGTTGATTATAACAGCCTTGCCTGTATTAAACCAGATCTTGTCTCCCTGTATTTTCTACCCTCTGTCTCTCCAGCCTTAGAGAACAAATCTACCTCCTCTTCCACGTAACAGCCTTTCTGATACGTAGTAACAGTTTATATAATAATTGAAGTCATCTTTTCTTCATGTTAAACATGCTGGTTCCCATAAGTTATCCTTATATGAGGAGATTCTGAGTGTCTTTTCAGTCACTTTGTGATCACAGTCTGTTGAATGCTTACTAGTTTATCCCTTTTTAAAAAATGTATCACTGAGTTCAGTGTCTTAGGGTGTTCTGAATAATAATAATAACTAATAATAATGGTAGCTAGCCTTTATTGAGTATCAAGTACTTTGCCAAGTACTTTACTTGTATTAATTAATTTAATCCTTACAACATGACAAGAGTGTGGAATTTGAATCCCCATTTGGACAATGAGGAAATTGAGGCATATGGAAATTAAGTAATTTACCTGTAACTGCACTCAGTGGAGTGGAACTAGAATTTCTCCTATTACAGTTATCATATTTCAGTGTATATGTGCCTAAGATTATATGATTTTTAACTCCTAATTGATTTATATTAACTATCTACTCAAACTCCCAAGTCTTATTTGAATGTATTACTGGTAAGCCGCTACTTCCCATCTTGTACAGTTGAGTTCTGAAGCCAAGTCTAGGACCTGAAAAACTGCACTTAACCTCACTGAGTCTATTATAGTTTGTAGCCCACAGTGCTTTTCAGACATCTTGCTTATCCAGTTTTTCTTCCCTGATATAGTTAGCTGGCTCTCTTCTCTTCTGGTAGTGATTGACTTCACATTTGACACTGTCATCTACAAACTATATACTACATGTTTTCATCTTAGCTGGATGTGGATGAGTTGCTTAATTTATTTTACTTTTCTTTTGTGTTTGCATTCAGAAAGTAGCTTCCCAGAATAAACAGCAGTGGGTGTTTTCCCACAGTTGTACAGAGGTTATCTACTCCATTGTCCCTTCCTCACGGAAGGATCAAAAACATTTACCAATATGTTATACACTTCAGGTAACAGTTGTTTGTGTTCCTTTCAATATTTTTTTCATCAGATATACGCTTGAAAATGATACTGTGCACAGGACTTCTCAACTTAGTTTCTGCCTTTCTAGTTAAGAAAAATGTATGTTTTAGTTTATTAACTATAAAATAAAATGCTCCTTTTTCTCTTCCTAGGCTTAAATAGAATAATTAGTTAAAAAATCAAGAAACTATCTTATACACATTTCCACTATATTTTTCTACTTTGAATCAAAAAGTAAATTGAGTGGTATAGTGAAAAGACAAAAGGATGGGGATTGGTGAGTTCATGGGCAGGAGACTTGGTTTCCACTGTTAGTTTTCTCATTATCTGGCAGTATGAATTGCCAGAAGTTTTTTTCTCTTCTCTAGGCTGTAAAATCTGTAAAATGAGGGGACTGGAATAAAATGAGGTAAGACAATTCATTACTTCAAAATTACCTTGAGTTCAATGTAAATGTAATATAACTTGTTATCTTCCAAAATATTAAAATGGCTTTGCGTGAGTGCTTTGTAAACAACTCCCCAAGCTTTATTTAAAAATTATTTCTGGATATTTGTTTAGAAGAAACATTGCCAATTAAAACTTAGAGGACAAAACATTCTGAGTATTACTTACTGCTGGATCTTATAAAAATACCAATGACATTTGGATTTTTTTTTTTTTTTTTGAGGTGGAATCTCCCCCTGTTGCCTAGGCTGGAGTGCAATGGTGTGATCTCAGCTCACTGAAACCTCCGCCTCCCGGGTTTAAGCAATTCTCCTGCCTCAGCCTCTCATGAAGCTGGGATTATAGGCACATGCCACCACACCTGGCTAATTTTTTGTATCTTTAGTACAGACTAGGTTTCACCATGTTGGGCAGGCTGGTCTGGAACTCTCGACCTCGTGACCCACCCGCTTCAGTCTCCCAAAGTGTTGGGATTACAAGAATGAGCCACCACACCCAACCTTTAGTTTTTTTTATAGTGTAAGTTCTTCTGTGGATGGCTATAGGCAAATCCGAGAGGCATTTTCACATTTTTGGCATTTAAAGGGGAGTCAGAGGCCCGCAACCCTGTGCTTCTACCCTGTAATCTATCTACTGAAGGATGAGCCCCCAGGAATGCTGGGAGCCTCTCAAAATTCATTCACACACCTGCACAATCACCCACCAATTTATTAAAAAACAAGTTTCCTGTGAAAATTCTCGATTGCTTTCTGTGTGTGAAAGAAAAAAATCACAATAAAAAACATCTCGGAAATATCTTTAAACTTATTTGCAAATTTATTTTTGGTGATTTTTAAAAGCTACACTGAATTACCCAAAAGACTATAAATCATGCTGCTATAAAGACACATGCACACGTATGTTTACAGCGGCACTATTCACAATAGCAAAGGCTTGGAACCAACACAAATGTCCAACAATGATAGACTGGATTAAGAAAATGTGGCACATATACACCATGGAATACTATGCAGCCATAAAAAATGATGAGTTCATGTCCTTTGTAGGGACATGGATGAAATTGGAAATCATCATTCTCAGTAAACTATCACAAGGACAAAAAACCAAACACCGCATGTTCTCATGCACAGGTGGGAATTGAACAATGAGATCACATGGACACAGAAAGGGGAACATCACACTCTGGGGAATGTTGTGGGGTTGGGGAAGAGGGGAGGGATAACATTAGGAGATATACCTAATGCTAAATGACGAGTTAATGGGTGCAGCACACCAGGATGGCACATGTATACATACGTAACTAACCTGCACATTATGCACATGTACCCTAAAACTTAAAGTATAATAATAATAAAATAAAATAATAAAAAATAAAAGATATGCTGAATTTTCCTTTTTTAAAGGCAATGCAGATTTAAAAATGATTTTGTAATAGTTTACTGGTGTAAACAAAGATATCAGTGAAGATAACATTTATTTATATGCATTTTTAAATGCTATTTTCCTGCTTGTTTTCACCTTGTGTTTTATTCTTTATTTATAGTTTCAAAATGTTTTACTGAAGGGAAAATTTAATATTTTTGTTTTTTTTTCTTTTCATTAAGTCTATGGGTACATTTATCATTTAAAAGATACTTTCAAAATAAAATTAGAGAAATTTAAAATAGATACATGTATATATATTTATTGCCAATTTTCCTCAATAATTTGCTTGTAAACAAATACAACTGGCTGGGCGCAGTGGTTCATGTCTGTAATCCCAGCACTTTTGGAGGACAAAGGGGGCAGATTGCTTAAGCTCAGGCATTCAAGACCAGCCTGGGCAACATGGCGAAAGCCCATCTCTACCAAAAATACAAAAAATTAGCTGGACATGAGGGTGTGCACCTGTATGTAGTCCCAGCTACTCAGGAGGCTGAGGTGGGAGGATTGCTTGAGCCTGGAAGGTGGAGGTGGCAGTGAGCCTAGATCATGCCACTGCACTCCAGCCTGGGTGACAGTGAGACCCTATCTCAAAAAAAAATACAATCGGTGCCAGCAAGATACATCCTTGCAGAAGTGAATGAAATGATACAACTTAAAAATACTTAACAAAATTAATTTCATTAGTTAACATAAGTTTTTTCTGGAGTCTCACACTGTTGCCTGGGCTGGACTACAATGGTGCCGTCTCGACTCACTGCAACCTCTGCCTCCTGGATTGAAGAAATTCTCCTGCATCAGCCTCATGAGTAGTGTTCGCCAACACACCCAGCTAATTTTTTGTACTTTTTAGTAGAGATGGGGTTTCACTATGTTGGCCAGGCTGGTCTCGAACTGCTGACCTCATGATCTTCCCACCTCAGCCTCCCAAAGTGCTGAGATTACAGGTGTGAGCCACCAGGCCGGCCTAACGTAAGTATCTTAACGCTATTTTCCTCAGAATATTAGTTACTTTATTAAGAACTGGAGAAAAAGAAACTACTGCTAAAATTGAAAACAAACTTAGTAGAAATGTCTATATATATATGTTATATATGTACACAAACACATTATATATACACATTATATATGAATAGATTAATGGGAAGTTAAATAAACAGATTTCTCCTATTCAACTACCCAGTATATTGGGAACTCAGAAGAAAACTGATGAGGAAAGGGTAGAACCTAGGCTTATCAAAGAGTAAATTAAGGCACTAATACCAGTAATTATATACAACAATTATGATATGCATGAAACATATCTAATTACATCACTTTCCCACTCACAATCTCTTCTTAAGACAAATATGCACATTCTCTTCTAGTCATAAGATACTAGATTAATCTGTAATCTTCAAAGGCTTCTTTGGTGCTTCCTTATCTATGACTTCCAAGCTTCCAAGTTTCTGCTTTTCTCTAGTTGGCTGCAATAGCTCTGTGCTCAGATTCACTTGGCAGTCCTTGCCTGAAGACCTTTTTGCCTTAAGAGCCAGCATTTTATTTATTTTCACTTTTAGTGTAAGTCCACAATTACTCATATGATCATTCAACAATTCTTTCATCAGAGATTCCTATTTGTGAAGTACTCTTCCAGGCATTGGGTGATTCAGTAGTGCATAAAACTAACCAAATGTTTCTGCCTTCATATAGCTTCCAACTCAAGAGCAAACAAATATTTAATTTCAAGTAGTGCTGTGAATAAAAGAAAAGGGAGTAGAGAGTTGGCAGAAGGAATAGGGGTGAACAATGCTTCTGCAGAGAGATGACATTTAAATGACATAAAGAATTAGGTAGGTAGATACTTGGAAGAAGAGTGTTCTGGGCAGAGGAGATAGCCAAGTTCAACATCCTTGTTGTATGAAGCAGCTTGAAATGTTCAAGGAAATCCATAGAAGACCAGTGTTCTGCTCTTCTGGCAGGTGAGGACACAGCATTCTTCTCCTCTGGAAGATGCAGTTACAGGGTGCCATCTTGGAAATAGAGAGCAGCACTCACCAGACACCTAATCTGCTTGTGCATTGATATTGAACTTCATGGCCTCCTGAACTGTAAATTACTAAGTCTAAGGTACTTCATGGCCTCACAAATTAAGACAAATTGGTATTGACAAGTGAATGTGCTGCTCTAACATATACCTAAAAATGTGAATGTGGCTTTAGAACTGGGTAGAGGTTGGAAGAATTTTAAGGTGCAGGCTAGTAAAAGCTTAGATTGCCATGAATAGAATGTTAAGGGCAATTCTGGTGACAGCTTAGAAGCGGAGAGCCATAGAGAAAGCCTCAGTTTTAGAGATTACCTATGTGGTCATGAACAGAATGTTCATAGAAATATGGACAGTAATGGCCATTCTGATGAGGTCTCGATGGAAATGAAGACTATCTTACTGGAAAATAGAGGAAATGCCATCCTTGTTACTAAGTGGCAAAGTATTTGCCGGACTCGTCTCCATGTTCTGTTTTGTGAAAGGCAGAATTTAGGCTGGGAGCGGTGGCTCATGCCTGTAATCCCAGCACTTTGGGAGGCCAAGGCAGGTGGATCATGAGGTCAGGAGATCGAGACCATCCTGGCTAACACGATGAAACTCCGTCTCTACTAAAAATACAAAAAAATAGCCGGGCGCGGTGGCGGGTGCCTGTAGTCCCAGCTATGCAGGAGGCTGAGGCAGGAAAATGGCCTGAACCCCGGGGGACAGAGCCTGCAGTGAGTGGAGATCGCGCCACTGCACTCCAGCCTGGGTGAAAGACTGAGACTTCATCTCAAAAAAAAAAAAAAAGAAAGAAAGAAAGAAAAAGAAAGGTCAGATTTACAATGATGAACTAGAATATTTGGTGAAATAAATATCTAAACAAATTGTTCAGGGTGCTGGATGGCATGGCTTAGCTGCTTATAGTAAAATGCAATAAAAGAGAAACACATTAAAGATTTATAATTCTAAGGGAATTAAAAAGGGGAGAAGACCCTGAAGATTTGGAAAATTGTTAACCTCGCCTAGTAAAGAATAAAAACCTATGTTTAGGAGACAAAACCAAGTGTGTGGCCAAGTGACCATTAGATGAGGAGATTAGTATAGATAGGAAGAAGCCAGATTCCTTTTATCAAAACAATGGAGGAATGATCCTGATGGCAAAACAGAGATCTTCCAGGCTACCTCTCTCACCACAGGCACAAAGAACTAGGTCTTTGAGGGCAGAATAGTTTCAAGGGAGGGTCCCGGGATGCCTGAAGATCCTCAGTGTTTGCTGCCTAAGCCCACCTCAAGTCTCTGCTTCCCCCATTCCAATGTAGTGCTCCACAGCATTCTCAGCTGTGGCTCAAGTGGGCTTAGTTGCAGCAAGGGCAAGTTCTCTGGAAGATACAGGCTATAATCCTTGACAGCATTCATGTGGTACTAACTTTGCAGTCACGCAGAGCAAATGAGCTGTGGAGGCATGGATACCTCCTAATTTTCAATGAATGCCCCAGAGAAACTTGGGGTCCAGTCAGAGAAATACTGCAGGATCAGGGCCACTGCGGAATGCCTGCATTAGTCTGTTTTCATATTGCTATAAAGAACTGCCTGAGACTGGGTAATATATAAAGGAAATAGGTTTAATTGACTCACAGTTCAACATGGATGGGGAAATCTTAACAATCATGGAGGAAGGCAAAGAGGAAGCCAGTCACCTTCTCACAAGGCAGCAGAAAGAAGAAGTGCTGAGTAACGGGGTAAGAGCCCTGTGTTAGTCCATCCTCACACTGCTAATAAAGACATACCTGAGACTGGATAATTTATAAAGGAAAGAGGTTTAATTGGCTCACAGTTCTATGGGGCTGGAGAGGAATCAGGAAACTTACAATCATGATGGAAGGGGAAGCAACAAGTCCTTTCTCACATAGCATCAGAAAGGAGAAGTCCTGAGCAAAGGGGGAAAAGCCCCTTATAAACCATCTGGTGAGAACTCACTCACTATCATGACAACAATATGGAGGTAACCACTCCCATGATTACATTACTTCCCACTTGTTCCCTCCTATGACACATGAAGATAATGGGAACTACAATTGAAGATGAGATTTGGGTGGGGACACAAACAAAGCACATCAAGCCCCTTATAAAACTATCAGATCTCATGATAACTCACTCATTATCAAATGCCCCCATGATTCGATTACTTCCACCTGGTCCCACCCTTGACATGTGGGTATTATGGGGATTACAATCCAAGATGAGATTTCGGTGGGGACACCAGGAAGCCTAACCATATCATTCCCTCCACTAGGGCAATGCGCAGTTGAGCCATGGGGTCAGGGTTACCAAAGGGGATCTCGACATGGGAAATGTCCAGTGGAGCTAAGGGGTCATGGATACTGCAGATAGCCACCACTAGAGCAGTGTTTACTGAGATTATTGGATGAAGGTCACCTCCAAGACCCCAGGCCTGCACAGCCGCTACTGCAATGCCAGCCTGGGAGAGCTCCAGGCAAATTAAATCAAACCCTAAGAGCTGTGGCATGGCTGTACCCGAAAAATCAATGTGAGAAAGTTTTTTGCAGCCTCGGGGACTCAACCTTCACTCAAGTGTGTCTGGAATGTGGGACATGGAGTCAAATAATATTATTCTCAGGCCTTAAGATATAATGTTATTCGTCCCGTTTTGTTTTGAAGCCAAAAGCAAACTATCACCCCTTTCCTCTTACCTAGTTGTATCTTTTGGATTGGGAATACCTATCCCATGACCGTCTTCCAATGGTATTTTGGACTCTGAATGGTAATTTGACTCTAGATGAATCATACTTTGCGTATCCCCCATATCTGATTTAGATAATATTTGCATGTTCTAGATCAGACTTTGCATATAGACTTTAAAAGTTATGCTGGAATGTGTTAACACTTTTGGGATAGAATTAATGTATTTTTGTATGTGAAGAGAACATGAATTTTGGCCCACCACTGGTAGAGTGCTATGGTTTGAATGTGTCCCTTCCAAAATTCACATGTTGAAATTCACCCCCATGGTGATGATATTAAAAGGTGAAGCCTTTTGGGAAGTGATTAAGTCATGAGGGACAGATCATTATAAAAGGGAAGGAAGGAACTAACTTAAGCCCTTTGGGCTTTTCTTCCACATGAGAATACAGCATTTCTCCCCTTTGGAGATGCAGCAACAAGGTAATAGCTTAGACAAAGTGTGTAACCCTCACTAGACATCAAACTTTCTGGTATCTTGATCTTGGACTTCCTGGCCTCTGGAGTTATAAAAGGTTAATTTACTTTCTTTATAAACTACCCAGTCTAAGTTATTTTGTATAGCATCACAAATAGACTAATATAAGTTATTGACATTCTTCTTTTATATTTTGTACTTTTTCTGTTGTATTTAAAAAAATCTATGCCAAATCCAGATTCATAAATATGTTGTTCCACATTATCTTCTAGAAATTTTATAGTTTTAGCTGTTACATCTAAATCTAAGTTCCATCTTGACTAAATTTTAGTGTATAGTGTAAGGTGTGGATTGAAGTTAATTATAATTATTATTTACATATGGATATCTAATTTTTCTAACACAATTTGTAGAAATGACTATCCTTTTCCACCAAATTTTATGTAGATCTTTGTCAAAAATCAACAGACCATTTTTGTCTGGGTCAATTTCTGGACTCAGTATTCCATTTCATTGATATATGTGTCTGTCTTGATAACCATTTGTAAAATCAAGTCTACAAATCATCTGATGTTAGTATTTCAATGGTGTTTTTACTTTTAAAGTTTTAATGGATATTCCAGTTCCTTTGTATTTCCACATACATTTTATAATTGGCTTCTCTTTTTTCTTAAGCCTGCTAGGTTTCTGATTGAGATTACATTGATTCTATTAATAACATAGTGGAAGATTTGAAATTATAACAATATTCAGCCATCAAACCCTCAATAAGCCCCTATTGAACCCAAAAGGGCCTATTATCCCTTTCCATTATTCATATGCTATATCAATATATGATATTTCTCCTATCATATTATGCATAATAATATGCTTCGATGTATTTAGGTTTTCTTTAATTTGTCTTTACAATACTGTGTTGTTTCTGCTGTATAGTTCTTGCATAGATTTTGTCAAATTTATTATTATGTATTTTATATTTTTGTTTGTTAGTGGCATTGTTTTAAAATTTTAATTTCTAATTTTTAGTGTAGTTTATAGATTTATCATTTTATACTGACCTTAGATCCCATGACCTTGAAAAATCCACTTATTAGTTCTAGATGATTTTTGTAGATTATAACATTATTTTTAAATTTAGATGATATTGTCTATTAATAAGCAGTGTTATTTATTTCATTCTGGAAAGATTTATTTAAATTATACTTTAAGTTTTAGGGTACATGTGCACAATGTGCAGGTTAGTTATGTATGTATACATGTGCCATGCTGGTGCGCTGCACCCACTAACTCATCATCTAGCATTAGTTATATCTCCCAATGCTATCCCTCCCCTCTGCCCCCACCCCACAACAGTCCCCAGAGTGTGATGTTCTCCTTCCTGTGTCCAGGTGTTCTCATTGTTAAATTCCCACCTATGAGTGAGAATATGCGGTGTTTGGTTTTTTGTTCTTGCAATAGTTTACTGAGAATGATGATTTCCAATTTCATCCATGTCCCTACAAAGGACATGAACTCATCATTTTTTATGGCTGCATAGTATTCCATGGTGTATATGTGGCACATTTTCTTAATCCAGTCTACCATTGTAGGACATTTGTGTTGGTTCCAAGTCTTTGCTATTGTGAATGATGCCGCTATAAACATACGTGTGCATGTGTCTTTATAACAGCATGATTTATAATCCTTTGGGTATATACCCAGTAATGGGATGGCTGGGTCAAATGGTATTTCTAGATCTAGATCCCTGAGGAATCGCCACACTGACTTCCACAATGTTTGAACTAGTTTACAGTCCCACCAACAGTCTAAAAGTGTTCCTATTTCTCCACATCCTCTCCAGCAACTGTTGTTTCCTGACTTTTTAATGATCCCCATTCTAACTGGTATGAAATGGTATTTCACTGTGGTTTTGATTTGCATTTCTCTGATGGCCAGTGATGGTGAGCATTTTTTCATGTGTTTTTTTGGCTGCATAAATGTCCTCTTTTGAGAAGTGTCTGTTCATGTCCTTTGCCCACTTCTTGATGGGGTTGTTTGTTTTTTTATTGTAAATTTGTTTGAGTTCACTGTAGATTCTGGATATTAGCCCTTTGTCAGATAAGTAGGTTGCGAAAATTTTCTCCCATTTTGTAGGTTGCCTGTTCACTCTGATGGTAGTTTCTTTTGCTGTGCAGAAGCTCTTTAGTTTAATTAGATCCCATTTGTCAATTTTGGCTTTTGTTGTCTTTGCTTTTAGTGTTTTAGACATGAAGTCCTTGCCCATGCCTGAATGGTAATGCCTAGGTTTTCTTCTAGCGTTTTTATGGTTTTAGATCTAATGTTTAAGTCTTTAATCCATCTTGAATTGATTCTTGTATAAGGTGTAAGGAAGGGCTCCAGTTTCAGCTTTCTACATATGGCTAGCCAGTTTTCCCAGCACCATTTATTAAACAGGGAATCCTTTCCCCATTGCTTGTTTTTCTCAGGTTTGTCAAAGATCAGATAGTTGTAGATATGCAGTGTGATTTCTGAGGGCTCTGTTCTGTTCCATTGATCTATATCTCTGTTTTGGTACCAGTACCATGCTGTTTTGGTTACTGTAGTGTAGCCTTGTAGTATAGTTTGAAGTCAGGTAGTGTGATGCCTCCAGCTTTGTTCTTTTGGCTCAGGATTGACTTGGTGATGTGGTCTCTTTCTTAGTTCCATATGAACTTTAAAGTAGTTTTTTTTTCCAATTCTGTGAAGAAAGTCATTGGTAGCTTGATGGGGATGGCACTGAATCTATAAATTACCTTGGGCAGTATGGCCATTTTCATGATATTGATTCTTCCTACCCATGAGCATGGAATGTACTTCCATTTGTTTGTATCCTCTTTTAAATCCTTGAGCAGTGGTTTGTAGCTCTCCTTGAAGAGGTCCTTGGCATCCCTTGTTAGTTGGATTGCTAGGTATTTTATTCTCTTTGAAGCAATTGTGAATGGGAGTTCACTCATGATTTGGCTCTCTGTTTGTCTGTTGTTGGTGTATAAGAATGCTTGTGATTTTTGTACATTGATTTTGTATCCTGAGACTTTGCTGAAGTTGCTTATCAGCTTAAGGAGATTTTGGGCTGAGACAATTGGGTTTTCTAGATATACAATCATGTCGTCTGCAAACAGGGACAATTTGACTTCCTCTTTTCCTAATTGAATACCCTTTATTTCCTTCTCCTGCCTAATTGCCCTGGCCAGAACTTCCAACACGATGTTGAATAGCAGTGGTGAGAAAGGTCATCCCTGTCTTGTGCCAGTTTTCAAAAGGAATGCTTCCAGTTTTTGCCCATTCAGTATGATATTGGCTGTGGGTTTGTCATAGATAGCTCTTATTATTTTGAGATACGTCCCATCAATACCTAATTTATTGGGAGTTTTTAGCATGAAGGGTTGTTTAATTTTGTCAAAGGCCTTTTCTGCATCTATTGAGATAATCATGTGGATTTTGTGTTTGGTTCTGTTTATATGCTGGATTACATTTATTGATTTGTGTATATTGAACCAGCCTTGGATCCCAGGGATGAAGCCCACTTGATCATGGTGGATAAGCTTTTCGATGTGCTGCTGGATTCCGTTTGCCAGTATTTTATTGAGGATTTTTGCCTCAATGTTCATCAAGGATATTGGTCTGCAGTGCTCTTTTTTGATTGTGTCTCTGCCTGGCTTTGGTATCAGGATGATGCTGGCCTCATAAAATGAGTTAGGGAGGACTTCCTCTTTTTCTATTGATTGGAATAGCTTCAGAAGGAATGGTACCAGTTCCTCCTTGTACCTCTGGGAGAATTCGGCTGTGAATCCATCTGGTCCTGGACTCTTTCGTTGGTAAGCTATTGATTACTGCCACAATTTCAGCTCCTGTTATTGGTCGATTCAGAGATTCAACTTCTTCCTGGTTTAGTCTTGGGAGAGTGTATGTGTCAAGGAATTTATCCATTTCTTCTAGATTTTCTAGTTTATTTGTGTAGAGGTGTTTGTAGTATTCTCTGATGGTAGTTTGTATTTCTGTGGGATCGGTGGTGATATCCCCTTTATCTTTTTTTTATTGTGTATATTTGATTCTCCTCTCTTTTTTTCTTTATAGTCTTGCTAGCAGTCTATCAATTTTGTTGATCCTTTCAAAAAACCAGCTCCTGGATTTGTTAATTTTTTGAAGGGTTTTTTGTGTCTGTATTTCCTTCAGTTTTGCTCTGATTTTAGTTATTTCTTGCCTTCTACTAGCTTTTGAATGGGTTTGCTCTTGCTTCTCTAGTTCTTTTAATTGTGATGTTAGGGTGTCAATTTTGGATCTTTCCTGCTTTCTTTTGTGGTCATTTAGTGGTATAAATTTCCCTCTACACACTGCTTTGAATGTGTCCCAGAGATTCTGGTATGTTGTGTCTTTGTTCCCATTGGTTTCAAAGAACATCTTTATTTCTGCCTTCATTTCGTTATGTACCCAGTAGTCATTCAGGAGCAGGTTGTTCAGTTTCCATGTAGTTGAGCAGTTTTGAGGGAGATTCTTAATCCTGATTGCACTGTGGTCTGAGAGACAGTTTGTTACAATTTCTGTTCTTTTACATTTGCTGAGGAGAGCTTTGTTTCCAAGTATGTGGTCAATTTTGGAATAGGTGTGGTGTGGTGCTGAAAAAAATGTATATTCTGTTGATTTGGGGTGGAGAGTTCTGTAGATGTCTATTAGGTCCGCTTGGTGCAGAGCTGAGTTCAATTCCTGGGTATCCTTGTTGACTTTCTGGCTCATTGATCTGTCTAATATTGACAGTGGGGTGTTAAAGTCTCCCATTATTAATGTGTGGGAGTCTAAGTCTCTTTGTAGGTCACTCAGGACTTGCTTTATGAATCTGGGTGCTCCTGTATTGGGTGCATATACATTTAGGATAGTTAGCTCTTCTTGTTGAATTGATCCCTTTACCATTAAGTAATGGCCTTCTTTGTCTCTTTTGATCTTGTTGGTTTAAAGTCTGTTTTATCAGAGACTAGGATTGCAACCCCTGCCTTTTTTTCTTTTCCATTTGCTTGGTAGATCTTCCTCCATCCTTTTATTTTGAGCCTATGTGTGTCTCTGCAGGTGAGATGGGTTTCCTGAATACAGCACACTGATGGGTCTTGACTCTTTATCCAGTTGGCCAGTCTGTGTCTTTTAATTGGAGCATTTAGTCCATTTACATTTAAAGTTAATATTGTTATGTGTGAATTTGATCCTGTCATTATGATGTCAGCTGGTTATTTTGTTTGTTAGTTGATGCAGTTTCTTCCTAGTTTCAATGGTCTTTATATTTTGGCATGATTTTGCAGCGGCTGGTACCAGTTGTTCCTTTCCATGTTTAGCGCTTCCTTCAGGACCTCTTTTAGGGCAGGCCTGGTGATGACAAAATCTCTCAGCATTTGCTTGTCTGTAAAGTGTTTCATTTCTCCTTCACTTAGGAAGCTTAGTTTGGCTGGATATGAAATTCTGGGTTGAAAATTCTTTTCTTTAAGAATGTTGAATATTGGCCCCCATTCTCTTCTGGCTTGTAGAGTTTCTGCCAAGAGATCTGCTGTTAGTCTGATGGGCTTCCCTTTGAGGATAACCCAACCTTTCTCTCTGGCTGCACTTAACATTTTTTCCTTCATTTCAACTTTGGTGAATCTGACAATTATATCTTGGTGTTGCTCTTCTCGAGGAGTATCTTTGTGGCATTCTCTGTATTTCCTGAATCTGAATGTTGGCCTGCCTTGCTAGATTGGGGAAGTTCTCCTGGATAATATCCTGCAGAGTGTTTTCCAACTTGGTTCCATTCTCCCCGTCACTTTCAGGTACACCAATCAGATGTAGATTTGGTCATTTCATATAGTCCTGTATTTCTTGGAGCCTTTCTCATTTCTTTTTATTCTTTTTTCTCTAAACTTCCCTTCTCTCTTCATTTCATTCATTTCATCTTCCATCGCTGGTACCCTTTCTTCCAGTTGATCGCATCGGCTCCTGCATTCTTCACATAGTTCTCAAGCCTTGGTTTTCAGCTCCATCATCTCCTTTAAGCACTTCTCTGTGTTGGTTATTCTAGTTATACATTCTTCTAAATTTTTTTCAAAGTTTTCAACTTCTTTGCCTTTGGTTTGAATGTCCTCCTGTAGCTGGGAGTAATTTGATCATCTGAAGGCTTCTTCTCTCAGCTCATCAAAGTCATTCTCTGTCCAGCTTTGTTCCGTTGCTGGTGAGGAACTGCCTTCCTTTGGAGGAGGAGGGGCGCTCTGCTTTTTAGAGTTTCCAGTTTTTCTGCTCTGTTTTTTCCCTATCTTTGTGGTTTTATCTACTTTTGGTCTTTGATGATGGTGATGTACAGATGGGTTTTTGTTGTGGATGTCCTTTCTGTTTGTTAGTTTTCCTTCTAACAGACAGGACCCTCAGCTGCAGGTCTGTTGGAGTACCCGGCCCTGTGAGGTGTCATGCCCTTGCTGAGGGGTGCCTCCCAGTTAGACTGCTCGGGAGTCAGGGGTCAGGGACCCACTTGAGGAGGCAGTCTGCCTTTCTCAGATCTCCAGCTGCATGCTGGGAGAACCACTGCTCTCTTCAAAGCTGTCAGACAGGGACATTTAAGTCTGCAGAGGTTACTGCTTTCTTTTTGTTTTTCTGTTCCCTGCCCCCAGAGGTGGAGCCTACAGAGACAGGCAGACCTCCTTGAGCTGTGGTGGGCTCCACCCTGTTGGAAGTTCCTGGCTGCTTTGTTTACCTAAGCAAACCTGGGCAGTGGAGGGCACCCCTCCCCCAGCCTAGCTGCCGCCTTGCAGTTTGATCTCAGACTGCTGTGCTAGCAATCAGTGAGACTCCGTGGGCATAAGACCCTCCAAGCCAGGTGGCGGATATAATCTCCTCATGCGCCGTTTTTTAAGCCCGTCGGAAAAGCGCAGTATTTGGGTGGGAGTGACCCGATTTTCCAGGTGCCATCTGTCACCACTTTCTTTGACTAGGAAAGAGGGAACTCCCTGACCCCTTGCGCTTCCCGAGTGAGGCTGTGCCTCACCCTGCTTCGGCTCGCGGACAGTGCATGCACCCACGGGCCTGTGCCCACTGTCTGGCACTCCCTAGTGAGATGAATCTGGTACCTCAGATGGAAATGCAGAAAACACCGGTCTTCTGTGTCGCTCATGCTGGGAGCTGTATACCGGAGCTGTTCCTATTCGGCCATCTTGGCTCCTCCCCCCTGGAAAGATTTTACATCTTTTTCTTCAATTATTACATTGTCTAGAAACACTAATACAACATTGAAGAGAAGTAGTCAGCACTAATATCTTCGCGGGAAAACCATTCAACGTTTTATCATTAAGTATGGTGCTGTAGGTTTATTACAGATGCCTTTTATCAGATGGGAGTATTACCTTTCTATTGCTAATTTGCTGAAAGTTTAATTTTATCAAGAATGGATGTTGGATTTTGTCAAGTGCTTTTTCTGTGTCTATTATCTTGTTTTCTTTTATAGGCTGTTAATTGTTAATGATGCTGAGTGATACTGATTATTTTTCTAACGTTAATTCAACATTACATAAAACTCACTTGATTATGGATATGTTATCCATTCTGCATACTGTTTTAGTAAAAAAATGGTTAGAAAATTTTGAATTTGTTCATGGGGGACATTAGTTTGTGATTTTCTTGTAATTTGTTTGTCTATCTTTGGCATCAAGGTAATGTTGGGCTTGTATAATGAGTTAGATAGCATTCTCTCCTTTTAATTTCTAGAAGATTTTGTGTAGAGTTGGTATTATTTCTTCTTTTGATGTTCATTAGAATTCTTATGCAAAGTAATCTGGGCCAGACATTTTCTTTGTGTGAAAGTTTTGTTTAAAAATTTCATTTCTGTTTTTAGATATAGTGTTGGGTTTATCTATTTATTTTTGTGTTAGCATTGGTAGCTTGTCTTTTCAAGGTATTTGTCATTCAGTTGTTGCTTTTATTTGCATAAAGTTGTTTTTGACATTTACTTATTATCCACTTAATAGATGTAGAACTTTAGTGATGGCACCTCTATCATTCCTAATGTGTATATTTTTTCCACATTGATATGGCTATAGGTTTATCAGTTATATTAATCATTTCAATGAACTACCTTTTCATTACATTGATTTTCCTTAGTATATTTTTGTTTTCTATTTCATTTCTACTTTAATTTTATTTTCGTCATTCTGTTTATTTTGGGTTTCATTTGCTCTTTTGTCTTATTTTCTCAATATAGAAATGTAGATGCTCTCATTGTTATGAGGGCAATCTTTTTTGGTCTCTCTCTGATGTCCAGGCTGCAGTTCAGTGGCACCACCTTGGCTCAGTGCAACCTCCGCCTCCTAGGTTCAAGTGATTCTGTTGTCCCAGCCTCCTAGGTAACTGGGATTACAGGCATGCACAACTATGCCCTGCTAATTTTTGTATTTTTGGTAGAGACAGGTTTACCATGTTGGCCAGGCCCGTCTTGAACTGCTGACCTCAGGTGATTCACCTGCCTGGCCCTCCCAAAGTGATAGGATTATAGGCATGAGCCACCACGCCCAGCTGAGACCAATCTTGTATGACATAGAAATTTTAGTGCTATAAATTTACCTTCCAATATTTTTAAATCTGAGTCCCACAAATTTTGGTAGGTTGTCTTTTCATTCTCATTTAATTCAAATTATTTTCTAATTGTATCTTATTCTTTCCTTGATCCATCTCCTCTCCGGAACTATGCTATTCAGTGTTAAAATACTTGGGAATTTCCTAGACTTTTTTTTTTCTGATATTAATTCCTAGTTTAAATCCACTGTGGTCAGCGAATGTACTTTGTATGGCTTCAATCATTTTACATTTATTCAGACTTGTTTAATGATCCTGCATCTGGCTTATCTTGGTATATGTTCTGTGTGCACTCGAAAACACTGTGTATTCTACTGTTGTTGTGTCACGTGTTCTACCAAAGTCAGTTAAGTCAAGTTATTTGATATTGTTTTTCAAGTCTGTATATTTTACTGATTTTTTCCAAATCTTTTATCATTTATTAAAAGAGGAATATTGACATATTTGACTATAATTGTGAATTTGCCTATTTCTCCTTTAAGTTTTATTAATTTTTGCAATGTTGATTTTGAAGCACAGTTATATTGGATGCCTAAATATCCAATTTTTAAATTCTTACATTTCCTTGGTAAATTCTCCCTTTATCAGTTTACAATGTCCCTCATTTTGCGTGTGATATTCTTGCCTCTGAAATCTACCCTATCATATTATATAGGTATTCTGGCTCTGTTTTCAAACAATGTTTCCTCTTTGCATTTAATGTGGAAATTACTCTCCTAATGTTTTCAATGTTAATGGTAGCTTTAGTTTGCTAAAGTGGCCATAGTAAAACACCACAAACTAGGGGGCTTATACATCATATATTTTCTCACAGTTCTGGGGACTGGAAGTTTAATATCAAGGTGTTGACAAGGTTGGTTTCTTCTGAGGGCTCTCAGAATCTACAACCTCTCTTGCCTAGCTAGATTCAGTGACTTTTCTGCCTTTGTTTTCACGTGACATTCTACCTGGGTATGTGCCTCTACCTCCAGATTTCCCGGTTATTAAAATGCCAGTAGTATTGTAGTATTGGATTAAGTCTTTTCCTAATTACTTCATCTTAGCTCACATCTGCAAGAATCTCATATTAAAATAATATCACATTCTGTGGCACTGCGGTTTGAAACTTCAACATACTAATATGGGGGAACAAAATTCAATTGTAGTGTTGGTCTTTTCTTCTGCAGTGTTAAATCTGCTATATATCCACCCATTTTATTTTTGATTTCAGATGTGTAATTCACATCCACGGAAGTTTGATTTTGGTATGTCTTTCATATGTTTACTTAACATGTTCGACCTTTCCTCTTCCTTTTTTTTTTTTTTTTTTTTTTTTTTTTCCTGTCACCCAGGCTGGAGTGCAGTGGCGCAATCTCCGCTCACTGCTCCCTCCGCCTCCCAGGTTCAAGCGATTCTCCTGCCTCAGCCTTCCACGTAGCTGAGACTACAGGCGCGTCACATCAAGGCCCTCTAATTCTCTGAATTTTTAGTAGAGACACAGTTTCACCGCGTTAGCCAGGATGGTCTCAATCTCCTGACTTTGTGATCCACATGTCTTGGCCTCCCAAAGTGCTGGGATTACAGGCGTGAGACACCGCACCCGGCCCACCTTTCCTCTTATGTATTGAACATATATAATAGAGTTAGAATATTTGTAGCTATTTTAATATTATTGTCTACTTATTCTATACGTGCCATTTTCTGGCCTCTTCCTGTTGAATGGCTTTTCTCTTATTTTCCTGGCTTCGTGCATGCTTAGTAATTTTTTATTTGATGTCAGAAAATGTGGATTTTACATTTTGATGGTGTTTTTCTTCTTCTAATATTATTTTCACACTTAAATCTGAGATGCTTTAAGTTTACTTGGAAGAAAAATACAAAACAAAACATTGATTCTTTCAAGGCTTGTTTTTGAACTTTGTTGGAACCAGACTAGGTATTCATCTCGGGCTTTTTTTTTTTTCCACTACTGTGGCGATACCCTCTGAGGAACCTACCTAATGTCATGCGAAGTACAGGGTTTTTCACTCTGACTTATGGGAACATGAACTGTTGGAGCACTAAGAATTTTTTTCTCTACTGTTTTTAGATAGTTATTTCTCCAGCCTCGGTTACTTTCCTCACATTCATGCACTGATTCGTGCTCAACTAGAGCTGAGGAGGACCTTCAACAAATCTCTGCAGTTGTCATATTTTTTGTGCATGTCTTTTTTCTCTTGTATTCTTCCCTGAAAATTCTAGCTGTATTTCCCTTTCTGGACTCCTAGCTCTGTCATCTCAACTTAGGGAGGCTACTGGATTGCATTTGGGTTCTCCCTTTGTATGATACAGCCCAAAATCTCCTTTCAGGCAGTAAGCCCGGACAATCATAAGGCTTTATTTTGCTTTCACCCTCTAAGGAATTATTCTCTTTCACTACCTAATTTCTAACACTTAAAAACATTGATATATGTATGTATACAGTCCAGTGTTTTCAGTTGTTTCTACCAGGAAGATAAGTGCATTACAAGTTACCCCATCTAAGCTAAATGTTTCCTAAGAGAATATATTATTATTTAACTTTTTGTAATGAAAAAATACATTCCTATAAAAATTTCAAGCAGTACAGATGTATATACAGAAAAACTTACATTTCTACCATTCTCCCCACCCTCTTTCTCACAAAATTCAACTGAATTCCTGGTCTCAAAGGAAACAGATCAGCTCACAATTGGTATGCTCACTTACAGATAATTTTATATTCATTTAAATATATATACACACATACTTTATATATATATATTCATACACATATATGCAAATATTACAAATATATAAATATATATTTTTAGACAGGGTCTTGCTCTGTTGCCCAGGCTGGAGTACATTGGCACACTCTCAGCTCACTGCAGCCTCAACCACGCAGCCTCAAGCAATTCTCCCACCTCAGCCTCCTGAGTAGTTGGGACTACAGGCATATGTCACCATACCTGGCTCTTTTTTGTTTTTGTTTTTGTTTTTGTAGAAAAGCGGTCTCACTATGTTGCCTAGGCTGGTCTCAAATTCCTGGACTCAGGCAATCCTTCTGGCTCAGCCACCCAAAGTGTTGGGATTATAGGCATGAGCTGCTGCAACTGGCCTACGTAAATATTTTGATATAAGTGACATACAAAGCACTTTCTGTAGATTAATTTTCTTGTCTAAATCTGTATCTTTGTTTTTCTTCTATATTTGCCATACGTATCTATATAAATATTTTAATTGCTGGCATATAACTTCATAGTATGGATACATCATTTTTAAATTTAGGTACTTCTCTATTTGATGTTCAATGTTATTGACCGATTTTTTCTGTTTAACAAATGCTACAATGAACATTTTTGAATCATGTTTTTGGGCACATGTAGGATTTCTAAAAGAAAAATTCTTAAAAATTTAATGCGCATTTTAAAGTTTGCTAGAGATTGCCAAAATATCCTGTAAAGTACTTGTACTTTGTTCACATTTAACAATGTTAGGATTTCCTATTCCCTCATCATTTTTTTGTGTCAATTAAATGGAAGAAAATTGCTTCTTTGTTTTAATTTATATTTACTTCATGAATAGTAAAGTTGAATATCTTTACTTATCTATTTATAGTTATTAATCTGTGAATTGTTGCTGTATTTTTCTATTGGGTTCTTTGATGTTTTATTTATAGAAAGAATTGTATAGTCATTTGTTTGTTATACATATTGCAAGTATTTTCTCATAGTCTCTTCTTTATATTTTACGTTTGTATAAGAAATAATTTGCCATATGGAAGTAGTGTTTGAAAACATGCCTTTTGAGAAAGGGCATATCTTGTTCTGTTTTTTCCCACTTTTGGAAAACTCCTCCTCATCCACCAGCTGCAGGGCAAATCACTCAACTAAAATGTTTAACTGGTTTTGAGAAAGAGAAAAACAGCTTCTGACATTCACAAGATATGCCCAGTTGCTAACAGCTGGCTTGGCACTCACAGCTAGGCCTTGGTATTACTATTTCAGGAACACCAGCATTAAATGAGGCTACTCTGTGACCACGATAGATGAATGCGAAAAAAAGACCACTCTGCAGTCATGTCTGAACACAGACAGAACAGGAACATTGTGCAAGTCAGAAAACTCACCAGTTGTCTCACTATTCTGACCAATATAAGTTACTGCTTTTTTTCTTTTACCAATTACAACTTTACCCTTGCTTTAGACTGCCCTCACAATAGATAAGATGTATTAAGATACTTAATCATCACATTACCCTTACTTCCTGAGAGTATTCAATCCAGAGAAAAATTCTGCTTCCTCAATATTTCCCCCAAATCACCTAATACAAATCCAAACACTATAACAAGTCCTTTTATTATCTTCCTACTGAGATGCCCGCATAATTTATATAACAGTTCCCTATGGTGTGCATTCTCTCTTACTGTAATGAGTAATAAACACAATTTGTTCAACTATAGTGTGTTCCTGATGGTCTTTAGCTACAGAGCTTTCAAATAATCATATAAAAACATTGTGGTATAAAGTCCAACTGCTTTTTATTGTTATTTCATTTTTAAACATTTATTTATTTTAATTGATGAGTAAAATTATATATATTCATTTTGTACATCGTATTGTTCTGAAACACACATATATTGTAGGATGGCTAAATCTAGCTAATTGACATATATATACATTACCTCACATGTTTATCTTTTTTTGTGGTAAGAATATTTAAAATCTATTTTATTAGCAATGTACAAGAATATAATGTTTTTATTAACCACAGTCAACATGCTATCTGTAAAATAGATCTCTTGAACTTATCCTTCCTAACTGAAATTTTGTATCCTTTGACCAATATCTTCCTCACCCTTATATTTTATTAAAATTAGTTATTTCCAGTTCGATGAAATCCATTACTGTTTTAAAGCCCTGTTCTCTGTGGGTCACATAATAGTTTAAATTTTGAGAGATACTATGTATATTAGGCTAAATCGCATTAAGGAGTCAGTATAGGATCCTTGTAAGGGCATTGAATTTGATATGAGAACTGGATTTACAACATTCTAGAAGGAGGATTTTGGGGAAATGTGTTAATCACTCTGAGATTTCCCTTCCTTATTTGTAAATGAGGATAATAACTCTTAACAGTACTGTTTTAAGGATTCAATAATGGAGCTTTTTGTAAACTGAGACATGTTCTGTAAATAGGAAAGACTTTCAAAATAGTGATGGTAGAGCTTGGAGGGAATTGATTGAATGCACATATCCTTTTGTCGCCCCTTTTTTTTAATTCATGAGAAACAGAAAGAAAAGAGAAGGACAATTCGTTTACTTTAGACCAAGATTGGACTCCAGTTTTTTTAGACCAAGATTGGACTCCAGTTTTTTTGACTCCTAGTCTAGCACCCTCTATACTGCATGGAACCTCTTTTCTATTTTATTTATTTTTGCTTCTATGTAATAAAAAAATCTAGTAAATGATTTTTGATACACTATACTATCTTCCGGGATTAACTCCTCAGAATCCTCCAAACAATTTGCAAAGTTAATGACTCCTGAGTATTTGTAAGCTTATGGTTAAGCCAAGTTAAGCCACAAAAGTATATAAAAAATAATTTCCAGACTTTCCATATCCAAATGATTCTTGAAGAGTTACCTCCCACCCTTGTTTATGGTATGTTGACCACCTTCTTTCTATCCAAGATTCAAGGTCTTATTTCATCATGATTTCACCTGTTGTGATTGGAGTCTGTGCATTTTGTTTGTTCTGCCCAGCAGTATATGTTTAAAATAATAATAATGATAATAATAATAATAATAATAATAATATTGGAGCCTGAGAAAAGTATTCTCTTCACTGATTGTAAATTGCTATCTGTTTGCCTCTCAGCTCCTTGTTCTGGTTACTTATTCTTTCTAACATGCTTGACTGCCCAAATCACAGAATAGAAGGATAAAATGATCTTTTGGAATCTGTATTTGCTATGTTCCAAGCTCAGTTACCATATGGAACACAGAAGCCCAGAGCCTTAAGTCTCAAACAGAATTTTTTTGTTTTTCTTTCTTCCTTACCATTTTAACAATGTGTCTTTCATCACTTCTGAAGTGAGTCTTTATTGAAGAAATTGTGTGTATGTGTGTGTGTGTGTCTTTGTGCACATGCCCCCATGTATTGTGTATGAAGTGAGTGATGGGGGGGCACCAAAACTGTTATAAGAAGCAACATTTTATGCTATAGGCAAAGACGGTACTTTAGGTATTGTAAATAAACAGGTATTTTTGTGAGCCTTCTGAATATTGCTCAGGAATTGATTACTCAAACATATGCATTACTCTTCTTCTATCTTATCAGAATAAATGTTTATTATAGCATTACTTAAAAGGTTTTGGATAATGAGAATTGGCTGCAAGGTAAATGAAAGACGAGACAAATGGTCACATGAGGTTTTTCTCCATTCATTTCCTCATTCACTTTTCACACAATTGTTAGACCTATTTAGTGTCACAGTCTCTGCTCTGGGCAAGAGAATGCAGAGTGAACAAGACATAGGACTACCCCTATTATGAAGCAAGTATAGGGAAACACATGACAGGTAGACAAATTGCTGTGTGTTGATAGTGACAATTCTATCATTCCTCTGAGCTTTGTAGATGAGGCATCTTCCATGCAGTCCACTACACAGACTGAGCTTCATTAGTTGTACACTTCTTGGATTCCATTGATAAAGCCTCAAGGAATGCAAACCAAATTGGATATTAATGTAGATATATTCTTAGGAAGACTCATCTGCTTTTCAGGTTAACATATGACATTGTTTTTTGTTTGTTTGTTTGTGATGGAGTCTTCCCTGTTTCCCTGACTGGAGTGTAATGGCTTGATCTCGGCTCACTGCAACCTCCGCCTCCCAGGTTCAAGCCATTCCCCTGCCTCAGCCTCCTGAGAGCTGGGATTACAGGCGAGTGCCACCACAGCCGGCTAATTATTATTATTATTTTTTGCATATTTAGTAGAGACAAAGTTTCACTATGTTGGTCAGGCTGGTCTCAAACTGCTGACCTCATGATATGCCTGCCTCAGCTTCCCAAAGACTAGGATTACAGGCGTGTCCCACTGCATCCGGCCAACATATGACATTCCTGAATCGAATATTAATGGTCATAAATTTATCTGGCCACTGATGAGGACTTTGGTATAGGTAACAGAATTGTGAGGAAATTTTGTAACTAATACAATATTATTTAACCTGAATCTGTTGCCAAAAAACCGGAAAATGTAAAATCTTGTGAAAGGAAAACAAATTGCAAAAGCAGAGGAGGCTTTGGAGGTTTTACTGATAAGGAAATTGAACCTTAAGAATTTAAATGATGTTGCCAGGATCACCAGCTGGTAAATACTAGTGTTTCAAACATCAACTCATTTAATTCTCTCAACAACTTTTTATTTTAAGTATGACTATTATTTATATGTTACAAATAAGGTAACTGAGGTCCAGAAAAGGTATGTAACTTGGCCAGGGCAATGTGGCTAAAAAGTGTCAGAGCCAGGATTCAGGACAAGAAGTTTGACTCCAGAGCCACTCCTTTTAATTTTACACCATTCTGTCTCCCCAGGAATAGCTGTACTCAGTATCCAGACTTCACTTCCCTCAACCCCTCCCACTTTTCCTTTCATTATATTCTGTTGCCAAGCACACGCCCACACACACACACACACAACTGCTAAAAAACATGTATTCCCCCCTATAAAACATTTTAAACATAAGCATGTATATGTGTATACATTCTTTGCTTCTCAATGGGTCTGCAGAATGATGATTGATAAATGACTAAATCAGAGAGCAAAAGAGACTGATTCTGTCTTATCATCAGCCAGAAATAGGAAGCTTCCTCTAGGCATTCTAAGCATAAGGCAAGATGAATGCTGTGCTAATTACCTCTAGCGCTATCAGCCTGCTGCCCTTTCTTTGTGGCCAAGAATGAAAGAGTTTAGATCTTGCCTAACAATAAGGTCCCCTGGCCTGTTTACAAGGCTCCAAGAGGGCTTTTGCAACATGAGCATATGGACATTTTGCGATATTTACAGGGGGAAATGTATGCTGATTAGCATACAATCTACAAATGGCTTCATGTTGCAAGCTTCTTCAATTTATTTGCATAGGTATTGTTGCTCATCCTGCATTTGGATATATATTTTTTAATTTGAAGAAAATATTTTACTCAATTATAACCTGAGATATGACTTTTCTAGTGAATTTAAAAGAAAATAGTGTTAATATAGTATAGTACAAAAATATTGGTCTTAGAGTCAGAAATCATGAAGTTGAGTCCCATTTTTGCCCTGCACATTAATTATCCTTTCTTCATAGCTGGAGAAAATCAAATCATCAGCCCCCCTAGTTTAACTTTAATGCTCTCAAAACTCAAATTAGGTGCCAATACTTCCTGGAATTTCCACTGTTTTTCTATAGCAAGTTCACTTTTTCAATATCTGTAACTCATTTTCATATCTTCCCTTTCCTTAAACTTTATATACCCACCTGTCTCACTCTCCTTATTTCCAGCTGTACACCTCACTGAGAAAATGGGAGGAAGCTATGAAAAGAAACCTGCTCCATCTTTGACTGTGACATCTCCAAGCTTCATGTTAATATATCCATTTTCTTTACTTCAAACCAAAAAAGTGTCCCCATTCCTATGATGGGGCAGTCCCTCCACAATTGCACTGGGTCCCATTCTCCTTCACCTCCCAAGGATTTTGCTCTTTCGGTTGTACCACCTTTCTCTTGCAACATCAGTTTCTCCTGTATTGGATCATGTCTGTTAGCACTCAAATATGTTAAAATAATACCATCTTCAAAATAATTTAAGAAAATACTTACTCACCCTAAATCTCTATCTGCAGTCTAATTTATCTGCTCTCCTCACTGCAAAACCTCTTATAAGAGTTGTTGACCAGTGGCGGTGGCTCACACTTGCAATCCCAGAGCTCTGGGAGGCCAATGTGGGTGACTGGGAGATCAAGACCATCCTGGCCAACATGGTGAAACCTGTCTCTTCTAAAACTATGAAAATACAACAAAAATTAGCCAGGCATGGAGACTGATGCAGGAGAATTGGTTTAACCTGGGAGGCGGAGGTTGCAGTGTGCCAAGATCATACCACTGCACTCCAGCCTGGGTGACAGAGTGAGATTCCATCTCAAAAACAAAAAACAAAAAACAAAAAAAACAAAGAAAAGAAAAAGAAAAAGAAAAAAAAGAGTTGTTGTCGATACTCACTGTTTCTTTTTCTCAAAATTCTGGTCACTCCTTAAACCACTCCAAATTTCTATCTGTCCACTCCATAGATCTCGCTCTTGTCAAAGTCATCAGTGACTTCCATATTTCCAATTTAATGGTCATCTATCACTCTTAAAGTGTTAGTCATTCTCTCTTTGTTTGAACATCTTCTTCCCTTGTTTTTTGTAATGTCTCGTTTAACTTTGTTTTCTTCCTGCCTCACTGACTTCTCTTTATCACTCTCCTTTACTGGCTCCTACTTAATTCAACCTCTAAACATTTGTCCTAGGCTCTCTACTTATTTGCAACATTCACTAGATTCTACCTAACCTCTGCTTCCAATATGCTGTTTCCTTAACTATGTATGCACCATTTTTATTTCCTTCATACTTAGCATTTATCAAAGCTGATTAGACATAGTTTGTGAAAAAATATAGTTGTGGATTAGATTGGAAACCGGCTTCTGATCAGATTTTATACACCTTGAAAACTCAGGTTTACAGTCTCTATCTTATAGTCATCAACTACCAAATATAATTTTTAAAGCAGGTTGAATTTATACAAACAGGAACAGAATATGGAAGACAATGGACGTCAAGTCTATCAGTTAATAGTTTGAGTGTTGTAACATCTTAATGTTATGTGAACATGAACTGAATTAGGTATTTTGTGGGAATGCAAACGTAACAAACAACAAAAGACATTCAAAAATACTTGACAAGAGTAGGCAAAAGACTGAATATAAGGGTTCAAAACAGAGAATTGTACCTCCCCATGATTTTTAACCCAAATGACTTGGAGGATAAAATGCTGCTAATATTGGTAATGAACACATTTCTCTCCAGAGATTGACTGACTCCAAATTTAAAGCCAAATTTACTTTTATGGCTATGCTTAAACTAACATAGTAATATATTGGGCTGATTCCTTCTATGAAATCATCTTGAAAAATAAATATACTTGTATTCAGACTTTCTGTGTGTTCTGTTTTCATCTTTCTACTGTAGCTGAAGATCACTTTGTGGCTTTTTCTTATTTTTTTTCTGAAAGGCTATTGCAAAAGCAATGAAGTTGTGACCTCATTCTGTGGCAGGACAAGTATGGTCTAGAGGGAAAACTGACTTGGAGCAACAGATGTGGTTTTAGACATGTTGGGTTTAAGGTGGTGTTAAGATATCCCACTGAAAATGGCAGTTAGGGAACTATGACTCAAGGTCAGGGAACACTCTGAACAGTGAATGCAGGCTGGAAAGTCATTCAACCATGATATACTGACCTGGATACACATAGCTAGTGGTATCCTAAATATTTAGGCTTGGGTTTACATTTCACAATTAGCAGATGACATAATAAAGCCAATCAAAGAGAGAGAGAAGATGCCAGGAGAAAGGGAAAGAAAACAAGGGAGTGAATAGCCAAGGGACACACTTTGCAAGGCTCAGTCAACTTGACTATACTGAATTTTGTGGACAGTTGTCAAAGGAAGTAAAGAAAGAAGATTTTGTAATGATCAGGTTGACCTTGAAGAGTATATTTTCAGTGGAGTAGTTGGGGCAGGATTCTTGTGGAAAATGAGATGAGTGAATAATGATGAAAAGGAGATAAGCAAACATGAGAAAAGACAAATAACTTTAGGGAGGTGTTTTCAAGGGAAAGTATTATTTAATAACATTAATAGCTTATTGCTTTATTCAGTGAAAAATGATATGTGCCCACTGTAGGATTTAGAAATACAAAAAGTACAAAGAAGGACGTAAAAAAAAAAAAAACACATGAAATGCAACAATACAAAAAAAACTACCCTTATTGTTTTGATAAACATACTTGCCAGTTTCAATTAATAGAGCATAGAATTGATTGAAAAGAGTATGTTAAGTTTTTTTTTGGAAAATAAATGCTAAACACACAATGTTAATATTTATTTAAAATACATTTCTTGACTGGGCACAGTGACTCATGCCTGTACACAGTGGCTCATGTCTGTAATCTCAGCACTTTGGGAGGCCAAGCCATGTGGATCACCTGAGGTTGGGAGTTTCAGATCAGCCTGACCAACATGGAGAAACCCCATCTCTACTTAAAATACAAAATTAGCTGGGCATTGTGTCACATGCTTGTAATCCCAGCTACTCAGGTGGCTGAGGCAGGGGAATCGCTTGAACCCAGGAGACAGAGGTGGAAGTGAGCCAAGACTGCGCCATTGCACTCTAGCCTGGGCAACTAGAGCAAAACTCCATTTCACACACACACACACACACACACACACACACACACACACACACACACACAGAATAGAAAAAAAGAAAACAGGTTTCTTTTTTATATATATATATACTTTAAGTTTTAGGGTATATCTGCACAACGTGCAGGTTAGTTACATATGTATACATGTGCCATGTTGGTGTGCTGCACCCATTAACTCGTCATTTAACATTAGGTATATCTCCTAATGCTATCCCTCCACCCTCCCTCTGCCCCACAACAAGACTTGGTGTGTGATGTTCCCCTTCCTGTGTCCATGTGTTCTCATTGTTCAATTCCAACCTATGAGTGAGAACATGCGGTGTTTGGTTTTTTGTCCTTGCAACAGTTTGCTGAGAATGATGGTTTCCAATTTCATCCATGTCCTTACAAAGGGCATGAACTCATCCTTTTTTATGGCTGCATAGTATTCCATGGTGTATATGTGCCACATTTTCTTAATCCAGTCTATCATTGTTGGACATTTGGGTTGGTTCCAATTCTATTCTATTGTGAATAGTGCCCCAATAAACATAAATGTGCATGTGTCTTTATAGCAGCATGATTTATAATCCTTTGGGTATATACCCTGTAGTGGGATAGCTGGGTCAAATGGTATTTCTATTTCTAGATCCCTGAGGAATCGCCACACTGACTTCCACAATGGTTGAACTAGTTTACAGTCCCACCAACAGTGTAAAAGTGTTCCTATTTCTCCACATCCTCTCCAGCACCTGTTGTTTGCTGACTTTTTAATGATCACCATTCTAACTGGTGTGAGATGGTATCTCATTGTGGTTTTGATTTGCATTTCTCTGATGGCCAGTGATGATGAGCATTTTCTCATTTGTCTTTTGGCTCCATAAATGTCTTCTTTTGAGAAGTGTCTGTTCATATCCTTCACCCACTTTTTGATGGGGTTGTTTGTTTTTTCTTGTAAATTTGTTGGAATTCATTGTAGATTCTGGATATTAGTCCTTTGTCAGATGAGTAGATTGCAAAAATTTTCTCCCATTCTGTAGGTTGCCTGTTCACTCTGATGGTAGTTTTTTTTGCTGTGCAGAAGCTCTTTAGTTTAATTAGATCCCATTTGTCAATTTTGGCTTCTGTTGCTATTGCTTTTGGTGTTTTAGGCATGAAGTCCTTGCCCGTGCCTATGTCCTGAATGGTATTGCCTGGTTTTCTTCTAGGGCTTTTATGGTTTTAGGTCTAACATGTAAGTCTTTAATCCATCTTGAATTAATTCTTGTATAAGATGTAAGGAAGGATCCAGTTTCAGCTTTCTACATATGGCTAGCCAGTTTTCACAGCACCATTTATTAAATAGGGAATCCTTTCCCCACTGCTTATTTTTGTCAGGTTTGTCAAAGATCAGATGGTTGTAGATATGTGGCATAATTTTGAGGGCTCTATTCTGTTCCATTGATCGATATCTCTGTTTTGGCACCAGTACCATGATGTTTTGGTTACTGTAGCCATGTAGTATAGTTTGAAGTCAAGTAGCGTGATGCTTTCAGCTTTGTTCTTTTGGCTTAGGATTGACTTGGCAATGTGGGCTCTTTTTTGGTTCCATATAAACTTTAAAGTAGTTTTTTCCAATTCTGTGAAGAAAGTCATTGGTAGCTTGATGGGGATGGCATTGAATCTATAAATTACCTTGGGCAGTATGGCCATTTTTATGATATTGATTCTTCCTACCCATGAGCATGGAATGTTCTTCCATTTGTTTGTTTGTATCCTCTTTTATTTCACTGAGCACTGGTTTGTAGTTCTCCTTGAATAGGTCCTTCATGTCCCTTGTAAATTAGATTCCTAGGTATTTTATCCTCTTTGAAGCAATTGTGAATGGGAGTTCACTCATGATTTGGCTCTCTGTTTGTCTGTTATTGGTGTATAAGAATGCTTGTGATTTTTGCATATTGATTTTTTATCCTGAGACTTTGCTGAAGTTGCCTATGAGTTAAGGAGATTTTGGGCTGAGACGATGGGGTTTTCTAGACATACAATCATGTCATCTGCAAACAGGGACAATTTTACTTCCTCTTTTCCTAATTGAATACCCTTTATTTCCTTCTCCTGCCTGACTTCCCTGGCCAGCAGTTCCAACACTATGTTGAATAGGAGTGGTGAGAGAGGGCATCCCTGTCTTGTGCCAGTTTTCAAAGGGAATGCTTCCAGTTTTTGCCCATTCAGTATGATATTGGCTGTGGGTCTGTCATGGATAGCTCTTATTATGTTGAGATATGTCCCATCAATACCTAATTTATTGAGAGTTTTTAGCATGAAGCGTTATTGAATTTTGTCAAAGGCCTTTTCTGCATCTATTGAGATAATCACATGGTTTTTGTTGTTGTTTCTGTTTATATGCTGGATTATGTTTATAGATTTGCATATGTTGAACCAGCCTTGCATCCCAGGAATGAAGCCCACTTGATCATGGTACATAAGCTTTTTGATGTGCTGCTGGATTCAGTTTTCCAGTATGTTATTGAGGATTTTTGCATTGATGTTCATCAGAGATATTGGTCTAAAATTCTCTTTTTCTGTGGTGTCTGAGCCAGGTGTTGGTATCAGGATGATGCTGGCCTCATAAAATGAGTTAGAGAAGATTCCCTCTTTTTCTATTGATTGGAATAGTTTCAGAAGGAAGGGTACCAGCTCCTCCTTGTATCTCTGATAGAATTCAGCTGGGAATCCGTCTGGTCCTGGACTGTTTTTGGTTGGAAAGCTATTAATTATTGCCTCAATTTCAGAGCCTGTTATTGGTCTATTCAGAGATTCCACTTCTTCCTGGTTTAGTCTTGGGAGGGTGTATGTGTCAAGTAATTTATCCATTTCTTCTAGAATTTCTAGTTTATTTATGTATAGGTGTTTATAGTATTCTCTGATGGTAGTTTGTATTTCTGTGGAATCAGTGGTGATGTTCACTTTATCATTTTTTACTGCTTCTATTTGATTTTTCTCTCTTTTCTTCTTTATTAGTCTTGCTTCCAACTGAGGTAGCAGGCTAATCTCACTGGGGAGTATTGGAAATTGGGTGCAGGACAGTGGCTGCAGTGCACCCAGTGTGCACTGAAGAAGGGCGAGGCATCACGTCACCTGGGAAGTGCAAGGGGTCATGGAATTCCCTTTCCTAGTCAAAGAAAGGGGTGAGAGATAGCACCTGGAAAATTGGGTCACTCCCACCCTAATACTGTGCTTTTCCAACAGTCTTAGCAAACAGCACACCAGGAGATTATATCCCATGCATGGCTTGGAGGCTCCTATGCCCATGGATCCTCTCTCATTGCTAGCACAGCAGTCTGAGATCAAACGGTGAGGCAGTAGCGAGGCTGGGGGAGGGGTGCCTGCCATTGCTGAGGCTTGAGTAGGTAAACAAAGCCGCCAGGAACCTCGCACTAGGTGGAGCCCACTGCAGCTCCAGGAGGTCTTCCTGCCTCTTTAGACTCCACCTCTGGGGGCAGGGAATAGCCAAACAAAAGGCAGCAGAATCCTCTGCAGACTTAAATGTCCCTGTGTGACAGCCTTGAAGAGAATAGTGGTTCTCCCAGCACGCAGCTGGAGATCTGAGAACGGACAGACTGCCTCCTCCAGTGGGTCCCTAAACTCTGAGTAGCCTAACTGGGAGGCACCCCCAAGTAGGGGCAGACTGACACCTCACACAACGAGGTAGTCCTCTGAGACAAAACTTACAGAGGAACGATCAGGCAGCAACATTTGCTGCTCACCAATATCCGCTGTTCTGCAGCCTCCACTGCTGATACCCAGGCAAACAGGTCTAGAGTGGACCTCCAGCAAACTCCAACAGACCTGCAGCTTAGGCACTTGACTGTTAGAAGGAAAACTAAAAAACAGAAATGACATCCACACCAAAACCCCATCTGTACGTCACCATTGTCAGAGACCAAAGGTAGATAAAACCACAAACTTGGGGAAGAAACAGAGCAGAAAAATTGGAAACTCTAAAAATCGGAATGTGTCTCCTCCTCCAAAGGAACGCAGCTCCTCATGAGCAATGGAAAAAAGTTGGGCGGAGAATAACTTTGACGAGTTGAGAGAAGAAGCCTTCCAACGATCAAACTACTCTGAGCTAAAGGAGGAAGTTTGAATCCATGGAAAGAAGTTAAAAATCTTGAAAAAAATTAGACAAATGGCTAACTACAATAACCAATGCAGAGAAGTCCTTAAAGGACCTGACAGAGCGGAAAACCAAGGCACGAGAACTACGTGATGAATGTACAAGCCTCAGTAGCCGATTTGATCAACTGGAAGAAAGGGTATCAGTGATGGAAGATCAAATGAATGAAATGAAGTGAGAAGACAAGTTTAGAGGAAAAAGAAATGAACAAAGCCTCCAAGAAATATGGGACTATGTGAAAAGACCAAATCTGCGTCTGACTGGTGTACCTTAAAGTGACAGGGAGAATGGAACCAAGTTGGAAAACACTCTGCAGGATATTATCCAGGAGAGCTTCCCCAATCTAGCAAGGCAGGCCAACATTCAGATTCAAGAAATACAGAGAACGCCACAAAGATAGTCCTTGAGAAGAGCAACTCCAAGACACATAATTGTCAGATTCACCAAAGTTGAAATGAAGGAAAAAATGTTAAGTGCAGCCAGAGAGAAAGGTCGGGTTACCCACAAAGGGAAGCCCATCTGACTAACAGCTGATCTCTCGGTAGAAACTCTACAAGCCAGAAGAGACTGGGAGCCAATATTCAACATTCTTAAAGAAATAATTTTCAACCCAGAATTTCATATCCAGCCAAACTAAGCTTCATATGTGAAGGAGAAATACAATCCTTTACAGACAAGCAAATGCTGAGAGATTTTGTCACCACCAGGCCTGCCCTAAAACAGCTCCTGAAGGAAGCACTAAACATGGAAAGGAACAACTGGTCCCAGCCACTGCAAAAACATGCCAAATTGTAAAGACTTTCACGGCTAGGAAGAAACTGCATCAACTAACAAGCAAAATAACCAGCTAACATCATAATGACAGGATCAAATTCACACATGATAATATTAACCTTAAATGTAAATGGGCTAAATGCCCCAATTAAAAAACACAGACTGGCAAATTGGATAATGAGTCAAGACCTATCAGTGTGCTGTATTCAGGAAACCCATCTCACCTGCAGAGACACACATAGGCTCAAAATAAAGGGATGGAGGAAGATCTACCAAGCAAATGGAAAACAAAAAAATGCAGGGGTTGCAATCCTAGTCTCTGGTAAAACAGACTTTAAAACAAGAAACATCAAAAGAGACAAAGAAGGCTATTACATAATGGTAAAGGGATCAATTCAACAAGAAGAGCTAACTATCCTAAATATATATGCATGCAATACAGGCGCACCCAGATTCATAAAGCAAGTCCTTAGAGACCGACAAAGAGACTTAGACTCCCACACAATTATAATGGGAGACTTTAAAACCCCACTGTCAACATTAGACAGATCAAGGAGACAGAAAGTTAACAAGGATATCCAGAAATTGAACTCAGCTCTGCACCAAGCGGACCTAATAAACATCTACAGAACTCTGCACCCCAAATCAACAGAATATACATTCTTCTCAGCACCACATTGCAGTTATTCCAAAAGTGACCAGATAGTTGGAAGTAAAGAATGCCTCAGCAAATGTAAGAGAACAGAAATTATAACAAACTGTCTCTCAGACCACAGTGCAATCAAACTAGAACTCAGGATTAAGAAACTCACTCAAAACCGCTCAATTACATGGAAACTGAACAACCTGCTCCTGAATGACTACTGGGTACATAACGAAATGAAGGCAGAAATAAAGATGTTCTTTGAGACCAACAAGAACAAAGACACAACATACCAGAATCTCTGGGATACATTCAAAGCAGTGTGTAGAGGGAAATTTATACCTCTAAATGACCACAAGAGAAAGCAGGAAAGATCTAAAATTGACACCCTAACATCATAATTAAAAGAACTAGAGAAGCAAGAGCAAACCCATTCAAAAGCTAGCAGAAGGCAAGAAATAACTAAGATCAGAGCAGAACTGAAGGAAATAGAGACACAAAAAGCCCTTCAAAAAATCAATGAATCCAGGAGCTTGTTTTTTGAAAAGATCAACAAAATTGATAGACTGCTAGAAAACTCATTTCTTAATGAAATGCATGGTATTGTTCCTGTCCTCTTCTCATTTACTTTCATTCTCTATTTTAGGCATAGGTAACTATTACTAAATGCCAGAGTGAGGCTGGATTCATTATTGGTTCAATTTTTATTTTTTTCTTTCTATGGATGGAAGTGTCAAAAAGAGACTTTGTTCCCATGAATATGTATTTAGGAATGGAAGAAGGAATTTTTAAAGCAATTTCACTCAATTCTTTGAATTCTTCATGAATTAAATACTGAAAACTATACACATGACAACTGCAAGTCATTCAATTTTGTTGAAAACAAAGCAATGAAAATTGCTTGACTTACAAGAAGAGTTACTATCTAGCCTTTAGAATTGTTCACATTGTGAAGCCAATGACTAACCTTTCCAATGTTAGCAGGTAAACTGAGGCACATTTTTAAAGAGTTTGAGCAAGAAATATTCCCTGAATTGAGCAGCTCCAAACTAGAAGCCATTCAGGAGTTCCATCAAGGGAAGACAATGGGGAGAATTTTATAAAACACACACAGAAGTAAAGCAGATGGCATTTAATTGTTTACAATTATACAGTTGCCTCATTTGATCTATCCCATTGGAAAGTCCTAATTATATAAGTTTGTTAACTGCTTCTGATTGGTTGAGTTTACATTCTGTTTATTTATGATATAAACATTTACAAGAAATAGCTCAACTTAAGTTTTGCTTATGTTTGCAAATCAAGCAAGGTTGAGGACACTTCTGGGGCCTAGCTGTTGTTTTTCTTCTAAGAGATTCTTCAGGTCTCGTCTCTATTTTAATTTGCATCAGCTTTAATAAACCTCTTGTCCTTGGTGTGTGTCTTTTTTGTTTGTTTTTATTTTTACCTTTTTATTTTAAGATAAAACTCAGATATGGAAACCACACAAGTGTATGGTTTTATTTCTGCCATGCAGATGTAAAGCAACAGGATATTGCCAACCAAACTAGTATTCCAATGCAGATGCCTTGTCCAAATCACCATTCCCTTCAGACCTTTTCCACAAAACTGAGACATTTGTCTGTGTTATTAGGAAGTCACTCGGTGGCCAAGGAAGAAATGAAGACCAAAGACAGTTAGACTAAGAAGAAATACATGATGAATCAAGGTCTTGAAGAAGGCATGAGTGGAAAGAATCAGATAAATTCTACATCACTGACAAGGTTTAGTCTTGGAAAACTGAAATTTCTCTTAGTGCAAGTCAGAGAAAAGAAAAGAGAGGACAAATTCATTCAACCTGTTATTTAAGGAAGATTTACTCAGGCCCTTATTACTTGGCAGTAGTGTAGAAAGCACTGGAGGGAGATATTAAAGAGGAAAATAAACTGTACTTGGGCTCTCCAGCTAGATGGACTTAATTGCTTTGAAAAAGGAGGAGATGAGGTTGTGGTTCTCAATAAAAGCTGTTTAGGAGATTGTGGATTTGGACATGTGAAGAGTGGGAACAAAATTTCAAAAACCTACAGTCGAGAAAGCCCTGCAGAATCAGTACATTTTATTTGCAGGACTCTGGAAAGAGCCAAGTCTACCATTTTGTTTTAAAAGCTAAGCTTGGAATGCTTATATCAGACATCACAGTGAATCTAATTGATTCTATTTTTGTATCTGGATCTGCCATTGGAGTGATGCCAAAAGACACATACCAAATTAAAGCAGAAACACTAATAAAACATAACAGGAACAGAATGCTGCAAACTCAAATTGCTTATTTAAAAGAATGATTAGGTTTAAAATGTTAGCACGTCAGAAAACAAT
Organism: Pan paniscus; assembly: GCF_029289425.2. Lineage (NCBI taxonomy): Eukaryota > Metazoa > Chordata > Mammalia > Primates > Hominidae > Pan > Pan paniscus. The sequence continues at coordinate 29,841,941 of NC_073273.2, read as the reverse complement.
TTTCCTCTACTAACATCACTTCTGAAGGTCAGCTAATCAGAAATATATAGAATTAGGACAGGCTGTGAATTCAATAAAGCAGACCTTGCAGTAAAATAAACTTCGCTGCAGGCCCATGCTATTGGAATTAGAAAGGCGTCGTCAATCATATGCCTGCAGATCAGAGGTCTCAGTGAGCCAGTGATAATTCTCATGTTTAGAGTCCACCTGTTAACAACATGTCATTTTTTTACATGTCTTATTTGATGCAATATTTAATTGTCTCTTTAAGAGTGCTAAAAATACTAGGATGCTTGAACATTTTAAAAACAAAAATATACAAATGAGGTAGGCAGTGGGATTTCTTTTGTGTCTTCCTTTGTTTGAGCAAGACAGCCTTTTTTTTCTTTCAATCCTTTCCTTCTGTTCTCATAAATTAATCTGCATTTGTGATTTTAGATTTGTGCAGAGTGGAGTGTGATTACTGAGGTCTTAATCAACATTCAGGCTGACAGAGAACAGTTGAAGCAGCTATTGCCTGTTGTGCAGAGAGATATGTTTATTGTAAATGCTGTGGGCTCTCTGAAAAGTTGGGAGGATAGGCCTTTGAAACTGATGAAGGTGTCAAAGTGTTGCTTTAGATCTCTATATAGCTGACAGTACTGCAAGGGTCACTTGGGAAAGGAAGAGTTATCTGTAAGATCTTTGAATGGAAGACAGAAAAGGAAATTACTTTACTTCAAATATGATATGTTTTCTAATTATTAACTGAATTATAGAATTTGAATTGGAAGCAATTTCATAAGGCAATCAGTCTAGTGATTTCCCAATACTGATTTCCAGACAGACACAAGACTGGGAGAATATTTTTACTAATACTTGGCAGAATTAAAAAAAAAATAAGATATCAGTATAGACAGAGTTTCAACGAAGCTAGATTTGTTATTTGATTTTAATCTTAATGTTACATTATTTTTATCTGTAGTCCTAAAATACTCCTTCTTCTTTTAGATGACAGATGTATATGATGGGATATGTAAATGCTCTTAGACTAAATGAAACGATCATTGTTCTTTTGGAAACTGGAGTAGGGCTAATGTGAAGCTAGACTAGAAAGTAGGCAGCATGTGGTTTGAGGAACAAGATCTTCTTGTACCTGAGCTCTTTCTTCCCTATGTACTCAATATCCTTATTTTGCTATGCAGTTTACAGTGTCATGTTGTTCCCTACTCCCTTCTTTCCCAAATAGAAACCAACTTTGAAAAAGAATCAGCTTTCAGCCACTTATCCAACTCACAGGCAAAGTGAGAGTGCACTGTAGGTGCTAGAAACCTCAATCCACTGCTCTCAATTTTATTTTCTCATGTATGTTAATCCCTCCCTCTCTACCAACTCAGTATACATATACATTTGTGATCTAAATTCTTACATTGCTTTTATAAATTAGAATTTTTCCCATTGTTTACCCCCCGGCCACCTAGCCCTTCATTACTTTTCTCCACTGAGTACACTGTACCCACTTCCCTCATTTCTTCCCACTGGCTTTTCAGTTCAGTTCAATTTGGTTTTGGTCTCATTCCACTGGAACTACTTTTATCAAGGACAGAATTCCCATCTGTACTATGAAAACTGCTGGTTACTTTACCATTTTCCTCTTAGTCAAATTCTCAGCATTATTCTGCACATTAGCAACTCTCTGTTCTTCAAACACAGAACTATTCCAAAATTGTCCTATTTTAGAGATTTGGCAGATTTTTTTCCCTCTTTTTCAATGGCTACTCTTTCTGATATCTCACAAAAGACTTCTTTGGAGAAAGCTTCACTTAGTGCCCAATATACAGTAGTTCTGTCTGTTATACCAACCATCACTACTGTCTGTTACACTCTTTCAAAATCCCAAAATTTCCTTCACAGCATTTACAACTGCTTGTGTCTTTTATTTATTATCTGTCTCTCCCTGTAAATAAAGCTTTATGAAGTCAGGGACCATTAACCCCATATTCATTGCTGTACCTCCAGAACCCAGCACAGTGCTTGTTGCATACTAATAAATATTTATGATATTTTTATTATTCAATGAATCATAAATCTTAATAATCTTGAATAATAATAAAGATTAATAATAATATTGAATCTTAATAAAGATTCCTTGAATAATTTGATGGATAGATGAATGCCAAGAATCCCACAATATTTTTTACTAGCCTCAACTTGAAAACTCATGCCAAGACTTTTGTACCTTATCTTTGCAATGATTCTTGCATCTGTCTCTTTCTTCCAGTCCTTGCTTCAACTTTCCTTGCCCAGGTCACCATCATCTATTAGTTTAACCATTTAATAAAACTCATAACTCACCTTCTGTCTTCTCTTGCTGATCTTCAACCCATCCTATATATTGCAATTAGTCTTACAACCTTCGTGAAACTCTGATCTTATTTTCCTATGAAACAAAAACAACAACAACAAAAACTTGCCTTTGTGTACACAGTTTGTTCTATACTTTCTATCCTGGCATTTCTGGGTCTTGAAGACCTGGCTTTAACTGATACCAGCTCTAAGTGATCATAATGTTCCATGTATTTGCCTAGCTTTTTTTGTGTGTGTACTTCTCTTTCGAAACTTTTATGACTCAAAGTTGTGTTATTACAGCATTTAATAGAATGAGAACATGATGAGTGCAGATACATGGTATGTTTTCTAATCTCCGTACTTATGCAACTCTATGCATATTTACTGAATAAATCATTGTGTGAAACTCTTCTTGAAGTTCTGTGTTCAGTATCAGAGAGAATATAGAATATAAAAATGATTAATTGCAAACCCTATATAGTGTTTGTGTGTAACTAAAAATACTGAATTCTGTACATTTTGTTTAAGGCAATGGATATGACTTATTAGCTGTGCTACTGTTAAATATTGTTGTGTAACTGATGCCTGCAGTTTCCTGAGCCAAAAGAGGAAAAATCTTGTCCTTAGAAATTTTTCGACTGAAGTCCTCCAATTAATTAGAAGACCCTTAGCAAAAAAAAAAAAAAAAAAAAAAAAAAACTGTTGGTGCATGTGGCCTTTTGCCCAGAAAGATCTGCAAGATATGAAGAGAACAATAGCCTCAGGAAGTACACTCAGAAGATGAAACTGTATAATGTGAAAAATCCCACTCTGAATATTTCTAGCACAGGCTGACTACCTGCAGCTCCTGATATTGACCCTTAAGCATGCTGCTCAGAATTCCATTGTAGAGGAATTAAAGTGGCCAAGCGTATATGTATGTGTGTGTGTGTGTGTGTGTGTGTATGAGAGGGAGTTTCACTCTTTCCTATATATGTATATGTGTGTGTGTATGTACATATACATGTATATATATATACACACACACACATTCATATAGGAGACAGAGACTCAGTTTGTTGCCCAGACTGGACTGGAATGCAGAGGCTCAATCTGTGCACACTGCACCTTCAGCCTCCTGAGCTCAAGTGATCCTCCTGAGCAATCCTCTCACCTAAGCTTCCTGAGTAGCTGGGACCACAGGCACACACCACCAGTCCTAGCTAATTTTTTGTATTTTTTGTAGACACCGGGTTTCACCATATTTTCAAGCTGGTCTCGAACTCCTCAGTTCAAGTGACCCACCCACCTTGGCCTCTCAAAGTGATGGGATTACAGGCGTGAGCCACTTTGCCCTGCAACGTATATTTCTAAATATTTTAAAATATTAATGTTGGCTGGGTGCGGTGGCTCAACTTGTAATCCCAGCACTTTGGGAGGCCAAGGTGGGTGGATCACGAAGTCAGGAGTCGGAGACCAGCCTGGCCAATGCAGTGAAACCACGTCACTACTGAAAATACAAAAATTAGTTGGGCATGTGTGTGGGTGCCTGTAATCCCAGCTACTTGGGAGGCTGAGGCAGGAGAATCCCTTGAACCCAGGAGTCAGATGTTTCAGTGAGCTGAGGTTGCGACAATGCACTCCAGCCTGGGCAACAGAGCTAGACACCATTTCAAAATAATAATAATAATAATAATAATAATAATAATAATAATAATAATAATTTTTACTTGTATCATGCTGCATGAGAACAGTGTAATATAATTAAGGGCAGATGAGTAGATAGGAACTTACTTTCATGGATTATTGTTCTTAACATAGTTGCTCTCAATTTTGAATGCACATTAAAGTTATCTGCCAAGCTTACAAAAGCTCACATATCCAGGATCCATTGATCCCCATAAATTCTGATATAATTGGTGTAGGGTAGATCTCAGATGTGGGATGCTTTTTGTTATCTCTCCAGGTAAATCTAAGTTGTTTGTATGATTGAGAAGCATTTCTACTCATTAAAGATTGACATTCTGCTGTAAGTTATTCAGGAATAAAATAATTGATGTAGTGGTTGAGGGGCTTTTTGTCTCATTCTAACATAATTTTTCCTTCATGAAGCTATAAGCTTGAGGTTTGAGCACTCCACATTCAACACCTGTAGGGACATAGTGAAAGCACACACTGAGACCTCTGTATTTCCAACTGCCCCAAACAAGTTACCTGTCACAGATATTCTGTCCCTTTTCTCAGCTTTTAGAGCACTTTACGTATCTGGGTTTTTTTGTTTTGTTTTGTTTTGTTTTGTTTTGTTTTGTTTTGTTTTGTTTTGAGACAGAGTCTCGCTCTGTTGCCTAGGCTGGAGTGCAGTGGCATGATCTCTGCTCACTGCAACCTCCGCCTCCCAGGTTCAAGCAATTCTCCTGCCTGAGCCTCCCAAGTAGTTGGGACTACAGGCGTGTGCCACCATGCCTGGCTAATTTTTGTATCTTTTGTAGAGACAGGGTTTTACCTTGTTTGCCAGGATGGTCTCAATCTCCTGAGCTCATGATCCTCCAACCTTTCCCTCCCAGAGTGCTGGGGTTATAGGTGTGAGCCACCATGCATGGACTACATATCTCTCTTCTTACATCATTTCTATTTGTCTCCCTTTGGACTGAGCTATCACTGAAGGCAGAAACAATGTCTTATTCACTTTGGATCACAGAAATTAGCACAAATGGATTCATTTTAGCTGGGAGAATATTGAAGCTTAAGTCAATTTGCCTGGAATTTAAAGGTTTTCATATGCTAAAATTCTGGAGGATACAGTGCTTGCATCTTGTAACTATTACCCATACATTTAAATTTTTGACAGTCATTGCCCTTCTTCAGGTTATAATGTGAATACCTAGAAATACAATATTTATCCTTAATAAAATATGACAACCTTGAGCTGTGATAGTTTGACACAAACACAATCAGTGTGGTGTTATCTTCTTCTCCAAGATAATTTCTTTCAATTGTTTTAATTATATGAGTTATAGAAATAAAATAAATAAGTAAAACAAAGGGGAATAAATTGTTGGCAAAATAATTAAAAAGTCTCAGAACTTAAGGGTGCTTATTTATAGATTAAAAGGCAAACACCTAGCAAAATAGATGAAAATAGACTCATGCCAAGATATATCAATGTAAAATTTGGGAACACTGAGAACAAAGAGAAAATTGTATAAGTTTCCAGAGAGGTAAAAATAGGTCAGGTACAAAGGATGAGGAATCAGATGATTTAAAAATTTTCAACACTGGCCAGGCATGGTGTCTCATGACTGTAATCCCAGCACTTTGAGAGGCCAAGGTGCACTCTGGGAGGCCAAGGTGCACTTTGGGAGGCCAAGGCAGGCAAATCACCTTATGTCAGTAGTTTGAGACCAGCCTGACCAACATGGAGAAACCCCGTCTCTACTAAAAACACAAAATTATCCAGGCATGGTGGTGCCTGCCTGTAATCCCAGCTACTGGGGAGGCTGAGGCAGGAGAATTGCTTGAACCCAGGAGGTAAAGGTTGCAATGAGCTGAGATCATGCCATTGCACTCCACTCTGGGCAACAAGAGCGAAACTCCATCTCAAATAAAAAAAAAAAAAATCAACTCCACCACTATGAAGCAGAAGGCAATGAATTACGGAGTTCTGATTTGAAAATTCTAAAAGAAAATGATTTCTGATATACATTGTTATTTCCACATAGACTAAAATCAAATGTACAAGGAGAAAACATACATTTCTCAGAAATATGACAACTCTGAAATTTTGTCTCCCTGTGAAACTTTTCTCAAGAAACTACTAGAGATTTCTTCCTACCAGAAGGAAGAAGTAAACCAAGAAAGACAAAGATTCTGAAAAGCAGAAAATAAGAGACACAACAAAAGAGAAATAAATTCTTAAAAGCGTAGTGAATGAAATTCCTAGGATGAGACAATTGAATCAGGCCTAGAGGGCAACCAGTCAAGACTGTTGCAGAGAAGCAGCCTACAAGAGAGTGTTCTTCAAGGAGGGAGCATTTATAGAACAATTGATGTGAATAAAAGTCTTGATATGAGATTTAAAAAATTAGTAAAGAATTTTCAACTGAGTTAGCACAGGTTAAAATAAAATTAAATGGGAATTGAACAACAAAATTATAACAGCTATTTCTCAGCAACTCATGGATTATCATAATATAAATTTATAATAGAAATTAATGGTACTGCAAATATTACAGATTAAATTTTTGGGTAGCAGGAAAAGTGATATTGCAATAGGAGTTCATAGACAAATGTTTCTACAACTTGAAAATTAATGTACTAGATATTTAAAGAAAGAATTAGAAAAGAAACAACAGAATCAATACTGAAAAACTAACGTGAGGGGAAAATGATGTAGAGAAAATTGGTAAAACATACAAAGCCAACCTCTGGTTGTTGGAAAAATGTAATAAATGGTGCAAACCTCAGGCAAGGTTAGAAAAAAAGAGAAAAGCACAAATAAAATGAAGAATTTAAAAAATACATAAGCATAGATACAGTAGAGATTAAGAAGCTAATAAGGAAATATGATTAAAACTTTATGATACAAATTTGAAAACTTAGACCAAATAGAATTTTATAAATTTATAGCTTAGTAAAATTGATACAAGAAGGCATATGTAATCTGAATTGTCTCATACATGTTCAGGGAAATAAAAGATTGTTCCTAGAGATAAAACACTAGGCTCAGATTTTTTCCCCAGGAAGAGCATTTCAATATATATGAAGAATTCTATAGAATAAAAAAGGGAAAATCCTAAACTCATTGTGTGAGGCAAGCAGAACTTTGATGCCAACAAGACATAAACTGAGTGGATAAAAAGATATGAAAACTAAAGTCCATTCTCATTCATGAAGCAAATGGTAAAATCCCAAATGTAACAAGATTTATGTGGATTCTCTGAGGGTTAGAAGGAAATTTCCTTCTGCCAGATCCTACTACTCTGGGACAACCCACACATGAATTTATGTTTTGAGATTTTCTGTAATACCCATGCAATATGGAACTGGCTTGACAGTCTATGTGATAGCCAGCCTGTGGCCATGACTTCTCAGGGACACAAATTTTTTCTGTTTGCCTCCTTGTTCTGCTCAGCTCCAACAGAACTTTGACCAAAGTTCCTTGAGCTTGGAAATAGGAAAGGGTTTGCTTCTGTTTCACCCTTACTGTGAAGATACAGTCCTGTGGAATCCAGATCCACTGGAGAGAGTCAGCTATTAAACTCTTTTCATAAGTAGTCCCTAGGCCTTGACTAGAGTCTTTCTTGAGATATGAGGCTAATAGTTCCTTCTTGGTCCACCACTTTTTGATATAATTAATGTTTCTTCTATTCAGAATTTTTAATCGTTTGGGAAGTGACATGGTTTGGTGTGTCTCCATTCAAATCTCAGCTTCAATTGTATCTCCCAGAATTCCCACATGTTGCAGGTGGGACCTAGAGGGAGGTAATTGAACGATGGGGGTTGGTCTTTCTCGTGCTGTTCTTGTGATAGTGAAGAAGTCTCACGAGATCTGATGGGTTTTTCAGGGGTTTCCGCTTTAGGTTCTTCTTCATTCTCTCTTGGCATTGCCATGTAAGAAGTGCCTTTATTCGTATACCATGATTCTCAGGCCTCCCCAGCCACGTGGAACTGTAAGTCCAATTAAACCTCCTTTTATTCCCAGTTTCAGGTATGTCTTTATCAGCAGCATTAAAATGAACTAATACAGGAGGGTTGGTCCAAATAACTTTGGCTTCCATTATAGAAGGTAGAAGTTGGTGAAATGTTTAATCTTTTCTGTGGCAAACTTTTGCAGTGGGTATTATTTTTCTAATTTTTTTGTTGTTGTTGTTTTATTCACTTTTGTTTCTCACAGGGTACTCTTGCTCTGTAGCCAAGGCTGGAGTGCAGTGGCAGGATCTCTGCTCAACACAGCCTCCGCCTCCCAGGTTTAGCCTCTCCAGTAGCTGGGATTACAAGCATGCATCACCACACCCAGCTAATGTTTTGTATTTTTAGTAGAGGCCTGGCTACACCATGTTGGCCAGGCTGGTCTCCAACTCCTGAAGTCAGGTGATCTGCCCATCTCAGCCTTCCAAAGTCCAACATGCTGGGAATACAGGCGTGAGCCACCATGCCCAGCCAACTACAGTATTTTTTACCTAAGCGAGTGGACAAGTGGAGTTGTTTTTTTTTTTTTTTCTTTTTTGAGACAGGGTCTCGCTGTGTCATCCAGGCTGGAGTGCAGTAGTGAGATCTTGGCTTACTGCAACCTCTGCCTCCCAGGTTCAGGCGGTTCTCCTGCCTCAGCCTCCCAAGCAGCTGGGACTACAGGAATGTGCCACTAGGCCTGGCTAAGTTTTATATTTTTGGTAGAGACAAGTGTTTGCCGTGTTGCCGAGGCTGTTCTCAAACTCCTGACCTCAAGTGACCCACCAACCTCGGCCTCCCAAAATGTGGAAATTACAGGCAAGAGCCACCATGCCCGGCCTGGAGTTGTGGTTTTTTGACATAAAAAGAAATCTGTGCAGGAGAAAGCTTGGTTTGTGGGAGCCTCTGAGCTCAGTTTGGCCCAAAGGTTTGGTATACCTATTATTAGTGAAGGTATGTTGTTAATATACAATATGTTCATTTACATAGCATAGGTATATGCTCATCAGATATTTTCAGGTAAAAAAATAGACATTCCAGTAGTTGGAGCCATTACAGCAATTTCCACTGGGGGATTTAACAGTCAGATTCCAGTTGTGGGCAACAGTGATTAACATAATGGTTATTAATGAGAAGAGATTTTGAGATGTCTACCCATGTTTAGATGTCAGTGTCTTGAAGGGATGGGTTTGGCACATTATTAAGAAAGAGTGCATTTGACTGGATACTAAGAAAAACATTGAATTTTTTTTCTTGCCTCTATAACATGAAAGGACAATTAGAGATATAGAAACAATGGAACATTTCACAGTATGACTTGACATTTCACTGAACTTTTATCCTTTTAACTATGTACAAAGTTTACTACATATGCAAAGGTAGGACTGCTATAGGAAGAAAGAGGTGGAGTTAGAGGTCACAATCCACAGCAAGATGAAAGTCTTTTGTGGATCGCACCCTGAGAGTTGAATTAGAGTGAGAATTAACTTTCAGACTGACAAAAGAGAACAAGGAGAATGAAGCTATCAGTAGTTAACAGTATTGGATTAATTGAAATGAATGTTGACAGAGTTTTTTTGGCTTTCCATCAAATTGAGTACAGAAACAGTAACTGCTTATCCAATTTCACACATATACAATTGTGGATTAATTAAAAGATTACACAACCCATATATTATGGGTATCTCATATAAATATATATGTACAAGGGCAAACTTACAGTGTGCAAATATGTGTCTGTATCTAGATATATATAATTCCATTGACCAACAGTCAGAAAGTTAGAAATTATTCTCCCATTTTACCATTCCCTTTCCAACAATTTTGTCACAAATATAATTTTTCTTTATGTTTGAAGCCTATTCTCTGGAGGCATGTAATGTATGGATACAGTAAAGCCCTGAGATATCACAAAGTTGGTGTCAGAGAAAACAACTACACTGGTATTATAAAAGATTAATCGTGAGGAGAAAGTTATACTTCACCTTACTACAATTACAGTTGTATGACTTCATCAAAAGCTGAAATCATTCAATATACTTTCTTTTTAATGTTTTATTTAAAATAGTTAATTTCAACAGGATTACTCAAGGAAAATATTGGTATTCATAATCAATAATGTTGAAAAATTCCCTTTAATTGTTGATTATTTAAAATGTAAGTAAAATACTAAAAAGTACGTATAATATAATTTCATGAAGCATTCTTTATGGTTTTCATAAAATTAATAGTCTCAATGGAATATTTTGAGACTGAGAAAGTTCCATATATCATTTTATTGTACTTTCACTTTATTACTTGCTTGCATGTCATAACTGATGGAAATAAAAATATGTATATTTACACATATGAAAAACATGGATTTTTGTTTATGTTTTCTAGTGAGACAAAGTTACCAATAATTTTATCTATATAGGAAAATTTTTACAAACCCAAAGTTCTTAACTTTCTTTTCTTTTGAAGTTTTATATTTCAGTCTAGGTATGAAATGGAATTGGCTGTGATCATTCTTTGATTTCACTGTTATTTGTGAGTTTCTGATACAGTGTTAGGAATGTATAGACTTTAAAGCTTTTCTTCTTCTTCATCTCCCTTTGGACCTGTATATGTGATTTCTGCAGTAATGCGCACTGTTATCTGACATATGGTTGCTGAAAGATACAAGCGTAAATAGAATTCTTAGTTTCAGTGAATCTTTAGGAACAGAGAAGTAAAAGTGAAAGATAATTATGGTATGAATGTAAGTAAGCAGTTTATCACAGAGGTACAATAAGGGTGAAAATAAATTTAAAAACACATGCCTCATCCAAAACATGAGGTAGTAAAAATGAAAAATTTAGGTTGGCATAAACAACAGTTTAAAAGTTATGATCATTTCTGATGACAGCAAGTAGCTCAGAAACCATGAGGAAGTCCTGCAAATCTACATGTTGGATTGGCAAGTCAGGATGGGAAGCCTGGGTCTGGAGGAGGGTGCTAAGGTCCTGGTCAGGTTGAGGTTCTCCTGGGGCTCAGCGGTGTCTCAGTGCGAGAGCTGGGAATTGGAAACGCATGCCTCACCCCAGCTACAAGGCCACATCAGCCCACCTAGATGAAATTATCCCTTGACTGTCCTCTTTCTCCCTCTTGGACAGGCAGGTGAAGGAACTCAACTATCCTGAGTACAAGTGTCAGGAAGAAGTTTGCCTTTCATCACAATGTTTACTTCCGCAATGAAGTGATCAGTAAGGAGTATTGCATTGGTATCCTCAATGAGGAGTGCCTCCCGGCATGTTAGAGGGGACAATATGCAGGAAGCTGTGCCTGGCGTGAGCCTTGCTGACTCCTCTCTCTCCAGGATACAGGGCAACTGGCTCCACTGCAGTCCAGTGGTTCTAGGGTCATGCAGGTGAAGGCCCCACTTCCCCGCAGGTCACTGCCTAACTGAACTTCTTCAGCTGGTTGGCTGACTCTGACTGCCCAGTGTACGGCACGAGTGCTGAGGTGGGGCAGCTATGGGGCATCATGGCAAAGGACCTTGTTGGACATTCCTTGGCATCGGAGGAATTGGCTTTGAACCAGAACCTGACCTGTCATGACCAATTTGCCCAGTCCCCCAGATCATCAGCCAGGGCCTGTGGCTCAATATTCTGCAGCACTGCTCAAGGGAGTTAGGCCCTCAGAGAGGGAACAGAGAAGAGGCCAGGGAAGCAGCCCAGGGCCGGGGGTTGAGAGGCCTGTGGGTCCTGGAGGTAGGACACACATAGGGAAGCCAAGGCTTAAGGAGGAGACTGCAGTAAGCAAACTTAGGCCATCATGGGCTGGTGGAGAAAGGCCCATCAGGGAACTGTAGTACCCACATTTCAGGATGGGGGAACCATAATCTGCTTAATAGACATAAGTAGCTAAGGTAAATGGGTGAGAAGCCAGGATCAAGAGACAGCTGCCTCATCAGCCCTTGCTAGCTCCCTTCCTTGTCCTGAGACTTGCTACTTACTACCTGGGGTTCAGCTTGGACTCAACCAGGGCTCTCTCACCCTCCACACAGATGTCCACCTGAGGCCTCTCTAGGTCTGCATCCTCCCAGAATGACTCTCCCAGGGCTGCCAAGTTCCATTTGGATGATGCCAGTCTCCTCTGACATGCTCGTTTCCCTCTGCCATCCTCATTCAGCCAGCAACTCCCTACCCCTAAAAAAGACAGGCCAAACTCAGCAACTCTTCACCCCCCAAAAAGACAGGGAATCTGGAGGACCACAGAGGGCTCACAGGGGAGGAAATGTGAAGAGACGGCAAAAAGGAAGGGGACCTTCCAAGTGCTTCCAGGAAGGCAATCTGGCTGGACATTAAGGCGCACCTCACTATTGGTGAGGACACCCAGTGTCTCTTGGCCCTGAGCATGTGCATACACACACATTGTCTAAATGGCACTGACATCAGTACTACCTAAGTGATCTTCAGATTCTATACAACCCCTGTAAAAATATCAATGACCCATTCTTAGAAAAACAATCTGAGAATCCTAAATTTGCTATGAAATGGCAGAAGATCCTGAAAACCCAGAGCAATCCAGTAAAAAGCACAAAGCTGGAGGCATCACACTGCCTAACTTCATGATATACTACAAAGCTTTACGTACCCAAATAGAATAGCACTGGCAGAAAAGGGAAGACTCGAGCTTATGAGAAACAATAGGAGCCCAGAACTAAGTCACTGCATTTGCAGCTCACAGCCTTTTCCCAAAGAAGCAAGAATACCCAGTGCAAAATCTAGTATCTTCTATAAACTAGGTTGGGGAAAACCTGAGTATCCACATAAAGGATTTTACAAGTGGATTATTTCTCACCAAACTCCAATATCAGACTTGAAATGATAAAAATACCAGGAGAAATAACAAGAAAGAAGCTCCACAGCAACCCTGTGGGCAATGATGGTCTCAAAGTGACTGCGAGAGCACAGTAAACACCATCAAAAATAGAGAACGGAATCATATCAAACTAAAGTGCTTCCACACACCACAGAAAACTAAACAGACAGGGACATCCTACAGGATGGGAGCAATGATTGGATCACCATGCATCTGCTAACTGGTGAATATTCACAATACATAAGGAACTCCCAACAAATCAATAGCATGAAAACCAATGGGCTAAGGCTGTGAATACTCATTTGTAAAACGAAGACATACAGTTGCCCAGAAGACACACTAAAAAGTCCTAATCCCTCAGGAAAATGCAAATCAAAAACAGAATGAGATTTCTTCTCATTTCAGTCAGAATGCCTATTATCCAAAAGACAAAACAAACAAACAAACAAACAAAAATGCTCATTTCCAGTGAGGATGCAGAGAAAAGGAAATCATTGCTCACTTTTGGTGAGAATGTAAATTAGTGCAGGCATTACAGGAAGCTTTATGGCTTTTATTTAAGTATAAACAGTATTCAGAAATCTACAAGTAGAACCACCCACTATATGATCCAGCAAATCAGAATTCTGGGGCACACCCACAAATACACATATCAGTATGTTGAAGCCGTGTGTGCACCCATGCAATTATTGCTGCACTCTTTACATTTATGCTATAGCCAAAATACAGAAGCAACCTGAGAGTCCCTTGATTGATGAGTGGATTAAAAAAATGGGGGCAAAAACACGTATGCACAATGGAAAAATGCACTGCCATAATAAAAAAGGAAATCCTGCCAGTTGTGACAATGTGTGTGAATATGCTGAATGTGTGCATGCCATTTTGTTAAGTGACATAAGCCATGTATCAGAAAGGCAAATAGCACATGACCTCATCCTTATATGAAATATAAAAAGCAGACCTCACAGAGGTAGTGACTCCAATGGTTGGGGTGAAGAGGGTGCACTGGGGAGATGCTGTATCAAAAATACATATTTCTAGTTAGAAAGGAGGAATAGGTTAAAAACATTTTCTTCAGCATGCTGACTATAACTAGTGATAATATATTATTTCTCTAAAAAATTCGAAGACAGTGCTTGTCACGTTTTTTCACAACAAAAATGACAAGTATGTGAGGTCATGCATATGTTGATTAGCTGAATGCATCCACTGCATAATGTATATGACCTTTGGAACATCACCCCCGTAAGTTATAAATATGTATCTTTTCATATGCCATTTTAAAAAATTAACAATTTTTAAAATTCCTGAAGAGAATAAATGTCAATAAAGTATTTTATTATAAAGCAGTGCTTTTCTTTTCTATCAAAGTCTTTTTCATGATACAGGAAAGAATGCGACGTCGTTTGGTAAGTTAAGAAAAAAATATACATGTGTACATGTATATACATATATATGAAAATCCCAGTGAAGGCCGATGATGAGTTGAAAGATAGAAATTACAGGCGCGGAGACTATAGTCCATGAATTGAAACCTTCACTGCATGTTTCAATACAAGACGTGAGGAGGAGGAATAAAAAGCAAAAAACACAAAGCGATGGCCGGGCCATGGGTCACACCTGTAATCCCAGCATTTTGAGAGGCTGAGGTGGGAGGATTGCCTGCACTCAGGAGTTCCAGACGAGCCTGGGGCAACATGGGCCCACATCCAAAAAGTAATTAATTAATTAACTAATTAATACATAGCTGAGAGGGGTGGCATGCACCTGTACTGCCAGGTGTGTGACAGTCTAAGTTGAGAGGATCACAAAGGTGTGTGGTGTCTGGGCTACAGTGGGCTGAGATCGTGGGGCTGCTCTTCAACCCAGGAGACAGAGTAAGACCCATTCTGAGGAAATGAACACAAAAAGCGTCACATTAGGTAAATTAAAACTATGTAGTGTGAGGAGAATCAAAATAAATGAAATATCATTAGACCTTATGCAATCCTAGGAAACAGCTTTCACATAATAAGAGCCCCAGATGGGGAGAATAATGAAAAAAGGTAGAGAGAACACTGTAAATAATAACACACCAAACTCCCCAAATGAGTTAAAAGACATAAATGTCAAAGAGTGCTTCTTTTGGATTCATAGCCCTTAATAACAAGTGCAAGTTTCTTTCTGAATCCCTGACATGCATTCATCTAGCCTGAACCTCTTGGTGAAGTTCTCAGACCATGATTTGTCCTTTCTATATGCTCTCATTTTGTTATTTCCTATCACTTATCTGTAGCAGGTCATAACGAATCATGATGCTTTGACATTCTTTGACACAATGAAGAACTCATGTATGAGTTAATTAAACAATAGTTTATGACATGTCATGAAGAAATTATGTATGTATAATATTTGTTAAAAAGATAAAATAACATTAAAACAGAGGGAGAAGAATATTTTATTGGTTTCATCATTGTGCTTGTGTTTACACAGCATGTATCTACGAACTACAGCTGCCTCCTGGAAAATGATCTGACACAATCACTTGAAAGTTCTCATTCTGCCTTGGAGACCACAGGAATCACCCACTTTTTCACTTTTCCACCTTTTGGATACACTGAGTGGGATGAGTGGAATCCGTGTGACTTTTGGCTTTCCTGTCATGCCCAGTATTTTTTTTTTAACAGTCATTGCTAGATCGGCCAGAAATAAACCCTTCATTATGGCTCAAAAAAAGAACTCATATCCTTCAGCTGAGAGTCTTTAAAAGAGGAATTTCATCCAGACATTAAAATGATAATCTGATGCCACTGATAACAGATTCAGAATTACAAACTGAATTTAGATAGAGAATAAAAAGACAGATGATACAGATGGAAAGCGTGTGGTGGGGAAGGAAGAAAGGAGGGGTGTAAAGGAAAGAAAGGAAAAAAAGGAAGGGACAGAGAGTGATCGATGTTCAAAGACACAGATACAAAGTCCAGCACGGTTGTAGAGATAGACATGTAAAATTACTACAAGTGGTGTGGAAACCTGTTGGGTAGACAGAGACATAGGTGGAGTCAGAGAAAACATATAAACCCACACAGAAAAATAAACATACACAACTACAAACACACACGTGGTAGTTTAAACATGAAAAAACACCAAGACCCTGACACTAGAAATAACACAGGTGTTTCAGAGTTACTGAGGCAGAATACAAATTTGTCAGTGACCTTAGTATCTGCGGCCCATGTGCATGAATATGCAGTGGAAGAATCATTAGACAGCCTGTATAATTCAGCACGATCTCTGATAATACCAAAAGAAGGGCTCTCATGTGAAATCACTAGACTGAATTGTATGTAGGAATCGAGGAAGAAGCCCAGTCTGCTGCATTCACTCACTGGGGTGTCAATATGGCTGAGCCAGCAACCCATGGCACGCCCATCCATTGTAGACAGTTCCTGGTTTGCTGCCTGCCTTGGAAAAAGTGCTTCCCCTACCACTTTAAAACAGTCTACCTCCAAAACTAGCCCTGGCATCTATTTACAGTATTTTTCATATCTATTTACTTCCTAGAAAAATCATTGCAAGACCCTTTCCTCAACTTTTTCCTATGCATTAAATTTGGGGCAAGACCTTTTCAGACGACCTCATTATAGGCAAGTCCCCAGACGTTTCCTAATCTGAGTTGCCCTGAGTGCACACACCAATCTGTTGCCCCATTCCACCATAGGGATACTGTACTGGACAACAGTGCCTTTGACCAGCACACAGTAAGATAAAGGGCAGCTTGCAGGGGCCAAAGGGTTCCAACTGTTTTCAGAATAATTTGCTGAGGAAACCTGTTTCTCCTGTGTTTGTGGGACATGGGGACAGTAGTCAGAGGAGGACAAGACTCCCGCTGGAGAGCCTCAGCTCTTTGCATAGGAGCAGGGGCAAAACTGGGCTATAGATTTTCAAAGCTCAACTGCTGATACCAAGCAGGAGATGTGGAATGCTTGTTGAAGGCAGTACAACAGATTCATGAACTTTGACTGTCAAACACCCTTCCCTGAAACAACACAGCTCTTCTCACAGGAGCTGTGCTGACCAGAGTCCATAGAGGACAGGAATGTTAGCACTCTATTAGTGTGTGGCCAACATGGATGCTCATGTTGCAACTGTTTTATCTGGGAACAGGGAAGAAAGTTCTGTGCCCAACAATGAAATCCTCCTCCCCCATCTATGATAGAGGCAACCCCTTATCTTGTGCATAGACACAGGTGTCCCTGGGAAGCAGCCACCCACTCGAGAATGAACACTGTATGTTTTGTCCTCCTGTGTGAGGCTTGCAACACATACTCTGCAACTATATTCTCTTTATATCATTAATCTTAGGCAAAGTATGCTGAAAAGGCCAAAGAAAATAAAAGGGCCCTGGGCTCTAGAAATAATCTGCAGTGCCCATCACTGGGGAGAATAGAGCCTCACTAGAGTGTGCAAGAGCACAAAATGCACTCATAATGTTGTTAGCTACATACATTATTGGCTCCTCACCTAACATAGAATCTTGGAGAAAAGCTTAAAACAACTAAAGATGTAAACATCAACAAGAGTGTCCATATCCTGGTCATCAAGTGACAAGAGAGTCCATGCGTGGATCCTCCAGCAATCTTATATTCCACAAATCCTCCCCCTTTTCCCTCACTTCTGTAAGTTTGAGTTTTCCCTTAGTCATCTATGCCAAAAAGCGTATTCTGAATGCCTTCCCACATGCCTCTGTCACCTTTCCCACAGTCCCTCCATACAGGTTACGTGCCCATTTCTTCTCAAGTTGATGTCTGAGAAGTCCTGAGAGGCTGATTGTCCCAGAAAAGGATTATGCATTCACCTTTAAAAGGAGAACATGTGAATTCAACACGAAATTGAACTTTAAGATTTCTATCATCCTGTGCTATCTATTGGGTATGATGATACCAAAATGAAGGATTTTGCAGGTCCCAGCAAACTGGGACCTGGAAACCTTAGTGCCTATTGACCCCTTTCCTTGAACTACCTCTGCTTCCATAGGACGAAGTAAGCCTCCAACTAAGCTGTCTTTTGCTTTTACCTCCCCAACTCTGTCCTGTAGGAAGAATCGCAACACATTCCACATCTATTCACTCTACAACTTTAGAGGCCCAGCTCCAACACAGACTGGTTATTTCCATGAAGAGAATAATGCACATGGATTGATCAATTCATTATGACACCCGAATCCAGGGGATAAATATACACACACATACACACACCCAAACAGAGAAACACACACAAACACAGAGTCACATATCTTTGAGAATGTTTATTCTTCATTCCATACAATCCAAGTTTACCCCCACTTCCTGTCTGATTTTCTGTGACTCGATCTGTTTTTCCTTTAGTTCCTGTGCATAAGACCATGCTGAATACTGACATCCTGCATACCGTAGTAACTTTTTAGGAGTTCTGCTGCTTTAGGTAAAGTGTGATGCTCCATCATACTCAACTCAACTCAACATCGGGGAGAGACTCAACTCAACATCTGGGAGTACCCTAGAGAAACACAAACGCATGTCAAAATGCATTTTCTCTGAGCCATACTTCAAAATGTTTCAATTGTAGGGCCCGCTGAGAAAAGGATATCTCTTCCCCATTTGTGATCCCTTAAACTTCCTTCTACCACGTGTTACAAACTGTTCTGTGCAATCCCTGCCCCATTCCCAGTATTCTCTGTGAGGGGAGTCAGCTAACAAGATGCACTGTACCCTAAAAGCACACAGAAATCTGATGAGGCAACAGCTTAAGGAAATCCATCAATCTAAACAGTCCTTTGTGGTTTGGGGCAAGGATGACCAGGACGCACATTCAGGGAGCCCAATCTTATGGGGTTGGTAGGATGACTGCCGGTGGGGTTGACGGCTATGGAATCAAGTGCCACAGACTGAAGTGAAGGATTTTTAGCTTTTCTTCTCAGTGATTCCGGAAATGGATGATGCTTCCCTGGGCTTAAGACTTCACAGCTATAACCTGCTTTGCAGTGCAGTCTCTAATGTGCCTTTTTCAGCCCAATGCCATGAATGTCCTGGATTCTGTCACACTCTGTCTTCCTCTCAAGGAATTTCTACATGTATGAAAGGAGGCTCAATTTATACATTTCTGAAATGAGCCTCCAGCCTCCCTAATAGGCAGGTGTGTCAACCCCCTTATCCTGGGCATCAAAAAGCTTCACTTCCAACTGAACAGCTCACCTGAAATCTCTGTTCCCTCTTCAGGTGGCTTCATCCTCTTGTAGTATTGCAGGGGATTGCGCCACAGGTCCTTACACAGGATCTGTCAGGGGAATCCATCGGGAAAGGCCTCATCAGGACTCAGAATGGTGACCCAAGCACCTGGGAACACACGGGGTCATTCCTCATGTTTCCCAGTGAGGACTTACCTCAGCAGTCCTGTTAGATCCTGCGAAGTTGTGGTCAGAGAACCAGTTGAAGAATTCAGGCTCCTGTTGTGGTGTCTGCAGTGATAGGCCTCCACTTCATAATCCGGATACCAATCAATTGGAGTGGAATGAGAAGCCTTGTATTCTACAGAGACAGGAATTTTTGCGGGAAGGGGGCTGGATCACATTGGCAATGATCCACCCACCATCTTCCTTCCACTACCCATCCTGGGAGCCACATGTCACCTGTGATGTTCACCAGATATTCCTTGGTAATCACTTTATTCTGGAAGTAAGGGTTACTCTGAAACAACAACATGATCTTGCACAGATGAACTGGATGCTTCACTTCTTCCACCTGTCAGGGCAAGGTGGAGAAAGCTTAAATACCTTTTCGGGTGAGATGCCTGCTGTTGCTTACAGGAATAAATTATTTCCCTTACCCTCCCCCGCTAAACCCTCTAGCCTCAGGCTTCCTGGCCTTACCTCCAGGTGGATCATGTAGCTCAGCATGTCTTCATCTTCGTCAGTGATCAGGGCTGACATCTGGGGGTGGTGTGCAATCTGATTTAGGTCAAAGAGACTTAACACACGATGGAAGGAAAAGCTAGGAGCAACAGGGAAGAAGGCCTAAGAGCACCCAGAGGCTGGGGTAGGGGATTTCTCAGATCTGCTTCCATGTATGACCTCCTTTCGCCTCCCCCTCCCCCTAAACTAAGGCCTCTTGCGTTCACAGAAGGTGTATAATTCTGAGGCTGACTGCACTGACATGGGGAGGCATGATGTGCGGAGAGTTGCTGGTGTCTGAGGAGTGGCAGAATCTGCTTATAGTCGAAGACGCCCAGTCGCAGATCGGACTAGCAATTGGCAGCAATCACACTCCCTTAAAAATAGCTTGATTCACTGAAAAACCTCTTCTGGTCTGAACTCGCTTCCGCTCTTCAAAAAGATGCCCCAAACGTCTGCTGCTCGGCATCACCAAGGGTTTCTCTGCCGCATGCAGGATAATAGTACCCACGCCTGCTCCGCCATTCCACAGCCACATTTGTCCGTGGCAACTCCCCTTTGTTCCCCAAAGAGTCACATCGACGCCGAGCTGCCCATCGGTCACTTACACTTCCCCGAGAGCACCTCTCCACTAGAAAGGCCGAAGAAACACTGAGAAGGATACAACATTGGCCCAGAAGCCAGGGACGCTCTGGATGATGGCGCCTCTGTGGTCTAGGTGGGGCTTCCGCCTTCGCTCCATCTTTTCCCGCTGCCGAGAAAAGGCCTTCCTGACTTGGGCATTAACCGGCTCCAGCTCCACCTGAATGGCCAGCAGCTCCTCCAGTGCAGACTCTGGGGTCATTGGCCCAGGGCCAGACTGTGCCCGCTGGACCTCCACCTGCCCCTTCACGAGGGCCTCTTCCTGGGCCACCACCTCCACCTCCGCCATTATGTCATCTGCCACCAGCACCGCCTCCTCCCCCAAAGCCGCCTGCTCACTCTCCACCCCGGCCGCCCGCTCCTGCACAGCTTCCACC
Organism: Pan paniscus; assembly: GCF_029289425.2. Lineage (NCBI taxonomy): Eukaryota > Metazoa > Chordata > Mammalia > Primates > Hominidae > Pan > Pan paniscus. The sequence goes on along the minus strand of NC_073273.2, from coordinate 29,821,196 downwards.
CTGAAGGCAGTGCCCTCCTCGGCACTCGCACACACCAAGGCCTGTGCTGCCCGACCCACGCCATAGGAACCCTGTTGCAGCCTCTATGGCACCCGGTGGGTCAGCGGGCCCTCAGGGCGCATACGCCGGGTTTCCAGGAGACCCCCTAAGGGACTGCGCGCTAAGGGCCAAGGGGCCGCACCCAGGCCGACTTCCTTCCCTCGTGGCCAATCAATGGGAGGGCGGTGGGCGTTTCCCTGGGCTGCACAGCCTCTGGCGCGCCTGCATCTCCAGCCCCCTCACCCCCCGCCTTCCCTGCCCAAGCCTCCTCCGAGAAGCCCTTGGAGCTTGTGCCGGGTAGCTCAGAGTCCAGGACACGCGGGCTGCGTGGCCTTTGGAATTGTGGGCATGGCAGCCCTGTGCCCTGACATCCTCAGTGTGGCAAGCCATGAACATCTCTATGTGTCATGAACACACAAAACATCTCTCTTCGTTAGGTAGGCCAGGCAGATGGTAGGGAAGTAATACTGCGAATCCAGAGAACTCTGGTTGCTAGGGCTAGGGTGGCAGGGTTGGACTAGGGGAAGTGAGTCGGGGCGGGCATGTGGGAGGAAAGTCCCCTGCCTGTGCTGAGGTGGAATTGATCTGCTGTAGAGGCCAGAGCCCCGGCACGCACTCTCGTAGGTCGAGGCAAATACAGGCTCCGAGTACCGTGCTTCCTCCCTGAGGATGCTGTACTCCAAGGAGCATTCCAAAGGGCCTCTTGTCCTATGCCCTGGGCACACCAGAGGCCAGCCGCCAGGGTTGGCCATTGTCGGCCTGCGCACACGCTGTTGTGCACTGCCTTGACGACCCAGAGGCTCCCGCACCCGCAGCAGCGGCTGCGGTGCCTGCTGGTGGGGCTCTGCAAGCCCAGGGCCGGGGCCTCTGGTTCCCGAGCTCCTGTCCGCATTTGAGCCTACTGGAGACCAGAGCCCTTTGGCCAGTGCGGGATCTGCGGGTCCAGCGGAGCTCCTCAGGAAACCTGGGTCCACATAGGTGTGGGACTAGTTTCTCAGCAGGGCGACGCCCGTGGGTCTTTCAAGGAGCGGGTCTGTTAGAGCGCGGGCCCCCAGAGCCTATGGGGTGCAGGACATGGGCTGGGCTAGGCTGCGCAGGCCCAGGGTCTGTGGGAGCACCCAGGAGAAAACCGTGTTCAGGCTGGAGGCAATGCTGGAGAGGACGGCCGGGGTACAGAGCAAGGAGGCGGCCTTGGAAGAGGAGGCGGTGCTGAAGGTGGAAGACATCATGGCTGAGGTGGAGGTGGTGGCTGAGTAGGAGACCGACGTGGGGTGGAAGAAGGAGGGCCAGCGGGCACAGCCTGGCCCTGGCCCGAGCACACCCGGGCCGTCGATGGACTTGCTGGAGGTCCTTCACTTGGAGCTGGGTTCCGTGAATGCCTCAGGCCACAGAGCATCTCCGCCTTGTGGGCCAGAGCCATATCCTTGCAGCTGCCGATTTGGGATGGCTGGCAGCAGGGGATAGTCATTGGGCTTTGGGGGGGATGGGGGCTGGTTGCGGGGAGGAGCCAGGTGGGAGGCGCGTGGGGTCAGCCAGGAGGCAGGGGATGGGGGACAGGGTGGGAGCCGAGGCCACGTTCCTGCAGCTGTGAGGGCAGCTTGCTTGTTGCAGCCCTGGGAGCACGTGGTAGGGAAGGGGAGCCAAGGCCAGCACTGACAAGGGAGAATCGCGGCGCCAAGCTCCCTTCCCGCACAGCACAAAGTCGAAGGACACGTTTCCCTGGGAACGTCCCAGGAGGACGGGGAATCTGTATGCCATTGCCAGCCATTGAACCACCCCTGCTCTCGGTGCCTGTTTCCAGCAGGCTCACCCCAGAAACACAAGGTGCTTCACACAAGTTCGTGGTGCATGGGGCTGCCGACCACCTAAGGGCAGGCACCAGCTCCCCACATACGCTTTCTTCCCCCTGCGGGCGCTGCACCCAAAGGTGTGTAGGCCTTGAGCCTATATAACTTCCTTTGCACCCACGCAATTCCCATGGAGAGCGCCAGGCACGACCCTGCAGTCGCTTCTAACTACAGGGCTTCCGTCAAGTGGACAGGCCCACCCCTCAGGGTGACTAGGATAAGAGGACACCACACACCCGGACATCAGCGGAGCATGTCCAGCACCCAGCATACAAAGGCTTCCTGCAGCTCATAAACTCGGAGAGGCAGCAGCCTCACACGACCCCCCGCCCCTCCCGTCCCTCAGCTGCAATCGCCTGCCCACTTTTTCTACCTCCCGTCTCTGGTCAGCCTAGGCCGTCTTGGCCGGGGTCCACCCACTCCAAAAACCACCACAGTTGTGGCGTTGCCTCCTCGTCAGACAGAGATAGAGGGCCAACAATGAAGGGTGACTGGCCAAATGTCTGGGAGATGGCCCTGCTCCACATTGTCTGTGTTCTTGCGAAATTGCAAGGCGTCACGAGGCTTGCCCACTCAATCCTCTTGAGAGTTCTTGCGCAGAGGTAGATTGTTTGGCACACGAGATGTTGGCGTGGTTCAGAAAGCATGCGGAAGTCCTGCTTTGCTACATGATGGATTTGCAGGTCAGGCTGGGGAGCCTGGGTCTGTGGGAGGAGTCCAGTGTCTGAGTCAGTTTGAGGTCCCCCTGGGGACCAGGGTTGTCTCAGTGGGAGAGCTGGGAAGGGAAACTCATGGTTCACTACAGCTAGTAGGCCATCTCAGCCCAGCTAGTTGACATGGTCCCATTGAATCCATCCTCTTTCTCCTTGATCCGGCTGGTGGAGGAACTCAACCATCCCGGTTACCGGTGGCAGGATGATTTCCTTTCATCCCAACCTTTATTTCCACAGTGAAATCATCATGAAGGAGCACTTTGTTGGCATCCTCGGTAAGGAATGCCTCCCAGCATGGTAGGGGAGCTGGTGTGTGGGAGGCTGGGACTGCCATGAACCTTCCTGACTCCTCTCCCTGCAGGCTACATGGTGTCTCATTCCACTGCAGTCCAGCGGTTCTGGGATCACGAAGGTCAAGCCTCCAGCTGCAGGCAGTACACCTCCTACCTGAGCTTATTCAGCTGTTTGGCTGAACATGACTGCCCGGGTTTTGGCAGGATTGCTGAGGTGGGCTTCGCGGTGAGGCATCATGGGAAAGGACCTAGCTGGTCATTCCTTGGTCTCTGGGGAATTGGCTTTAAACTGTCACCTGAACTGTCCTGGACCCACTTCTGCAGTCCCCTAGATCATCAGCCAGGGCCTGTGGCTCAATCTATTGCAGTTCTATCCCATGGAGAGAGGGTCAGCCTTAGAGGCGGAACAGAGAGGGGGCCAGGCGAGCAGCCTAGGGCTGGGAAGGACTGGGAACTGAGAGGCCGTTTGACCTGGATCTGGGCCCCACATGGAGAACCCAAGGATCCTGGAGGAGACTGCAGTGGGCAATCCCAGGCAATCCATGGGTTGGGGGAGAGAGACCCATCAGGGACATGTAACACCCACATTTCAGGATTGGGGCACCTTAAGCCACTATGATGCATATATGGCTAAAGTCAGCGGGTGACAAGCAGGGCTAAAGGGATAGCTGTCTCATCATCACTCGCCAGCTCCCTGCCCTGCGGTAACACCTGCTGCCACCTGGGGCTCATTTTGAGATCAACCAGAGCCCCCGTTTTCTCCAGAAGGATGGCCACCTGAGGCCCACCTAGGTCTATGTCCTTTCACAGTGTTTCTCCCAGGCCAGTCATGTTTTGTTTCCATGAACCCGGCTGCCGTGACATGTGTTATCCTCTCTGCCATCCTCACTCCCACTGCCCTGCCTTCCCACATATGTTTGTCCACCTCCCACGGAATCTGGAGGACCACACTGGGCTCCAGTGTGAGGCAACGTTTTATTTTCTTCACGTACATGTATTTTAGGGCTACCTCCCAGGCTGGGAATGTGAAGAGATTGCCAAATGGCTGGGGACCTTCAGTGTGTGTCCAGGGAGGGAACCTCGCTGGGAATAAAGGCCCACCTGAGTAATGGTGTGGACATCCAGTGCCAGTTGTCTTGATAAAGACCTGCTTTCTTACATCACCTACTATTAACATAAAAGTTAATTCCTTAGAATATTGAAAAAACAAATTTATATATGAAGAAATATAATTAGTTCATAACTGTATGGAAAACACTGCTGACTGATCCATTTTCCATTACAATTCTTATGGGAGACTTGATGTTTTTAGCAAGTTTTAAGATGCATTTTTATTCTTCTACTCCTGCCAGTTTTTATGATCATTTTTGTAATACAAGGACATGGCCTCTGGAAAGTTTTGAGGGACTTTCAGCTTCTTTTAGGGTAGATAGTTGTAAATTTTGAATTGTTTCCCCCTGCAGTTCTTTTGAGGTTACTCTTTGTACTTTCTATGGGGGGTGTTAAATTTGTTTTCTTGTTTCGCCCTTGTGGAACTTTCGTTTTCAAGGAATTGTGTGTGTGTGTGTGTGTGTGTGGGTGTGTGTGTGGGTGTGTGTGTTAGATATGGGAGTTAGCTTGTTAGCATGTTTTCGAATACGGATTTTTTTTTATTTATCAATTTTTGGGATGTATGTGTGTGTGTGTGTGTGTGTGTTTGTTTTCAGTTGGAGTCTCACTGTGTCATCTAGGCTGCAGTGAAGGGGCAAACTCTCAGATCACTGCAACCTCTCCCTCCAACTTCAAAGGATTCCCGTGCCGGCTGGTGCTGTTTTTCCCCCACATGAGGAGAACATGCAGACAGTTATAAAAAATTCTGTGCCTGGGCAGGTATGAAAATAAAATTTCAATGAATGGTAAATTTCACAAATACAGTTTCACATTTGTATTTTGCATCATTTTGAAAATTTTAATTGCTGACATATGAAATTCTCTATTGACTTTCATGTTAAATGTACACATTTGAATGAATTTCCACAATGAAAACTAGCGAAGGCCAAGCGTTAGTTCAGGAAGTTGAAAGCAGTCGTTCTGTAAAATAAAAACATATTTATTGAAGATATATTTAGAGAGATTTTAGAAGGCTTCAGTCAATATTTTTGTTTCTGTTGCTCTGGTGTTTTATCATACAGGGACAAGACTGTAGCATCAGTAGCTATAGTTACAAGGCTAGCAAAGACTCAGTGCTATAGAAATTATTATTGTGGAAATTGGCAGCTTGGCTGTCTGTTTGAGGAGACTAGAGGACTTAGGAGTTTCCACCCAAAGTACAAGGGCCTGGTTTAGTGGGTGGCCTTGTTTTGCTGAAGTAGATAAGATCCAGCAGAAGGGTGGATTCACTGTAGTAGCCAGGGTTTTGAGACTGGTAAAGCTTATTTGTCCCCTAGTGCCATTCCCAGATATTGGTCTGTGCATAAAGGCACTTCCTGGACTCGCTGACTCCTGTAAATTCAAATGTAGAACTTAGATTTAAATCCCTATTCCAACTTCTTAAACTTAGATCTAATAGGTGGGTAATAAAATATGATTCAGAAGAAAGGGAGAAGTCAGATAGCTATATAAGCAAATCATCCTGGTCAAATATCTTCAAAAATATTACTACAAAAAATTACTGAAAATTCAACCTTAAAAAAGTTATTATAATTGGAGAAACAGAAAAAGGTTGGAGTCATTTTAAACCCTGAGGTGTAAAGGTACTGTTATTAGATTCCAGGAATTATATACAATGAATAATTTGTTGGAAGAGCAGCATACTATCTCTTGAGTATGGCTAGAGATTCATAAGCCATGTAAGAAAACTCAGAGAATGAGAAGAAAATGTTTTCAGGGATTTTGTTCTGTTATGAAAGACTTTTAAAATGGATTCCTACTGATCAATGATTCACTTATATTTATCATTGAGGCATATGCTGTGTACCGTTTTATATAGAGATGAAGTTATAGTTTCTATCATGTAGATACAAAAACATGTGACTCTGTACCACATTTGCATCAGAGCCTTTGGCGTGATTAATGAAGCAAACAGTGGAACTGTCTATGTCAGGTTACAGGTGGGCATAGCTGGAAGCTTCTGTCACTTGCACTTTAACATTTCTGCATTCTCATCTGTCTCTCCTGGAAAGAAAATGGACTGTAACTATCCTAAGGGACATATGTTACATGAAGACACTAAGTATTCAGATAAGACCATGAGTTGTCTTATCAATGTCTTGTCATTACATTTATATGTATAACTTATACAAAAAATCCAGTTTATTTTATCACAATTACATATTACATCCCACATTTATGTATTTTATTATATTTCCAGTGCCTGTTTTGTTTTGTTTTATTTTGTTTTGAAATCTCGTTCCACTCTGTCACTCAGTCTGGAATGCAGTGGCCTGATCTCAGCTCACTGCAACCTCTGTCTCTTCGGTTGAAGGATTTTAAAAACTAGTAAAGAATTTTCAATTGAGTTAGCAGAAGTAAAAATAAAATTAAGTGGAAATAGAACAACAAAATTATAAACACTATTTCTCAGCAATGCATAGATTATCATACTAGGAATTGAAATGTACTTAGAACTTAATGATACCGCCAATATTAAAGATTAAATTTGTGAGTAGCAAGAAAAGTGATATTACAATAGGAGTTTACAGAAAAAGATTTCTCTAATAACTTGAAAATTAATGTACTAGATATTTCAATAAAGAATGAGAAAAGAAACAACAGAATCAATTCTGAAAAACTAAAGTGTGGGAATAATGATGTAGACAAAATTAGTAAAACATACAAAGCTAACCTTTGGTTGTTGGAGAAATATAATAAATGATGCAACCGTCAGTCAAGTTTAGAAAAAAAGGCAGAAAACATTGATAAAACTAAGAATTTAAAAGGTACACAACCATAGATACAGCATAGATTAAGAAGCTAATAAGGAAATATCCTTAACACCTTAACCTACAAATTTCAAAACTGAAATCAAATTGACAGATATTTATAATCTGTCTATATATATATAGACATATATATAGCTCTCTATATATATTTTCATATTTATATATAATTTTTATATTTGTATCTTACATTTATACATATATAAATATAAGCTATGTATATAGCTTCATAAAATTGATACAAGAAGACATATATAATCTGAATAGTCTCGTAAATGTTCAAGGAAATAAAGGATTGTTCCTAGAGATAAAGCACTAGGCTCGGACTTTTTCCCCAGGCAGAGCATTTCAATATACATGAAGAATTCTATAGAATAAAAAAGGGAAAATCCTAAACTCATTGTGTGAGGCAAGCAGAACTTTGATGCCAACAAGACATAAACTGAGTGTAGAAAAAGATATGAAAATTAAGGCCATTCTCATTCATGAAGCAAATGGTAAAATCCCATATGTAACAAGATTTCTGTGGATTCTTTGAGGGTTAGAAGGAAATTTCCTTCTGCCAGATCCTGCTACTCTGGGACAACCCACACACAAATTTCTGTTTTGAGATTTTCTGTAATACCCATGCAATATGGAACAGGCTTGACAATCTGTGTGATAGCCAGCCTGTGGCCATGACTTCTCAGGGACACAAATTTCTTCTGTTTGCCTCCTTGTTCTGCTCAGCTCCAAGAGAACTTTGACCAAAGTTCCTTGAGCTTGGAAATAGGAATGGGTTTGCTTCTGTTTCACCCTCACTGTGAAGATACAGTCCGGTGGAATCCAGATCCACTGCGAGAGAGTCGGCTATTAAACTCTTTTCATGAGTAGTCCCTAGGCCTTGACTAGAGTCTTTCTTGAGATATGAGGCTAATAGTTCCTTCTTGGTCCACCACTTTTTGATATAATTAATGCTTCTTCTATTGGGAATTTTTAATTGTTTGGGAAGTGACATGGTTTGGTGTGTCTCCATTCAAATCTCAGCTTCGATTCTATCTCCCAGAATTCTCTCGTGTTGTGGGTGGGACCCGGGGGGGGTAATTGAATCACGGGGGTTGGTCTTTCTCATGCTATTCTTGTGACAGTGAAGAAGTCTCACAAGATCTGATGGGTTTTTCAGGGGTTTCCGCTTTAAGTTCTTCCTCATTCTCTCTTGGCATTGCCATGTAAGAAGTGCCTTTATTCGTATACCATGATTCTGAGGCTTCCACAGCCATGTGGAACTGGAAGTCCAATTAAACCTCCTTTTATTCCCAGTTTCAGGTATGTCTTCTTCAGCAGCATGGAAATGAACTAAGACAGGAGGTTTGGTCCAAATAACCTTGGCTTCCATGATAGAAGATAGAAGTTGGTGAAATGTTTAATCTTTTCTGTGGCAAACTTTTGCAGTGGGTATTATTTTTCTAATTTTTTTTCTTGTTCTCTTCACCTTTGTTTGTCACAGGGTACTCTCGCTCTGTAGACCAGGAGGGAGTGCAGTGGCAGGATCTCAGCTCAACACATCCTCCGCCTCCCAGGCTCAGCCTCTGCAGTAGCTGGGATGACAAGCATGCATCACCACGCTCAGGTAATGTTTTGTATTTTTAGTAGAAGCCAGGCTTCACCATGTTGGCCAGGCTGCTCTCCTACTACAGATCTCAGGTGACCCGCCCGACTCAGCTTCCCAAAATCCAAAGTGCTGGGAATACAGGTGTGAGCCACCGAGCCCAGCCAACTCCAGTATTTTTTACCTAAGCCAGTGGATGAGTGGAGTTGCCTTTATTTTTTTTCTTTTTTCAGTCATGATCTCGCTGTGACATCCAGGATGGAATGCAGTAGTCTGATCTTGGCTTACTATACAATCTCTGCCACCCATATTCAGGCGGTTCTCCTACCTCAGCCTCCCAAGTAGCTGGGACCACAGGAAAGTGCCACTAGGTCTGGCTAATTTTTGTATTTTTGGTAGAGACAGGTTTTTGCCATGTTGCCCATGCTGGTCTCGAACTCCTGACCTCAAGTGACCCACCAACCTCGGCCTCCCAAAATGTAGAAATTACAACAAGAGCCACGAAGCCTGGCCTGGAATTGTGGCTTTTTGACATAAGAAATCTGTGGAGGGAAAAGCTTGGTTTGTGGGAGCACCTGAGCTCAGTTTGGCTCAAAGTTCTGGGATACCTATTATTGAGTGGCAGTGATGGTATGTTGTTAATGTACAATATGTTCCTGTATATAGCATATGTCTATGCTCATCAGATATTTTCAGGTAAAAAAAGATAGTCATTCCAGTAGTTTGAGCCATTATAGCAATTCCCACCAGGGGATTTCACAGTCCAATTCCAGTTGTGGGCAACAGTGATTAACATAATGGTAATTAATGAGAAGAGATTTTGAGACGTCCAGCCACGCTGACATGTCAGTGCCTTGTTTGCAGTATTATGAAGAAAGAGTGCAGTGGACTAGATACTAAGAAAAACATTGAATTATTTTTCTTGCCTCTATAACATCAAAGGACAATTAGAGATATAGAAGCTATGGAACATTCCACAGCATGGCTTGACATTTCACTGAACTTTTATCCTTTTAACCATGTACAAAGTTTGTTACCTATGCAAAGGTAGGACTGCAAAAGGAAGACAGAGGTGGAGTCAGAGGTCACAATCCACAGCAAGGTGACATTCTTGTTGATCGCAGCTTGAAATCAAAATTAGAGCAAGAATTAACTTTCCGGTTGCCGTAAGAGAACAAGGAGAATGAAGCTACCAGCAGTTAATGGTATTGGATTAATTGAAATGAAGGTTGACAGATTGTTTTGGTTTTCCATCAAATTGAGTAAAGAAAAGGTAACCACTTATCTAATTTCACACATATACAATTGTGGATTAATTAAAAGATTACACAACCCATATATTATGGGTTTCTCATATAAGTGTATATGTACATGGGCAGACTCACAGTGTGCCAATATGTGTCTATATCCAAGTATATACAAATCCAGTGACCAACAGTTAACAAGATAGAAATTCTCTCCCATTTCACCATTCCCTTTCCTAGAATTTTTTCATAAATATAATTTTTCATATATTTGAAGCCTACTCTCTGGAGGCATGTAAAGCATGCATGCAGTAAACCTGTGCGATCTCACAATGGTGGTGTCAGAGAAAACAGTAACACCGATGTTATAAAAGATTAATTGTGAGGAGAAAGTTATACTTCCCATTAGTACAAATACACAAGAATGATTTCATCCAAAGCTGAAATCAGTCAATATAATTTGTTTTTAATGTTTTATTTAAAATACTTAATTTCAATAGGATTACTAAAGGAAATTAACGGTATTCGTAATAAATAATGTTCATGTATTCCCTTTAATTGTTGATTATTTAAAATGTAAGTAAAATACTAAATGGCACTGTATAATGTAGTTTCATGAAGCATTCTTTGTGGTTTTCATAAAATTGATAGTCTCCATGGAATATTTTGAGACTGAGAAAATTCCATATATCATTTTATTGTACTTTCACTTTACTACTTGCTTGCATGTCATAACTGATGGAAATAAAACTATGTATATTTACACATATGCAAAGCATGGATTTTTGTTTATGTTTATGTGTTCTAGTGAGACAAAGTTACCAATAATTTTTTCTATATAGGAAAATTTTTACAAACCCAAAGTTCTAATCTGTCTTTTCTTTGAAGTTTCATATTTCAGTCTAGGTATGTAATGGAATTGGCTGGGATCATTCTTTGATTTCACTGTTATTTGTGAGTTTCTGATATGCTTTTAGGAATGTATAGAGTTTCAAGCTTGCTTTCTTCTTCTTCATCTACCTTTGGACCTGTATATGCGATGTCTGCAGTAATGTGCAGTGCTATCTGACATACGGCTGCTGAAAGATACAAGCATATATACAATTCTTTGTTTCAGTGAATCTTTAGGAACAGACAAGTAACCTGAGACATAATTATGGTATGAATGTAAGCAAGCAGTTTATCATAGAGGTACAATAAGGGTGAAAATAAATGTAAAAATACATGCCTCATCCAAAACATGAGGTAGTCCAAATGAAAAATTTAAGTTGGCGTAAAGAACACTTTAAAAGTTCTGATTCTTTCTGGTGAGAGCAAGGAGCTCAGAAACCATGAGAAAGTCCTTCAAAGCTGCATGTTGGATTTGCAGGTCAGGATGGAAAGCCTGGGTCTGGGGGAGGGTGCTACGGTCCTGGTCTGGTTGAGGTCCTTCTGGGGCTCAGGTGTGTCTCAGCGGGAAAGCTGGGAAGGGGAAACGCATGCTTCACCCCGGCTAGAATGCCACCTCAGCCCACCTAGATGAAATTGCCCCTTCACAGCCCTGTTTCTCCTTCTTGGACAGGCAGGTGGAGGAACTCGGCCACCCTGAATACAAGTGGTAGGAAGAAGTTTGCCTTTCATCACAACATTTACTTCGGAAACAAAGTGATGACTAAGGAGTATTGCATTGGCATCCTCCATGAGGAGTAGAGGGGGTAGTACCTCGGAAGCTGGGCCTGGCGTGAGCCTTCCTGACTCGTCTCCCTCCAAGATACAGGGCGACTGGCTCCACTGCAGTCCAGTGGTTCCAGGGTCATGCAAGTGAAAGCCCGAGTTTCCCGCAGGTCACTGCCTGAGCTTCTTCAGCTGGTTGTCTGACTGTGACGGCCCAGGTTACGGCACGATTGCTGAGGTGGGGCAGCTATGGGGCATCATCGCAAAGGACCTTCTTCGACATTCCTTGGCATCGGAGGAATTGGCTTTGAACCAGAACCTGACCTGTCACGGCCAATTTGCCCAGTCCACCAGATCATCAGCCAGGGCCTGTGGCTCTATATTCTGCAGCACTACCCAAGGGAGTTAGGCCCTCAGAGAGGGAACAGAGAAGAGGCTAGAGAAGCAGCCCAGGGCTGGGGGTTGAGAGGCCTGTGGGTCCTGGAGGTAGGACACACATAGAGAAGCCAAGGCTCAGGGAGGAGACTGCAGTAAGGAAACTCAGGCCATCATGGGCTGGTGGAGAAATGCCCATCAGGGAACTGTGGTACCCACATTTCACGATGGGGGAACCGTAATCTGCTTAATAGGCATAAGCAGCTAAGGTCAATGGGTGGGAAGCCAGGATCAAGGGATAGCTGCCTCATCATCCCTTGCTAGCTACTTCCCTGTCCTGAGGCTTGCTTCTACCTGGGGTTCAGTTTGGGCTCAACCAGGGATCTCTCACCCTCCACACAGATGCCCACCTGAGGCCTGTCTAGGTCTGCGTCCTCCCAGAATGACTCTCCCAGGCCTGCTAAGTACCGTTTGGATGACACCACGCTCCACTGACATGCTTGCTTCCCTCCGCCATCCTCATTCACCCACCAACTCCCCACCCCAAAAAAGGCAGGCCACCGCACAGGGAATCTGGAGGACCACACAGGGCTCACAGGGGAGGAAATGTGAAGAGACGGCAAAACAGAACAGGACATTCTGTGTGTTTCCAGAAGGCAATCTGCCTGGATATTAAGGCCCACCTCAGTATTGGTGAGGACACCCAGTGTCTCTTGGCCCTGAGCATGTGCACACAAACACGCACATTGTCTAAACGGCATTGACATCACTACTACCTGAGGCATCCTCAGATTCTATACAACCCCTGTAAAAATATCAATGACACAATCTTCTTAGAAAAACAATCTAGGAATCCCAAATTTGCTATGAAATGGCAGAAGATCCTGAATACCCAGAGCAATCCAGTAAAAAGCACAAAGCTGGAGCCACCACACTACCTAACTTCATGATATACTACTACAAAACTTTTTGTACCAAAATACAATAGCACTGGCAGAAAAGCAGAGACTAGAGCTCAGGAAAAACAACAGGAGCCCAGAACTAAGTCACTGCATTTGCATCTCACCGCCTTTACCCAAAGAAGCAAGAACGCCCAATGCAAAATCAAGTATCTTCTATAAACTAGGTTGGGGAAATGTGAATAGCCACACAAAGGATTTTACAAGTGGATTATTTATCACCAAACTCCAGTGTCAGATCTGAAACGATAAAAATAGCAGAAGAGATCACAAGGAAGAAGCTCCATGGCGTCCGTGTGTGCAATGATGGTCTCAAAGTGACTGCCAGAACACAGTAAACACCATCAAAAACAGAGAATGGAATCATAGCAAACTAAAGTGCTTCACCACACCATAGTAAACTCAACATACAGAAGGGACATCCTACAGGATGGGAGCAATGATTGAATAGTCACAGTACAGAAGGAACTCCCAACAACTCAATAGCATGAAAACAAATGGGCGAAGGCTGCGAAGACTCATTTGTGAAACTGAGACATACAGTTGCCCAGAAGACACACTAAAAGGTCCTCAGTATCCCCAATCCATCACGAAAATGCAAATCAAAAACACAATGAGATTTCTTCTCACTTCAGTCAGAATGCATATTATCCGAAAGTCAAACAAAAAAGAAAGAAAAGAAAACCCTAATCTCTGGTGAGGATGCAGAGAAAACGAATTCCCTGCTCACTTTTGGGGAGAATGTAAATTAGTGCTGGCATTAAAGAAGCTTTATGGCTCTTATTTAAGTATAAACAGTCTTCAGAAATCTACAAGTAGAACCACCCACTATATGATCCAGCAAATCAGAATACCCGGGCACGCCCACTAGTACACAGATCAGTATGTTGAAGTGGTGCGTGCACCCATGCAATTATTGCTGCACTCATTACGTTTTTGCTGTAGCCAAAATACGGAAGCAATCTGAGTGTCCCTCCATTGATAAATGGATTAAAAAATGCAGCAAAAACACGTATGCGCAATGGAAATATGTTGAATATGGGAATCTGTTGAATGTGTGCATGCCATTCTGTTAAGTGACATAAGCCAGGTATCAGAAAGGAAAATAGCACGTGATCTCATTCTTATATGAAATCAAAAAAGCGGACTTCAGAGAAGTAAGACTCCAAAGACTGCGGTGAAGAGGGTGCACTGACGAGATGCTGGATGAAGAACTCATACTTCTAGTTATAAAGGAGGAATAGGTTAAAAATATTTTCTTCAGCATGCTCACTATAACTAGTGGTAACATATTCTTTCTCTAAAAATATTTGAATACAGTGCATGCCATGTTTGTTCACCACAAAAATGACAACTATGTGAGGACACACATATGTTGATTGGCTGGATGTATCCAATGCAGAATGTATATGACCTGTTGAACATCACGCCTTAAGTGGTAAATATGTATCATTTCATATGACATTTTTTAATTAAACCTACAATTTTTAAAATGCCTTAACAAAATAAATGCAAATAAAATATTGTATTATAAAGCAGTGCTTTTCTTTTCTAGCAAAGTCTTTTTCATGACACAGGAAAGAATGCAAGCCTTTTGGTAACTTGAGAAATAAATACATTTGTGTACATGTATATATATAATATATACATGTATATACGTATATAAATGTGCATATATACGTATATACATGTATATACATATATATGTGCGTATATATGTATTTTTATATATGTGTATATATATATGAAAATCCCTATGAATGCTGATGATGAGTTGAAAGATAGAAATTCCAGGCACAGAGACTATAGTCCATGAATTGAAACCTTCAGTGCATGTTTCAAAACAAGACGTGAGGAGGAGGAAGAAAAAAGTAAAAAACACAAAGCCATGGCAGGTCCATGGGTTACACCTGTCATCCCAGCACTTTGGTAAGCTGAGGTGGGAGGATTGCCTGCACTCAGGAGTTCCAGATGAGCCTGGGGCAACATGGACCCACATTCAAAAAGTAAGTATTTAGTTAATTGATACATAGCTTGGAGGGGTGGCATGCATCTGTACTGCCAGGTGTGTGAGAGTCTGAGTTGAGAGGATCACATGGGTGTGTGGTGCCTGGGCTGCAGTGGGCTGAGATCGTGGGGCTGCTGTCCAACCTAGAAGACAGAGTAAGACCCATTCTCGGAAAACAAACAAAAAACAGTCACATTAGGTAAATTAAAACTATGTAGTGTGAGGAGAATCAAAATAAACGAAACATCATCAGAGCCTATGCGATCTGATGAAGGAAACCAGCTTTCACATAATAACAGCCCCAGCTGGGGAGAACAATGAGAAAGGGCAGAGAGAACACTGTAAATAATAACACGCCAAATTCCCCAAATGAGTTAAAAGACATAAAAGTACAAAGAGTGCTTCTTTTCAATTCAATGCCCTTGAATTCAGAATTAGAAAGTAAACCCAGATAGAGAATAGAAAGACAGACGATACAGATGGAGAGCGTGTGTTGGGGAAGTAAGGGAAGGATGAAAGGAGGGGTGTAAAGGAAGGAAAGGAAAAAAGGAAGGGAGAGAGACTGATAGATGTTCAAAGACACAGATACAAAGTCTACAATGGTTGTAGAGATAGGCATGTGCAAATTGCCGCAGGGAGTGTGGAAAAATATCGGAACCACGGAGACCTAGGTGGAGTCAGAGAAAATATACAAACTCGCACAGAGAAATAAACATACACAACCACAAACACACACGTGGTAGTTTAAACATGAAAAGACACCAAGTCCCTGTCGGTACAAATCACAGATGTGCTTCCGAGTTACTGAGGCACAATGCAAATTTGTCAGTGCCCTTAGCATCTGTGGCCCACGTGCACGGATATTCAGTGGAAGAAGTGTTACACAGCCTTTATAATTCAGCACGATCTGTGATAATACCAGAAGAAGGGATCTCATGTGAAATCACTAGACTGAATTGCACGTAGGATTCAAGGAAGAAGCCCAGTCTGCTGCATTCACTCGGTGGGGTGGCAATATGGCTGAGCCACCAACCCATGGCACGCCCATCCATTGTAGACAGTTCCTGGTTTGCTGCCTGCCTTGGAAAAAGCTCCTCCCCTACCACCACTTTAAAACAGGCTAGCTCCAAAACTAGTCCTGGCATCCATTTACGGTCATTTTCGTATCTATTTACCTCCTAGAAAAATCATTGCAAGACCCTTTCCTCAACATTTTCCTATGCATTAAATTTGGGGAAACGCATTTTAAGACGACCTCGTTATAGGCAAGTCCCCAGACGTTTCCTAATCTGAGTTGCGCAGAGTGCACACACCAATCTGTTGCCCCATTGCCACTATACGGATACCGTACTGGACCACAGTGTCTTTGACATGCACACAGTAGGATAGAGGGCAGCTTGAGGGGGCCAAAGAGTTCCGACTGTTTTCAGAATAATTTGCTTAGAAAACGTGTTTCTCCTGTGTTTGTGGGTCAGGGGGACGGTAGTCAGGGAGGACAAGACTCCCGCTCCACAGCTTCAGCTGTCTGCATAGGAGCAGGGACAAAACCGGGCGATAGATTTTCAAAGCTCAACTGCTTTGATACCGAGCAGAAGGGGTAGAATGCATACTGAAGGCACCACAACAGATTCAGGAACTTTGACTGTCCAACCCTCTTCCCTGAAACAACATAGCTCTTCTCACAGAAGCTGTGCTGACCAGAGTCTGTACGGGACAGGAATGTTAGCACTCTATTAGCGTGTGGTCAACATGGATGCTCATGTTGGAACTCTTTCATCTGGGAACAGGAAAGAAAGTTCTGCCTCCGACACTGAAATCCTCCTGCCCCATCCTTGACAGAGGCAACCCCTTGTCTTGTGCATAGACACAGGTGTTCCTGGGAAGCAGCCTCCCACTCGCGAATGAAAGCTGTATGTTTTGTCCTCCTGTGTGAGGCTTGCAACACATACTCTACAACTATATTCGCTTTACATTCTAAACCTTAGGCAAAGTATGCTGAAGAGGCCACAGAAAATTAAAGGGCCCTGGGCTCCAGAAACAATCTGCAGTGCCAATCACGAGGGAGAATATAGAGACTCACTAGACTTTGCAAGAGCACAAAATGCAATCGTAGTGTTGTTAGCTACATACGTTATGGGCTCCTCACCTAACATAGAATCTTGGAGAAAAGCTTAACCCAACTAAAGATGTAAACATCCACAAGAGTGTCCATATCCAGGGTCATCAAGTGACAAGAGAGTCCCTGGATGGATTCTCCAACAATCTTATATTCCACTAATCCACGCCCTTTCCCCTCACTTCTGTAAGTTTGTCTTTTCCCGTAGTCATCTATGCCAAAAGTGTATCCTGAATGCCTTCCCACATGCCTCTGTCACCTTTCCCACAGTCCCTCCATACACCTGACATGCCCATTTCTTCTCACGTTGATGTTTCAGAAGTCCTGAGAGGCTGATTGTCCCAGAAAAGGATTATGCATTCACCTTTAAAAGAACATGTGGATTCAACACGAAAGCGAACTTTAAGATTTCCATCATCCTGTGCTTATCTATTGTGTATGATGATACTCAAAATGAAGGATTTTGGAGGTCCCAGCAAACTGGGACCTGGAAACCCAGTAACCCCATTCCTTGAACTATCTCTGCTTCCATAGGATGAAGTCAGCCTCCAACTAAGCTGTCTTTTGCTTTTACCTCCCCCACTCTGTCCTGTTGGAAGAATCCCAACACATCCCACACCCATTCACTCTACAACTTTAGAGGCCCAGCTCCAACGCAGACTGGTAATTTCCATGAAGAGAATAAAGCACGTGGATGGATCAATTCATTAGCACACCCGAATAAAGTGGATAAACATACACACACACACAAACACAAAGACACACTCACACACACACACAGACACAGAATCACACATCCTTGAGAATGTTTATTTTTCATTCCATACAATCCAAATTTACCCCCTCTTCCTGATTTCTGGTGACTCGATCTCTTTTTCCTTTAGTTCCTGTGCATAAGACCATGCTGAGTACTGCCGTCCTGCATACTGTTGTAACTTTTTAGGAGTTCTGCTGTATTAGGTAAAATCTGATGCTCCATCATATTCAACTCAACAACTGGGAGTCCCCTAGAGAAACACAAACTCACGTTAAAACGCATTTTCTCTGAGCCATACTTTGAAATGTTTCAATTGTGGGGCCCGCTGAGAAAAGGATATCCCTTCCCCATTTGTGATCCCCTAAACTTCCTCCTACCACGTGTTACAAACTGTTCTGCGCAATCCCTGCCCCATTCCCAGTATTGTCTGTGAGGGGAGTCAGCTAACAAGATGCACTGTACCCTAAAAGCACACAGAAGTCTGATGGGGCAACAGCTTAAGGAAATCCATCAATCTAAACAGTCCTTTGTGGTTTGGGGCAAGGATGATCAGGACGCACATTCAGGGAGCCCAATCTTATGGGGTTGGTAGGATGACTGCCGGAGGGGTTCACAGCCATGGAATCAAGTGCCGCAGACTGAACTGAATGATTTTCAGCTTTACTCCTCATTGATTCTGGAAATGGACGATTCTTCACTGGGCTTAAGACTCCACAGCTATCACCTGCTTTGCGTGAAGTCTCTAATGTGCCTTTTCAGCCCAATGCCATGAACGTCCTGGATTCTGTCACTCTCTGTCTTCCTCTCAAGGAATTTCTACATGTACCAAAGGAGCCTCAATTTCTACATTTCTGAAATGAGCACCCAGGCTCCCTGAATAGGCAGGTGCATCAACCCCCTTATACTAGGCATCAAACAGCTCCAGTCCCAACTAACGGCTCACCTGACGTCTCTGTTCCCTCTTCAGGTGGCTTCATCCTCTTGTAGTATTGCAGGGGATTGCGCCACAGGTCCTTACATAGGATCTGTCAGGGGACTCAATCGGGAAAGGCCTCATCAGGGCTCAGAAAGGTGACCCAAGCAGCTGGGAACACACGGGGTCATTTCTCATGTTTCCCAGTGAGGACTCACCTCAGCAATCTTGTTAGATCCTGCGAAGTTGTGGTCAGAGAACCAGTTGAAGAAGTTAAGGCTGCTGCTGTGGTGTCTGCGGCGATAGGCCTCCACTTCATAATACGGATACCACTCAATTGGAGTGGAATGAGAAGCCCTGTATTCTACAGAGACAGGAGTTTTTGTGGGAAGGGGGCTGGATCACGTCGGCAATGATCCACCCGCCATCTTCCTTCCACTACCCATCCTGGGAGCCACCTGTCACCTGTGATGTTCACCAGATATTCCTTGGTAATCACTTCATTCTGGAAGTAGGGGTTACTCCGAAAGAACAACATGATCTTGCAGAGATGAACAGGATGCTTCTCTTCTTCCACCTGTCAGGACAAGGTGGAGAAAGCTTAAATACGTTTTCGGGTGAGGTGCTCACTCTTGCTTACAGGAATGAATTATTTCCCTTACCCTCCCCCGCTAAACCCTCTAGCCTCAGTCTTCCTGGCCTCACCTCCAGGCTGACCATGTAGCTCAGCATGTCTTCATCTTCGTCAGTGATCAGGGCTGACATCTGGGGGTGGTTTGCAATCTGATTTAGGTCAAAGAGACTTTATACACGATGGAAGGGAAAGCGACGAGCAACAGGGAAGAAGGCCTAAGAGCACCCAGAGGCTGGGGTAGGGGATTTCTCAGATCTGCTTCCATGTATGATCTCCTTTCACCTCCCCCTCCCCGTAAACTAAGGCCTCCTGTGTTCACAGAGGGTGTATGATTCTGAGGCTGACTGCACTGACATGGGGAGGTGCGATTTGCAGAGACTTGCTGGTGTCTGAGGAGTGGCAGAATCTGCTTAGAGCCGAAGACGCCCAGTCCCAGATCGGACTAGCAAGGGGCAGCAATCACTCTCCCTTAAAAATAGCTTGCTTCACCGAAAAACCTCTTCTGGTCTGAACTCGCTTCTGCTCTTCAAAAAGATGCCCCAAACGTCTGCTGCTCGGCATCACCAAGGGTTTCTCTGCCGCTTGCAGGACAATAGTACCCACGCCTGCTGTGGCTTTCCGCAGCCACATTTGTCCGTGGCAACTCCCCTTTGTTCCCCAAAGAGTCACATCGACGCCGAGCTGCCCATCGGTCACTTACACTTCCCCGAGAGCACCTCTCCACTAGAAAGGCCGAAGAAACACTGAGAAGGATACAACATTGGCCCAGAAGCCAGGGACGCTCTGGATGACGGCGCCTCTGCGGTCTAGGTGGGGCTTGCGCCTCCGCTCCATCTTTTCCCGCTGCCGAGAAAAGGCCTTCCTGGCTTGGGCATTAACCGGCTCCAGCTCCACCTGAACGGCCAGCAGCTCCTCCAGTGCAGACTCTGGGGTCATGGGCCCAGGGCCAGGCTGTGCCCGCTGGGCCTCCTCCTGCCGCTCCACGAGGCCCTCCTCCTCCGCCACCACCTCCACCTCCGCCATTATGTCATCCAACAGCAGCACCGCCTCCTCCCCCAAAGCCGCCTGCTCACTCTCCACCCCGGCCGCCCCCTCCTGTACAGCCTCCATCCTGAAGGCGGTGCCCTCCTCGGCACTCGCACGCACCAAGGCCTGTGCTGCCCGACCCACGCCACAGGAACCCTGCCGCAGCCTCTATGGCACCCGGTAGCTCAGCGAGCCCTCAGGGCGCATGCGCCGGGCTTCCAGGCGCCCCCTAAGGGACTGCGCGCGAAGGGCCGAGGGGCCGCACCCAGGCCGACTTCCTCCCGTCGTGGCCAATCAATGGGAGGGCGGTGGGCGTCTCCCTGGGCGGCACAGCCACTGGCGGGCCTGCATCTCCAGCCCCCCACCCCCCGCCTTCCCTGCCCAAGCCTCCTCCGAGAAGCCCTTGGAGCTTGTGCCGGGTAGCTAGGCATCCAGGCACACGCGGGCTGCGTGGCCTTTGGAATTGTGGGCATGGCAGCCCTGTGCCCTGACATCCTCAGGGTGGCGAGCCATGAACATCTCTATGTGTCACGAACACAGGAAACGTCTCTCTTCGTTAGGCAGGCCAGGTAGATGGTACGGAAGTAATACTGCAGATCCAGAGAAAACTCTCTGGTTCCTGGGGCTAGGGCGGCAGGGGTGTCCTGGGGGAAGTGATCGGGGCGGGCACGTGGGAGGAAAGTCGCCTGCCTTATAAAAGATTAATTGTGAGGAGAAAGTTATGCTTCCCATTACTACAAATACACAAGTATGATTTCATCCAAAGGTGAAAGCAGTCAATATAATTTGTTTTTAATGTTTTATTTAAAATCCTTAATTTCAACAGGATTACTCAAGAAAAATAACGTTATTCGTATTAAATAATGTTGATGTATTCCCTTTAATTGTTGATTATTTCAAATGTACGTAAAATAGTAAATGGCACTGTACAATGTAGTTTCATAAAGCATTCTTTATAGTTTTCATAAAATTGACAGTCTCCATGGAATATTTTAAGACTGAGGAAGTTCCATATATCATTTTATTGTACTTTCACTTTATTACTTCTTGCATGTCATAACTGATGGATATAAAACTATGTATATTTACAAACATGAAAAACATGGATTTTTGTTTACGTTTTCTAGTGAGACAAAGTTACCAATACTTATATCTATTTAGGAAAATTTTTACAAACCCAAAGTTCTAATCTGTCTTTTCTTTGAAGTTTCATATTTCAGTCTAGGTATGTAATGGAATTGGCTGGGATCATTCTTTGATTTCACTGTTATTTGTGAGTTTCTGATATGCTTTTAGGAATGTATAGAGTTTCAAGCTTGCTTTCTTCTTCTTCATCTACCTTTGGATGTGATCAGGGCGGGCACGTGGGAGGAAAGTCGCCTGCGTGTGCTTAGGTGGAATTGATCTGCTGTAGAGGCCAGAGCCCCGGCACACACTCTCACAGGTCGAGGCAAATAGAGGCTCCGAGTACCATGCTTCCTCTCTGAGGATGCTGTACTCCAAGGAGCATTCCAAAGGGCCTCTTGTCCTATGTCCCGGGCACACCAGAGGCCAGCCGCCAGGGTTGGCCATTGTCGGCCTGCGCGCACGCTGTTGTGCACTGCCTTGACGACCCAGAGGCTTCCGCACCCGCAGCAGCGGCTGCGGTGCCTGTTGGTGGGGCTCTGCAAGCCCAGGGCCGGGGCCTCTCGCTCCCGAGCTCCTGTGCGCAGTTGAGCCTGCTGGGGACCGGAGCCCTTTGGCCAGTGCGGGATCTGCGGGTCCAGCAGAGCTCCTCAGGAAACCTGGGTCCACATAGGTGTGGGACTAGGTTCTCAGCAGGGCGACGCCCGTGGGTCTTTCAGGGAGCGGGTCTGCTGGGGAGCGGGCCCCCAGAGCCTGTGGGTGCGGGGCATGGGCTGGGCTGGGCTGCACAGGCCCGGGGTCTGTGGGAGCACCCAGGAGAAAACCGTGTTGAAGCTGGAGGCAATGCTGGAGAGGACGGCCGGGGTACAGAGCAAGGAGGCGGCCTTGGAAGAGAAGGCGGTGCTGAAGGGGGAAAACATCATGGCTGAGGTGGAGGTGGTGGTTGAGGTGGAGCCCGACGTGGGGTGGCAGAAGGAGGGCCAGCGGGCACAGCCTGGCCCTGGACCGAGCACACCGGGGCCGTCAATGGACTCGCTGGAGGTCCTTCACTTGGAGCTGGGCTCCGTGAATGCCCCAGGCCACAGAGCATCGCCGCCTTGTGGGCCAGAGCAATATGCTTGCGGCTGCCGATTGGGGATGGCTGGCAACAGGGGATAGTCATCGGGCTTCGGGGCTATGGGGGCTGTTTGGGGGGAGGAGCCAGGTGGGAGGCGCGTGGGGGTCAGCCAGGAGGCAGGGGATGGGGGACAGCGTGGGAGCCGAGGCCACATTCCTGCAGCTGTGAGGGCAGCTCGCTTGTAGCAGCCCTGGGAGCACGTGGTAGGGAAGGGGAGCCAAGGCCAGCACTGACGAGGGAGAATCGCGGTGCCAAGGTCCCTTTGCGCACAGCCCAAATTTTAAGGACACGTTTCCCTGGGAACTTGCCTGGAGGACGAGGAATCTGTATGCCATTACCAGCCATTGAACCACCCCTGCTCTCGGTGCCTGTTTCCAGCAGGCTCACCCCAGAAACACAAGGTGCTTAAGAGGGGTTCGCGGCGCATGGGGCTGCCGACCTCCTCACGGCAGGAACCAGCTCCGCAGATACGCATTCTTCCACCTGCAGGCTCTGCACTCAAAGGTGTGTAGGCCCGGAGCCTATATAACTTCCTTTGGACCCACGCAATTCCCTTGGAGAGCGCCAGGCACAACCCTGCTGTCGCTTCTAAGTACAAGGCTTCCCTCAAGTGGACATGCCCACCCCTCAGGGAGACTAGGATAAGAGGACACCACACACCCGGACATCAGCGGAGCATGTCCAGCACTCAGCACACAAAAGCCTCCTGCATCTCAGAAACCCAGAGAAGCAGCCGCCTCACACCACCCCCCGTCCCTCCCGTCCCTCAGCTGCAACCACCTGCCCACTTTTTCTGCCTCCCGTCTCTAGTCAGCGCAGGCCTTCTTGTCCGGGGTCCACCCACTCCAAAAACCACCACAGTTGTGGCGTTGCCTCCTCGCCAGACAGAGATAGAGGGTCAACAATGAAGGGTGACTGGCCAAATGTCTGGGAGATGGCGCTGTTCCACATTGTCTGTGTTCTTGCGAAATTGCAAGGCGTCACGAGGCTTGCCCACCCAACCCTCTGGAGAGTTCTTGGGCAGAGGTAGATTGTTTGGCACAGGAGATGTTGGCGTGGTTCAGAAAGCATGCGGAAGTCCTGCTTTGCTACATGATGGATTTGCAGGTCAGGCTGGGGAGCCTGGGTCTGTGGGAGGAGTCAAGTGTCTGAGTCAGTTTGAGGTCCCCCTGGGGACCAGCGTTGTCTCAGTGGGAGAGCTGGGAAGGGAAACTCATGGTTCACTACAGCTAATAGGCCATCTCAGCCCAGCTAGTTGACATGGTCCCATTGAATCCATCCTCTTGCTCCTTGATCCGGCAGGTGGAGGAACTCAGCCATCCCGTTTACCGGTGGCAGAATGATTTCCTTTCATCCCAACCTTTATTTCCACAGTGAAATCATCATGAAGGAGCACTTTGTTGGCATCCTCGGTAAGGAATGCCTCCCAGCATGGTAGGGGAGCTGGTGTGTGGGAGGGTGGGACTGGCATGAACCTTCCTGACTCCTCTCCCTGCAGGCTACAGGGTGTCTCATTCCACTGCAGTCCAGCGGTTCTGGGATCACGAAGGTCAAGCCTCCAGCTGCAGGCAGTACACCTCCTACCTGAGCTTATTCAGCTGTTTGGCTGAACATGACTGCCCGGGTTTTGGCAGGATTGCTGAGGTGGTGTTCAAGGTGAGGCATCATGGGAAAGGACCTAGCTGGTCATTCCTTGGTCTCTGGGGAATTGGCTTTAAACTGTCACCTGAACTGTCCTGGACCCACATCTGCAGTCCCCTAGATCATCAGCCAGGGCCTATGGCTCAATCTATTGCAGTTCTATCCCATGGAGAGAGGGTCAGCCTTAGAGGCGGAACAGAGAGGGGGCCAGGCGAGCAGCCTAGGGCTGGGAAGGACTGGGAACTGAGAGGCCTTTTGACCTGGATCTGGGCCCCACATGGAGAACCCAAGGATCCTGGAGGAGACTGCAGTGAGCAATCCCAGGCAATCCATGGGTTGGGGGAGAGAGACCCATCAGGGACATGTAACACCCGCATTTCAGGATTGGGGCACCTTAAGCCACTATGATGCATATATGGCTAAAGTCAGCGGGTGACAAGCAGGGCTAAAGGGATAGCTGTCTCATCATCACTCGCCAGCTCCCTGCCCTGCGGTAAGACCTGCTGCCACCTGGGGCTCATTTTGAGATCAACCAGGGCTCCCGTTTTCTCCAGGAGGATGTCCACCTGAGGCCCACCTAGGTCTATGTCCTTTCGCAGTGTTTCTCCCAGGCCAGTCATGTTTTGTTTCCATGAACCCGGCTGCCGTGACATGTGTTATCCTCTCTGCCATCCTCACTCCCACTGCCCTGCCTTCCCATATAAGTTAGTCCACCTCCCACGGAATCTGGAGGACCACACTGGGCTCCAGTGTGAGGCAACGTTTTATTTTCTTCACGTACATGTATTTTAGGGCTACCTCCCGGGCTGGGAATGTGAAGAGATTGCCAAATGGCTGGGGACCTTCAGTGTGTGTCCAGGGAGGGAACCTCGCTGGGAATAAAGGCCCACCTGCGTAATGGTGTGGACATGCAGTGCCAGTTGTCTTGATAAAGACCTGCTTTCTTACATCACCTACTATTAACATAAAAGTTAATTCCTTAGAATATTGAAAAAACAAATTTAAATATGAAGAAATATAATTAGTTCATAATTGTATGGAAAACACTGCCAACTGATCCATTTTCCATTACAATTCTTATGGGAGACTTGATGTTTTTAGCAAGTTTTAAGATGCATTTTTATTCTTCTACTCCTGCCAGTTTTTATGATCATTTTTGTAATACAAGGACATGGCCTCTGGAAAGTTTTGAGCGACTTTCAGCTTCTTTTAGGGTAGATAGTTGTAAATTTTGAATTGTTTTCCCCTGGGGTTCTTTTGAGGTTACTCTTTGTACTTTCTATGGGGGGTGTTAAATTTGTTTTCTTGTTTCGCCCTTGTGGAACTTTCGTTTTAAAGGAATTGTGTGTGTGTGTGTGTGTGTGTGTGTGTGCGTGTGTTAGAAATGGGAGTTAGCCTGTTAGCATGTTTTCGAGTATGGATTTTTTTTTTTTTATCAATTTTTTGGGTGTATGTGTGTGTGTGTGTCTGTTTGTTTGTTTTCAGTTGGAGTCTCACTGTGTCATCTAGGCTGCAGTGAAGGGGCAAACTCTCAGATCATTGCAACCTCTCCCTCCAGCTTCAAAGGATTCCCGTGCCGGCTGGTGCTGTTTTTCCCCCACGTGAGGAGAACATGCAGACAGTTATAACAAATTCTGTGCCTGGGTAGGTAGGAAAACAAATTTCAATGAATGGTAAATTTCACAAATACAGTTTCACATTTGTATTTTGCATCATTTTGAAAATTTTAATTGCTGACATATGAAATTCTGTATTGACTTTCATGTTAAATGTACACTTTTCCATCAATTTCAACAATGAAAACTAGCGAAGGCGAAGCATTAGTTCAGGAAGTTGAAAGCAGTCGTTCTGTAAAAAAAAGAACATATTTATTGAAGATATATTTACAGAGATTTTAGAAGGCTTCAGTCAATATTTTTGTTTCTGTTGCTCTGGTGTTTTATCATACAGGGACCAGACTGTAGCATCAGTAGCTATAGTTACAAGGCTAGCAAAGACTCAGTGCTATAGAAATTATTATTGTGAAAATTGGCAGCCTGGTTGTCCGTTTGAGGAGACTAGAGGACTTAGGAGTTTCCGCCCAAAGTACAAGGGCCTGGTTTAGTGGGTGGACTTCTTTTGCTGAAGTAGATAAGACCCAGGAGAAGGGTGGATTCACTGTAGTAGCCAGGGCTTTGAGACTGGTAAAGCTTATTTGTCCCCTAGTGCCATTCCCAGATATTGGTCTGTGCATAAAGGCACTTCCTGGACTCACTGACTCCTGTAAATTCAAATGTAGAATTTAGATGTAAATCCCTATTTCAACTTCTTAAACTGAGATCTAATAAGTGGGTAATAAAATATGTATTCAGAGGAAAGGGAGACGTCAGACAGGTATATAACCAAATCATCCTGGTCAAATACCTTCAAAAATATTACTGCAAAAAATTAGTGAAAATTAAACCTTAAAAAAGTTATTTTAATTGGAGAAACAGAAAAAAGTTGGAGTCATTTTAAACCCCGAGGTGTAAAAGTACTGTTATTAGATTACAGGAATTATGTACAATGAATAATTTGTTGGAAGAGCAGCATACTATGTCTTGAGTGTGGATAGAGGTTCATAAGCCATGTAAGAAAACTCAGAGATTGAGAAGAAAATGTTTTCAGGGATTTTTTTCTGTTGTGAAAGACTTTTAAAATGGTTTCCTACTGATCAATGATTCACTTATATTTATCATCGAGGCATATGCTGTATACCCTTTTATATAGGGATGAAGTTATAGTTTCTATCATGTAGATACAAAAACATGTGACTCTGTACCACATTTGCATCAGAGCCTTTGGCGTGATTAATGAAGCAAACAGTGAAACTGTCTATGTCAGGATACAGGTGGGCACAGCTGGAAGCTTCCGGCACTTGCACTTTAACATTTCTGCATTCTCATCTGTCTCTCCTGGAAAGAAAATGGTCGATAACTATCCTAAAGGACGTATGTTACATGAAGACACTAAGTATTGAGATAAGACCATGAGTTGTCTTATCACTGTCTTGTCATTACATTTATATGTATAATTTATACAAAAAATCCAGTTTATTTTATCACGATTACATATTACATCCCACATTTATGTATTTTATTATATTTCCAGTGCCTGTTTTGTTTTGTTTTATTTTGTTTTGAAATCTCGTTCCACTCTGTCACTGCCTGCAGCTGGAGGCTTGACCTTCCTGATCCCACAACCACTAGACTGCAGTGGAATGAGACATCCCGTATCCTGCAAAGAGAGGAGTCAGGAAGGTTCATGCCAGACCTACCCTCCCACACACCAGCTCCCCTACCATGCTGGGAGGCGCTCCTTACCGAGGATGCCAAGGCAGTACTCCCGAATGATCACTTCATTGTGGAAGTAAAGACTGTGATAAAAGGAAAACTTCATCCTGCCGCCGGTTCCTGGAAGAGTTGCTTTCCTCCCCTTACCTGGCCAAGAAGGAGAAAGAGGACGTACTCAAAGCAGCATTTCATGTAGCTGGGGTGAGGTGACCTGTTAGCTGGGGTGAAGCGTGTGTTTCTCCTTCCCAACTCTCTCATTGAGACACCCCCGGGTCCCAGGGGTACCTCAACCTGACCCAGACACCAGACCCCTCCCGAAGACTCAGGCTCCTTAGCCTGACCTGCAAATCCATCACGTACGTAGCTTAGCAGGACTTCATCATCATTTGTGATCCCGGCCAACATCTGGGTGTGCCGCACAAGCTGCCTCTGGTCAAGGAGCCGCCAGATGATTGGGTGGGCGTGCAAGGAAACACCCTGCAACTTTGCAAGAGCACGGAGAGTGTGGGGCAGGGCACCTTCCCTTCCAGGCCCTCTGTCTCTGTCTGGCGTGGAGGGCACCATCAGAGCTGTGGTGGTCTTGGTGGTGGGTGGAGGCAGGCCCAGACAACCTGCTCTGACCAGGGACTGGCACTGAAGAAGTGGGCAGGGGGTTGGGGGCGGGGTGTTGTTGTGTGAGGCGACTACTTGCTCGGCGTTTCTGAGCTGCAGGAGGCCCTCCTGTGCTGGGTGCTAGACAGGCTCTGCTGCTGTCTGAGTGTGTGGTCTCTCCTTCTCCTGGTCTCCCTGAGGGGTGCACGTGTCCACCCCAGGCAACCGCTGTGGGTAGAAGTAGCTACGGGGCTGTGCCTGGCTCTCCCCATGGAGCTCGAGTGGTTTCAAGGGAGCTTATATATACTCAGGGCCTAAACATCTTTGGGTGCAGTGCTGGCACAGGGAAGAAATTGTGTCTGGGGAGACAGTGCCTGCCTTGCATAGGACAGCAGCCCCGTGCACAGTGACATCGAGTCTTGAGCACCTTGTGTTTCTGGGGTAAGCTTGCTGGACACAGGCAAGGGGAGCAGGGAAGTTCCATGGCTGGCATGGGCATGCAGACTCCCCTTCCTCCAGGGACTTTCCCAGTGAATCGTATCCTTCAACTTTCTGCTGTTATGATGGGTCCTTGGCGCTGCTGTTCTCCCTGGTGAGTGCTGTGCTTGGCTTCCTGTCCCTACCACATGCCCTCAGGGCACATGCAATTCAGCTGCCCTCCTATGTGCATGAGCCTGTTCTCGGTTCCCCTTGTTGTCCCCCATGCCCTGAATCCTGGCTGACCGCCAGTGCCTACCACCTTGTTTCCCCCCACCTCCGCTCCCGGGAGCTCGGCGCCCATCCCCTGCTGCCAACCATCCCGAATCGGAAGCTGCAAGGATATGGCTCTGGCCCAGAAGCCGGGGATGCCCTGTGGCCTGGGACATTCACGTAGCGGAGCTCCAAGTGAAGGACGTCCAGCGAGTCTCTTGCTGGCCGGGGCGTACTGGGGCCAGGGCCAGGCTGTGCCTGCAGGTCCTCCTGCTGTGGCTCCACATTGGCCTCCTCCTTGGCCACCACCTCCATCTCTGCAATGATGTCATCCCCCACTAGCATGCCTCTTCCCCCAGGGTTGTCTTCCTGCTCTGTGCACAGACCATCCTCTCCTGCACAGCCTCCAGCCTTAACATGGTGCCCTCCTTGAGGCTCCAACAGAGCAAAGCCTGTGCCTCCCACCCCCCACCCCCTCCCCCGGCACCCCTCGACTCTGGGGGCAACTCCAGGAGAGGCCTGCGGGCCTTGCCCTGCTGAGAACCACATCCTACACCTATGTGGAACAGGGTTCCTGGGGAGCCCCACAGGGCCCTTAGCCTGTCACTCTCACACTGCGGCTCAGATACCCAGCAGGGTTAGCTGCGCACAGCAGCCCTGGAGTCGGATGCCAAGGCCCTGGCTTCCAGAGCCCCGCTAGCAGGCACCACGGCCACCACTGCATTTGTGAGAGCCTCTGCACCAGCAAAGCAGTGCACACGGATCACTGCATTGGCGACCATGGCGGTAGGCCTCCCGTGTGCCCAGGACACAGGATGAGAAGTCCTTTGGAATGCCCCTGTGAGTACAGCATCCTCAGGGAGGAACCATGGAACTCGGAGTATGTATTTGCCTAGACCTGACAGAATCCTTGCAGGGTTTCAGCTTCTGGTGCAGAGGAATTCCACCTCAGCAACGTACCAGTCAACTTGAGTCCCACGCACCCGCCCTGCCCCAATCCCCCCAAGCCACCGCCGCTGCCCTCGCCCCAGCGGGCAGCGCTTGTCCCTCTCTCTCCCCTCTGGATCTGCAATATTCGGTACCATCAGCCTAGCCTGCCTAATGAAGTGAGATGTTTCATGTGTTCCCTGTGGGTTAATTAATGTCTTGCCACCCTCAGGATGCCAGTTAGGGTGTAGGTCTTCCATGCCCACAATTGCAAAGGGCTCACAGTTCGCGTGTGCCTTATTCCACCGCCGCCCGCCACATGGCACAAGCGTGGTCTCGGAAGAGTTACCGCGAGATGATGGAGCTGCAGGCCAGCTGGGGCGGAGGGGCCTCAGGACACGCCCACAGCCTTCGCAGGAACTGGCTGACGCCCACCGCCTTCGCAATGATTGGCCGCTGGAGGTAGGCGGGATTTCCGGGCACGGCTTCTGGCGTCCTTCCCTCTCAGGGTAGCTGCCGCTGTCCTTCCCGCAGTTGGCCCTGTGGTGTTCCGAAGCCGGTTCCGTACGGCCTGAGGGCCAGGCGAACCTCAGGCTCTTTGTCCTACTAAAAAGCGCAGGTATTTTCTGTTTCTCTGGACAGCTGGGTCTCTCGGCAAGAATAGAAAGCAAAGGTTTGGGATTTTGTCTACAAAAGGGGATGGGTTTTCTATGTGTGGTTGTTGAATTACGGGAGGAGTCAGTGGGGGAAAGAACTCCTCAGTGCTATTAAGAGACTCACTTTCGTTAAACTCATTGATTTTTGCTGAGGATTCTACCTTTAAGTGCCTAATATGTCCGACTAGTTGTGGGAGATGGTGCTAAGCCGCCATTTGTTTTCATGTGCACTTTTTATTAAAGCGGGTTTTCTCTGTGAATGTGGTCATAATTCAGAATACAGGCAATACACTTAACCACTGCGATTAAAAAGTCACACTTTTAGTTAGCACATGTCGCGTGTCTGATTTGCTTGGAAGAAATTATCAAATTTTGACATAAATTGTGTTACTTTAGTGTATGTAGAAATATGGGGCCACAAATAATCTGAGTTTCAGTTTGCCTCTGTAAAGCCTGTGATTGTCTCCTTCGTTGTATGACAGTATTTGAAAGATGTTTCATGTATCTTTGGCACCGTAAATAATTTAAACCGAATAAGTGGGTGTAACCGAGATAAATGGAGTTAGATAGCCGAAAACTGGAACAAAATAGATGCGCTTAAGTTATTCTGTTAACCTGGCACACTGCCTTACTCCTGTAATCCTAGCATTTTGGGAAGTGGAGGTCGGAGGATGGCTTGAAGTCAGGAGTTTGAGACCAGCCTGGGTAACGTAATGGACTCTTTCATTGCTATTTTCGCATCAGGGACTGGTTTAGTAGAAGTCAGTTTTTCCTCAGACAAGGGTTGCGCAGGGGAAGAAGGCGGCGAGGTGGACACGTTTGGGAGTGGGGGCTGGCGGCAGGGCTCCGAGGGGCACGTGGTGGGGCGGGTCTTCCGGTAGGAGCAATGTGACAGAGGCCAGGTGGGGCAGTGAGGCTGTCACGGGGACAGGGAGGGCCAGCGAGGGAGTAGGGAGGATGGTTTCCGGATAAAAGTGTACCACCTCAGGTCATCCTCAGGCGTTACATTCTCCACAGACAGGTATTACATGTCATCCTCCGGCATCACATTCAGGCCACAGATAGGTACGGGTTGAAGGCTAGGGTTTGGGGATCTTTGACCTATTGTATATTTCAAATCACTAAAAGATGGTAAAATATTTAAAATATTCTCCTCCTAGAACATTTTAAGTAGCTCGATTTAATCTCTTATCCAAATATCATGCTGAGTGTGGTGAGTCACCCTTGAAATCCCATCACTTTGGTAGTCCCAAGCTGGCAGAACACTTGAGCCGAAGATTTGGAGACTAGCTTGGGCACTATGGGGAAACCCTTGTCTATTTTTAAAAATACAAAAAATTGCCCAGCTGTGGTAGAAAGCGCCTGTAGTACTAGCTACTTGGGAAGCTGAGATGTAGGAAGATCAGTTGAGGCTGGGTGGAA
Source organism: Pan paniscus (assembly GCF_029289425.2). Taxonomy (NCBI): domain Eukaryota; kingdom Metazoa; phylum Chordata; class Mammalia; order Primates; family Hominidae; genus Pan; species Pan paniscus. The sequence goes on along the minus strand of NC_073273.2, from coordinate 29,789,634 downwards.
GAGCCTGCAGTGAGCAGTTCACTTTGGCAACAGGAGACATACATCTCAAGAAAGAAAATATGCAAAACATCACACTGTACCTCATAAATAGATTCTTTTCAAATAAAATTATTTAAATGGGGACATTCTTCATATTGCAACTGAGGAAAATTACAATAGCTTTTCTTATCTAATTTTTAGAAGTGAGATTTTGTCAGGTACATACTAAAATGCAGCATTTGTCCATGAAGTTAGTGCCCCTCTGCTCTGAGTGTTACAAATTTTACATATATAAAGTAAGAAATACTAAAAAGATGTCAGCCTCGGGAAGGGAATTTTACTTGGGTTTTCAGCACAGTACGTAATAAAATTTTCTCTTTTTAGCTTATTTATATCTAAATATAGATAATTTTTTACCATTTACAGCACAATGGTAGAAGCAGATCATCCTGGCAAGCTTTTCATTGGTGGCCTCAATAGAGAAACCAATGAGAAGATGCTTAAAGCAGTATTTGGGAAACATGGTCCCATATCAGAAGGTAACTCTTAAAACCGTGTCTCTGTGTGTGTGTGTGTGTGTGTGTGTATTTTCACATGTATATTTCAATATGTATGTTTAAAATATGTATGTTATATATATATGTTTTGAAAAAATATATTTTTTCGAAGTTCATTGTATACCTACGTTAAAATGCCTTATGCATTTTAAACTCTTATTTTGTAGTATCCGTTTGATATTTGGAAAATTCTCATAGTAGTAGGTTAAGGTTCTGTGGAAAGGATAACCTACTACTTAGAAAGGAAAATGAGGGAAAGTAAATGTGCTGTGGAGTTCCGAAACAAACTGGAATAAACTAGACTGACTGTAGGGGTGACTGAGTACTGAGAACCATAATAGTGATGTGAAATGCAATTATTTTTTAGTTTGATGTAACCTTTAGATGGTGAGTACCTTGATGAGTCCATTATATGAATGTAAAATGTTTTCATATATTTTAGTTCTTTTGATAAAGGATCGAACCAGCAAATCCAGAGGCTTTGCATTTATTACTTTTGAGAACCCTGCAGATGCTAAGAATGCTGCCAAAGATATGAATGGAAAGGTAAGAGTCCCTTATTACTAATATTCTAACTCTGTTCTTCAATTAACAATATTTCTAGGTCTTTTTAATATTACTAAACTTTTGAAGATAGTAGAATGACACATGAAGCCATCCTCTTTTTTGTGCCATATACGTGCAAGTGTAGTTGGAAGGGTATTGGAATTAACATTCTATAAATTAATATTTGGTAACCTTTTTCTATGTTTGTATTTCGATATGAGTGCAAATAGATTTTAAAAGGTTTTGAAGAGCTTTAAAACTTAAAAGGAACCCTCATGTAAATGAAAGTAATAAGTCAATATTTATTAAATGCTATTAATAACAGATGCACAAGAAGGAAAGACTCTTTCCTTCTTGAAGAATGTATTTTATGAAAATATATTCTTGCAAAAGTGTATTTAAATAAGACCCTTACATTTACGGAAAGGTTAAGTAGTTGAAAATAGAAAATAATATGAGAACATTGAAGTCAGATAACAGAAGAAGTAACTGGCATTCTTGGCTCCGTGCTTGCTTTTTCTCCTAAGGACATTTCTTTCCTGTCACCAGAGTAATTTATGTAACATGAATAGCTAATTACTCATTTCCCCAGTGTGTTTGAGGACTTGTTTTGATTGAACCAATGGTCTCTTGTCCTGTTGAGTCTTAAATCTAGAGATTGTGTGTTTACTTAAGCTTTAAACTTCTATGTAATTATATTAATTATTGAATTCCTTTACATTGTAGTCAAGAGCATTCCATTCTGTGCTCTTTAGTGTTTTTTGCTTTATAGCATTATCCCAATCATGCCGGGCATGGTGGCTCATGCATGTAATCCCAACACTTTGGGTGGCCAAGGCGGGCAGATCACAAGGTCAGGAGAAAGAAACCATAATGGCCAACATGGTGAAACCCTGTCGCTACTAAAATACAAAAAAAAAAAAAAAAAGAAATTAGCTGCATCTGGTTGTGTGTGCCTGTAGTTCCGGCTAGTCAGTAAGCTGAGGCAGGGGAATCGGTTAAACCCAAGGAGGCAGAGGTTGCAGTGAGCCGAGACCACGCCGATGCACTCCAGCCTGGCAACAGAGCAAGAATCCGTCTCAAAAAAACAAAAAATAAATAAAATAAATAAATAACGTTATCCCAATCTGTTTTTAGGTCCTGTTAGTCTTCAGGCTATTCCCAAAGTGCTTTTTTAGACTCCTTGAGAATTATCCTTCCCTGTGTATGGCTCATAAATAAAATTTATGCTTCAAAAACCACTTAGATTTCATATTTTCTTCCTCATTGCGTATTGTAGGTATTTTCTACTCGCTGTACTATGTATTAATCTATTGATCGTGAAATTGTATATAGTGCATATTTAAGTCTTGCTAGTTGCTTTTCTTTCTGTTACATCTAGCACACTTCCTGTCACATAGCAGAAAGTACATTTTTATTCACCCTTATAAATTACTATTTCAAGCTGTGGTAGAAACCGAGAGTTGCTTTTGGTTCATGGCTTTGTGGTAGGTATGGAGATAATTTTGACTTCTGTATAGGAATCTATGATAATTTCTTTTTTCCCTCTAGTTTTCAAGCAAAAGGGCAGATAATTTGTGTAAAGTTTTTGTTCGTTTGTTTGTTTTTTAAGATGGAGACTCGCTGCGTGCCCTAGGCTGGATTGCAGTGGGGCCATCTTGGCTTACTGCAACCTTCGCCTCCCGGGTTCAAGCGATTCTCCTGCCTCAGCCTCCCAGTACCAGGGGCTACAGAGGCGTGCCACCACGCCCAGCTAATTTTGTACTTTGAGTAGGGATGGGGTTTCACCCTGTTAGCCAGGATGAGCTGTATCTCTTCACCTCATGATCCACCTGCCTCGGCCTCCCAAAGTATTGGGATTACAGGTGTGAGCCACCGTGCCCAGCCAACGTTATTTCTAAATTACTTCATCTCACATGTTTTATTGTGTTAAAATAACTATGAATGTTGTATGCACATAAATGTTAAGATGGCCAATAAAGGAGGTTCTTCGAGTTTTCAGAGGGAATTAACAGTTAAGGAATTTTGGCTGACTTCAGAACACTGGGAAGGAAGCAGCCGTGGGCAAATCTGGGGAAAATATTTTGAGCCCAGAAATAACAAAAGAAGTTTCAAGGTAGGAACAACGGGCGATGTGGCTGCAAGGGGTCTTGTTCAGGGATTTAAGTCCTTCCTCCAAATAACAAAAGCCATGTAATTTTAAAATCGCATTATTAGCTGAACTGTTTTCAAAAATTGCTGTGGCCTGTAGAAAAGATTACAGTGAAAAATGTTATTATGAAATTAATTAGGATAGTTAAGCATTTCTGAGAAATTACCTGAAGTACTATATTAAGATTCGTTTTTTAGGGGCACGTCTAAGGCAAGGTAAGAAATGAGTAAGGCAAGAAAACTTAATGAGATCAAACAAGGATCACATTTACAGAAACATTTTTAGAGTCAATATAGAATTGTAAATCATATGGGGACATTTTATGTAAGTGTTAGCAAATCCAACAAGAAACAACTCATAATGAGTAATGTGACTAATCACTCTGAAAAAGTAAGCTCATTTTTTTTTAAATGACACAAGTTTCGTTGGGACATTGCAACTTTCAAATCAGTGATGTGACTACAAAGATGAAGTGGATTATATATTGTAAAAAATAGATGTGCCACATTCTTCCATAGAATGTGTGATGGGTCAATCTTTTTTTTTATGTTTGAGTTTTTTTTTTTTAATAATGGAGAAGTTTTCAAGGAATTTGAAAAATAGAATTTGTGTTTGATCCCTTAATGGAAGGCATGTGCTCAGTAACTGTCTCAAATTTGGCATTGCGAAAGATGTGTTCATTTTAGGAGAAAAAAAAGTTTCCTTTTGAGAGAGAATACCTCGAATTGAACTACAGTTGATGTAAAAATGTTTGTAAAATGTGCATACGTTAAATGTGCCAGTGTTATTGATAGTACCCTTAATACTTCTAGTCTTTGGATGGAAAAGCAATAAAAGTAGAACAAGCCAAGAAACCATCTTTTCAAAGTGATGGTAGGCGGAGACCACCAGCTTCTTCGAGAACCAGAAGCCCTTCAGGAAGTCTGAGATCTGCAAGAGGAAGCAGTGGAGGAACAAGAGGGTGGCTTCCCTCACATGAAGGACACCTGGGTAATGTTTTAAAATATAAAGATGGAACCATAGGACTGAAAGAAAATAAGTTTGACGATATCGAAATTTCTCAATTTTTTTATTTCCTGTATGAAGAGAAAATTAGCTTATTGATAATAAGCAAACTTATTTCTAAGTACTAAAGGCGTATTAGAAGAATGATTGAACTAATATCTAACATTTGTTTTAAAATTATAGTAAGTTTGCACTGAAGTAACACACATTTGAAACTGGGTTGTGTTTGTGAATGCTGATTGCCTGTACTCAACCGGTTTTCTGCAGAACCCATTTATATTCATTATACTTTAGAGTTTTCTACTTTAGGGCCCAGAACTTCGTGTCAGTTGTATTATCAAAGTACGATGTAATATTTAAAATTTTCCAACAGGAAAAAGTAACTGAATACTGAAGATTGATTTTGCAGTATTTGTTTTCTTGTGTCTACATGTGGAAACATCTATGCAAATGTATTGCTTTGTAATTTTGATACAGAGAGTTTGTACATTGGCCTGCCATAAAGCATTTTCAATTGAAGAAATGTAGAACTTTAATTTCTGAAAAGAGTGTGTGACTCTGGAAAGTTCTAAAAACCACGGCTTCACAGATATGTATGAATCTTTCTTTGCTGGAGGCTGAGTCACTGAAAATGATATTTATGAGTGATTTACTTAATAGAAATGAGGGGTCCATCTTTACATCCAAAAGAAAAACAAACCATATATTTAAAAAAAAAGGAAAAAAAAAACTGTTGGATGGGCTGGGCGAGGTGGCTCACGCCTGTCACCTCAGCACCTGGGGAGTACAGGGCAGGTGGACCACGGGGTCAGGATTTCCAGACCAGCCTGGCCAACATGGTGAAACCCTGTCTCTCCTAAAGATACAAAAAAATTTGCCTGGGCGTGGTGGCGTGCACCTGTAATCCCAGCTACTCAGGAGGCTGAGGCAGGAGAATCACGGGAACCTGGGAGGCAAAAGCTGCAGTGAGCCAAGGTTATGCCATGGCACTCCAACCTGCGTGATAGGGCAAGAGTGCATCTGAATAAATAAATAAATAAACCTGTTGGTTAAGTTGTATTATCTATTAACCAACCTTCAAAACTCTAACAATTAACTTGGAGTTTTAATAACCAGACGTGTAATTAATTGGAGATTGTTTTCAAGTTGAAATTGCAGTGTTTGCTCCAGTTTAAGATGCATAGCTTCATGGCTATTTTGTCTCCACTGATCTTGAGGGTGAGGTTCAATTATACTCTGCCACGGACGAGAATGTATATATAAATTCTAACCTGTAACACCACCTGGCAATTGGCATATATCTACATTTTTGTAGATGTAAAAAAATATGTTTATATTACCGAATATGCAATTCTTAAAGACTGTTAAAATTCAGCATAGTCTCATCTGAAAATTAGTGTCTCATAAGGGAATTTTAAGAATTCTATATTGTGTTAACAAATTTTAGAGACAATGTATTTTCCTGATATGTGACTTCTTGGTATTGGAAATATTTGAGTTTCTTTGAATGGAAATTAGTTTATCTTTATGATGTGCTTTGAAAATTTTTCCTCATTACAGAAGGATATAAACAGTCAGTTATCATTTTTCTTTTAATATTTTTATGCCTATTATATTTAGATATTTTAGTGATAGGTTTCTGCCCTGTTCACGCCCCATTTTCCCACATCTCTCCCTCATACCGATATATTATGATACTTGAGTTTCTTTCTAGATTTTCTAAATGAACTTTTATTGCTTGAAGTGTACTAATACCATGTAGGAATGCTAATTTTATTAGTTTAGACAAAATGTGAATTTGTTATAAAATGTAGAAAATATTTGTAAACAACTAAAACTTAGCCATTTAAGAAACAGTGATGTTAGTTAACTAAAAAGATTTTGTTTGAAATTCAGAAGATGGTGGATACACTCCTGATCTCAAGATGAGTTATTCTAGGGGACTCACTCCAGTTAAAAGAGGTCCATCTTCAAGAAGTGGAGGGCCTCCTCCGAAAAAATCTGCTCCTTCTGCTGTGGCAAGAAGCAGTAGTTGGATGGGAAGCCAAGGTAAATGCTACCTGACAGAAAGACCGTAGTTTTTGTATGACTGAAAATGAGCCGTTTTACCTGAATGCTTACCTTTAAGTTCATTGAACAAAAGGGAAGTGACACATACGTGAGCATAATTGCTGATTGATAGCTTTTATTATAGTTTCTATCTCACTAGGTACATTTCAGATTTATGTTGAAGAAATACTTGAGCTTCTCATTGCAGATCAAAGAAGTGATTAGAGTGAGGCCAACATTCCTTTTAATCCTGTGTTGGCTAGAAAATTCCCCTTAATTTTTCTAAAAGTTCCTAGCAGTATTCTTTGATGGTAGGCTTCTTGATGTAATTAATTCTTCCATTTCCTAAGTCCCCTGGTGTCCCATTCTAAAAATTGCTTGTTCGGTGACTTTGCCGGGTTGGAGTCTTGCTCTTACTACGTGAGAGTGCACTATGTGAGATGACGGCTTACCATAGCCTCAAATTTGTGAGATGATGGCTTACTATAGCCTCAAATTCCTGGGCTCAAGCAATTCTGCTGTTTCAGCCTCCCGAGTTTCTGCAACTACAGGCATGCAGCAGCACACCTAGCTACATTTTTTTCCTATGTTTTTGTAGAGAGAGGATCTGACTACATTGTCAAAACTGATGTTAAAGCCCGGGGCTCAAGCGGTCCAGCTGCCTCAGCCTTCCACACTCACTCACAGTGTGAGCCGCTAAGCCTGGCCATCCAGCTTCTGAGACCTCAGTAATGCGTATGTGCAAGGCATACTCACTGCTTGCATGAAGATTCAAAAGAACTACAAGAGCATTTAGCAGACAAGGAGTCATTGGGCTTAAATATGATTTAAAAATAAATTTAAGGCTCAAGAGGTAGACACGTAGGAGTCCAAAATTCTTAAATTAAGTGGATATCACAGAAATGCAGAGTTGTGAAATATAGGTGTATGTAAATCAGTAATTGAGATTGTACCGGGATGTTTAAACATTAACACAAGGTCCTTAGTGTAAGATTTGAAATTATTTGAGGAGAGAATTTAGAACTAAGCAACATGAGGTGAGCAGTAGGGTTGAATGCAAGTAATACTTTTGAGAATTGTAAGACTGCAGACTGAGCAGAAGAAAATAAGACAATAAATAAAAGTTCTTAGCAAGGAAGTTTAAGCAGAGCAAATTAAAATTCTTTCTTAGTCCTCCATCCACATATGGAGGAAGTTAAAAACTGCCATTTTCAATTTTACATTTCATACGTAGAGTATCGGTGAAAGGAGGTATTTATTGGCTTCAGGATACCCAAGCCAACACATTTCCATTGGAAAATTAGCCAGTGAAGGTATCATATGTGAAACACTGACCTCTAAGGAATAGCAAGTGAAGAATATATTAAAGGAGAAACTTTCTATTTTGAAATAGCAACAATGTTGTAATGACCCCTTGCATAGCATTGCTTTCTTTGCAGTAAAAGCAAATCCTGACCATCATTAGAAAATCTTCACTAATACATTTAAATTTGTCAACATTTAAGATAGAGCCAACCAGTTAGAGATAAAGAACTTTTATGTAAACATTTAGCATAGAGTCATTTAAAGGTAGCTGTATTTATGTGTGTGAGATGGACTGAATGATATTGGAAAATCTACCTTCTTTGGCTGAGAAAGGACAATGTATGTAAACTTTAAAATCAGTGAAGAGTTTGATGGTTTTACGTGTTTTCCCTGTGTCACTCACAGTCATCAGTAATTTACATGAAAAGGAAAATAAGAACTAAGTAGTTATTAACCATTACAAATGAACTTTTACCTAAGCATTAATGTTTGCCTTCAGCTTCATTAGAAGAACTGGCCTTGTGGAAGCCATGGGATTATCCAAAGCCATGAGAAATATTCACAGTGTCATGTCTGTCTAGTAATTTAGGAAACAAAGAATGGAGTCATAGAAGAAATAATTTAAAAAAGTTGTTTGAGAGAAGAGAAAATAGCGTTTCAGATTTGGTGTTCTTTACGTAATGTTCCATCATTTGAATGTTAAAGGTCCCATGTCACAAAGAAGAGAGAATTATGGAGTTCCTCCACGCAGAGGGACAATATCTTCCTGGAGAAATGATCGCATGTCACCAAGATATGATGGTTATGCAACTAACGATGGGTAAAGGAAAAATTAAAAAACACAGTTGATTTTTTTTTCTGTGGTGATGAAATTCACATAACAAAATTAAATATTATAAGGTGAACAGTTAAGTGGTGTTTAATACGTTCTGTGCCAGGCAACAACTACCTCCATCGACTTCCAGAACATTTTCATTACTCCAAATTAAAACTCCAACTACCAGTTAAGCAGTCCCTCCCAGTTTCTCCTTTTCCTCAGCTGCTAGATAACACCAGTCAGTGTTCTGCCTCTGAACTTAACCTGTTGTGGGTATTTAATGTTAATGTGCTCAAACACTACATGACTTTTTGTATTTGTCTCCTCTCCTTTTGCATGATGTCCTGAAGGTTCATTTACATCATAGCACTTCACTCCTTCCACAAGCTATTAACCCATTATTTTATCTGGGTTGTTTCCACCCGAGTATTTCTACGCACCAATATTTGTTTGAGTATGCCTATTCGGTTCTGGGTGTATATGAGTGGAATTGCATGGTCCTATGATAATGATGTTTGTTTTCTTGAGGAACCACCACATTTCTCCATAGTAGCTGCATCATGTTCCGTTCCAACCTAGCATTGTATCAGCATTCCAATTGATCTACATCCTCTCAAACACTTGTTATTTCCTGCTGTTTGAAGTTTATTGCCATTCCAATGTGTGTTTGAAATATGATATCCCATTTTGGATTTGAAATGCATTTTCTGCACCCATTAACTCATCATGCACTTGTGTCCTAGAACTTAAAGTATAATAAAACAAAAAGAAATGCATTTTCTGCATCACTGAATATGAGTATCTGTCCCATGTGCTTTTTGGGCATTTGCCGATTTTATTTGGGGAAAAACTGTTTAGAAGTTTGGCCTTTTAATTTTGTTTAAGTTGTAAGTTAGTCATGTATTGGATACTAGAAGTTGAAAATTTAAAATTTGTTGCTTAAACTTATGCACACAGAAATCATCCAAGTTGCCAAGAAACGAGGGATTATGCTCCACCATCTAGAGGCTATGCATACTGTGATAATGGTCATTCTAATCGGGATGAACATTCCTCTAGAGGATATAGGTACTGTACCTTTTTCTGGATTTGTCAAATAGATTTCTTAAATTGTTCATTCCAACTAACGTTCTATCAGGGCTCCAATTTATCTACATCCTCTCAAACACTTGTTATTTCCTGCTTTGGAAAATTTATTGCCCTTCCAGTGTGTGTGTGTGAAATATGATATCCCATTCTGGATTTGAAATGCATTTTCTGCACCCATTAATTCATCATGCACATGTACCCTAGAACTTAAAGTATAATAAAAAAAAATGCATTTTCTGAATCACTGAATATGAGTATCTGTCCCATGTGCATCTTGGGCATTTGCCCATTTTATTTAGAGAAATATCTATTTAGATGTTTGGCCTTTTAATTTTGTTTAAGTTGTAAGTTAGTCATATATCGGATACTAGAAGTTGAAAATTTAAAATTTGTTGCTTAAACTTATGCATACAGAAATCATCGAAGTTCCCGAGAAACTAGGGATTATGCTCCACCATCTAGAGGCCATGCATACCGTGACTGTGGTCATTCTCGTCGGCATGAAACTTATTCCAGAGGATATAGGTACTGTACCTTTTTCTGGATTTGTCAAATAGATTTCTCAAATTGTTTGTTCCAACTAACATTGTATCAGGGCTCCAATTTACCTACATCCTCTCAAACACTTGTTATTTCCTGCTTTTGAAAATGTATTGCCATTCATCTGTGTGTGTGAAATATGATATCTCATTTTGGATTTGAAATGCATTTTCTGCACCTATTAACCCATCATGCACATGTACCCTAGAACTTAAAGTATAATAAAAAAAAAGAAATGCATTTTCTGAATCACTGAATATGAGTATCTGTCCCATGTGCTTTTTGGGCATTTGCCCATTTTATTTGGAGAAATATCTGTTTAGATGTTTGGCCTTTTAATTTTGTTTAAGTTGTAAGTTAGTCATATATCAGATACTAGAAGTAGAAAATTTAAATTTGTTGCTTAAACTTATGCATACAGAAATCATCGAAGTTCCCGAGAAACTAGGGATTATCCTCCACCATCTAGAGGCCATGCTTACCATGATTATGGTCATTCTCGTCGGCATGAAAGTTATTCTAGAGCATATAGGTACTGTACCTTTTCTGGATTTGTCAAATAGATTTCTTAAATTGTTCATTCCAACTAACATTGTATCAGGGCTCCAATTTATCTACATCCTCTCAAACACTTTTTATTTCCTGCTTTTGAAAATTTATTGCCATTCATCTGTGTGTGTGAAATATGATATCTCATTTTGGATTTGAAATGCATTTTCTGCACCCATTAACTCATCATGCACATGTATCCTAGAACTTAAAGTATAATAAAACAAAAAGAAATGCATTTTCTGAATCACTGAATATGAGTATCTGTCCCTTGTGCTTTTTGGCCATTTGCCTATTTTATTTGGAGAAATATCTATTTAGATGTTTGGCCTTTTAATTTAAAGTTGTAAGTTAGTCATGTGTTCGATACTAGAAGATGAAAAGTTAAAATTTGTTGCTTAAACTTATGCACAGAGAAATCATCTAAGTTCCCGAGAAACTAGGGATTATGCTCCACCATCTAGAGGCTAGGCATACTGAGACTATGGTCATTCTATGCAGGATGAACATTCCTCTAGAGGATATAGATACTGTAACTTTTTCTGGATTTATCAAATAGATTTCTTATATTGTTCATTCCAAATAACATTGTGTCAGGGCTCCAATTTATCTACATCCTCTCAAACACTTGTTATTTCCTGCTTTTGAAAATTTATTGCCCTTCCAGTGTGTGTGTGTGAAGTGTGGAAGCTCCTTTTTTATTTGAAATGCATTTCCTGCATCATTGATTATCAGTATCTGTTTCATGTGCTTTTTGGGCATTTGGGCATTTTGGGCATTTGGGATCTGTGGGTATTTTATTTAGATGGTTGGCAATTTAACTGTGTTTAAGTTGTAATGTAGTTCTATTTTGGATACTACAATTTGACAATTTAACATTCCTTGCTTAAACTTGTGCACGCAGAAATAGTCCAAGTTCCCGAGAAACCAGGGATTATACTCCACCACCTAGAGACTATGCATACCGTGATTATGGTCATTCTAGTTGGGATGAACATTCCTCTAGAGGATATAGGTACTGTCATGTTATCTGGATTTATCAAATGGATTTCTTAAATTGTTCATTCGGAAATTGAAAAGACTTTTTTTTTTTCAATTTAGTTATCACGATGGCTACGGTGAGGCCCTTGGTAGAGATCATTCTGAACATCTACGTGGAAGTTCTTATAGAGATGCATTTCAGGGATACGGTAAGGGTCCAGGATGGATTTGTAAATTACAGAATTTTATTTAATAGACCGGATTGTTATTTTAATGAAATTCTAAGGAAAATTGTAAAGGACATATGCAACATGTTTAAATATTGAGTATTCTTTTTTTTTTTGATCATCCCAGAAACATATTTATTCATTTTCATCATTGTGCACAAATAATAAAATAAACAGTGCTTATCTGGTACTCATTATCAGTATAAAGCCTAGGGAATGATATGAAGGTGAGAACTTCAGTTAACGTTAAGAAAATGTGACTGAGCATTTACTTTAGAATTAAGTTTGTTAAGCTGCAAAATACTACTCTTACACTTCTCTTAAATAAAACCTTCTGACTATTGAAGACTTGATTAATATCCTGTCAACAAAGGCGGAGGAAAGCAGATATTTCCAAATAGTACTTTAACTAATTCATGCTTTAATGATAGCAGTAAAAATGTTTAAATGTAGTCCCACATATTATTTTATCAACCCTGCAGGGACGTCTCATGATGCACCACCTGCACGAGGGCCTCGGATGTCTTATGGTGGAAGCACCTGCCATGCATATAGTAATACACGAGATAGATATGGCAGAAGTTGGGAGAGTTACTCAAGGAGCTGTGGTGATTTTCATTATTGTGATCGTGAGCATGTTTGCAGAAAAGACCAAAGGAATCCGCCTTCTCTGGGTAGGGTGCTCCCTGATCCTCGTGAAGCATATGGTAGCTCAAGTTATGTGGCATCTATAGTAGATGGTGGGGAGAGTCGATCTGAAAAAGGAGACTCGAGCAGATATTAAAGCAAGCATTCAAAATAATAGTTATTGCATACCAAACCTTGTTTGCAAATCAAAAATTGAAATGTTATTTCTGCATCGTTACCTGCATATTACTGACAGAAACATGTTGGTTTTGTGGAGAGAGGTAGATACTGACTTCCTCCATGAATTTTTTGAGGTATTCAAAGGAAAAGGAATTGTTTTCGAAGTAATTTCATGCTTGTTGATGCTATTTGGAAAGTGTTTAGATGTAATATCTACCTTAAAATTTTCACAATAAAATTTTACATGTACTGCAAGATGCCTGGTGTTATTGGTTAGCCGCACATGCTTAAAGCAAATTCAATAGGAGAGTAAATTGTGTAGTTTGTTGTACGTTTTCCTTTGTTTCTTTGAACACAGATGCAAAATTAGGGATGTGTTATGTCGCCCTTGCAAGCTGCTCAAGTTTTCTAATTAGGCTGTTTCTCTTTAAAAACTAACAAGGTTAAAATGTTGGAGAAGTCTTCAGAAAGACTACAAAACTGTCTGCCTCACCAGAAAATGTTTATTTTTTAGAGGAATAGTACAGGTCAAAGAAATAATTGATGTATTGATACTAAAGTTTAAGACATCCAGAACATTCTATGTGAAGCATTCTGTGACTGAAGAGGATAACGGTAATGAAAACTTTTTTTTTCACGTAAATCAGAAGTGAACCAGCTAAGTTTCTCAGGTGCATACCATAATGAATTTAAATGTTTGTAGTTTAAATAGTGGAAAGTAAGTGTTTTGTCTTGTGAGGTACCCACGTTAATTTTTTCTTGAATATTTTGCCAATGGATGTTGTAAATAATGGTGTAGTAATATGTTCTTAGAGATAGGAATAATCTAGAGTGGTTGGGATAGTATCACATTTTTTTGAGATGAAGTGTAGCTTTGTCGCCGAAGCTGGGGTGCAGTGGCTCTGTCTTGGCTTATGGCAACCGCTGCCTTCTGGGTCCAAGCTATTCTCCTGCCTCAGCATCCTGAGTAACTGGTATTAGATATGTGTGCAGCACAGCTGGGCCAATTTTTGTATTTTTAGTGCAGACAGCGTTTCACCTTGTTTGCCAGGCTGTTCTTAAAATCCTGATCCACCCTCCTCAGACTCCCGAAGTGCTAAGATCATAGGCATGTGCCTCCACTGTCAGCCTATCGTATTTAATTGATAATATGAATGGAAACACTTTAAACCTCATACTTAGAGGAAAGTGAAGTGTATAAAACATAAACAACAGCATAAAGTTTCCGACGGGATTGCTTAAAGTTTTAAGACATCATTGAATGATAAAAATATTTAGACCGAAATAACTAAATGAATTAATTTTCCTGATTATACAAACTAAAGAAATGAAATACATCAAGTTCCAGAAGTTTTGCAGTCCATAATTCTTACAATTGACAGACTAATCTGCAAGGAGGAAGTATGTTCTTGAAAAATTTTGACACAATCATCAATTTTTATAGGGTAAGTTTACAAATAATTTTAAAGGGAGAAGTTACCAACTTTGATTTTCAAGTGAGTTATTCGTGTTATGAAGTGTTTTCATTCACCTGTAGCATTGTGAGGATGAAGTGAAAAGATAAATTCCCCGAGTCTTGTGTATCTTACTGTCCATGTGTGATGGCTCAGGTCTCTAATTCTAACACTTGGGGAGGCCGAGGCTTGCAGAGCACTTTAGGACAGGAGTTGAAGACCAGGCTGGCCAACACCATGAAACCCCATCTCTACCAAAAATACAAAAATTAGCCGGGCATGGTGGTGCCTGCCTGTAGTACGTTGCAGTTAATTGGGAGGCTCAGGCAGGACAATGGTTTGAACTTGGGAGCCTGATGCTGCGGTGAGCCGATATTGCACCATGCACTCTAGCCTGGGTGACAGAGTGCGACTCCAACACAAAAATAATTATGTCAATCAACAAATATATCAATAATACATAGGGTATCCTTCAGTTCAAGCAGTTATCGATTCTTTTTTCTTTTTTAGAGACAAGGTCTCACACTGTTGTCCAGCCTAGACTGCAGTGGCACCATCATAGCTCACTGCAGCCTTGAACACGGGGTTCAAATGTGCAAGCCTTCCATTTCAGCCTCCCAAGTAGCTGGAATTACAGACACACACCAACCACCATGCCCAGCTTTTGTGTTTGTGTGTGTGTGGTAGGGACAATGCTTTGGATATGTTGTTCAGGCTGGTCTCAAATTCCCAGACCGAAATGATCCTCCTTTCCTGGCTTCCCAAAGTGTTGTGATTATAGCAGTGAGCCACTGAGTCTGGCATATCTTTTCTTATTATGAGCGACATTCCACCTCACTGAGTCTGGCGTATCTTTTCTTGGTATCAGCGACATTTCACCTTTGCTCTTTTAATTATTTTGAGATGTACAATAAATCATTATTAGGTGTAGTCATCCTGTGCCACTGAACACTAGATATGATTCCTTCTAAGCAAGTATAATTTAACCCACCCCCATCCCCTCTTTGATCCCTCCCTTACCAGTTCACATTACTTGTATCAAAATATCACATGTATGCCAAAAGTATTTACAACTGTTAGGTACAAATTTTCATTCCCTTCCTCCTTCCCTCCCTTCCTTTCTTCCTTCCTGTCTTTCTTTCTTTTTGTCTCTGTATCTTTCTCTCTCACTGATTTATTTATTTTTTTCAGACAGAATCCTGCCCTGTCACCTAGGCTGGAGTGCAGTGGCGTGATCTCAGCTCACTGCTCCCTCCTTATCACGGGTTCAAGCAATCGTCCAGTCACACCCTCCTAAGCAGCTGCGACTGCAATCATATGACACCAATCCTGGCAAATTCTTTGTATTTTCAGTAGAGACCAGGTTTCACAATATTTGCTCAGGCTGGTCTTGAATTCCTTTCCTTTAGTGATCCACCCACATCAGCCTCTCAAAATGCTGGGATCCAGGCATGAGCCACAGTGCCCACCCAGCTGTATGCATTTCTCTCTCCCGTGATCTCTCCTATTTTATTATTTTATTCTCTTTTTATTTCTGAGACAGCGTCTCGCTCTGCTGCCCAGGCTGGAGCACAGTGGTGTGATCTCACTTTACTGCAAACTCCATCACCAGGGTTCAATGGATTCTCCTGCATCAGCCTTCCAAGTAGCTGGGATAACATCCATGGGCCACCAAGCTTGGCTAGCTTTGGTACGATACTAGACGTGGCATCTTGTCATGTCTAATTGCGTATCTGTTTTAAAGCTGGATTGATCAGCAATATTGACTTCCTGGAATGTTTTATGTTTACAAAACAATTATAGTACTACTATTTAGCCTCCTCAGATAAAATATGGTAACACACAAAACATACACACACAGACAAAGACACAGTCAGTGATCAAAAAAATCAGGGTAGGCCACGACCTAAATGAAAGGTGAGCTGCTGCAGTTGCCTAGAATTAAACCAGACCAGAGTTGACCCATACCAGTCTGAGAGATGTGAACAGAGGCTTTCAAACAACTCTATCAGATACATGTTAGATTATTCTCCAGCCATAGCGAAGGGACATTAAAGATCTGTTGTGCTTAGAAGAGTCTGGATGATTTGACTTTTCCAGGGTATTAGCATTCATGATGTTGGCCTTTACAGCTCTCTGCAATGAAGTCAGTAGACAACTCAGTTTTTCTAGGAGTCTGAAGTGCTTTTCAGAATTATCTAAAACTTAGTGGCTTAAAACCATAATTATAATTTCCTAACGGTCAGTCTCTGCAATCGCCCTCAGTCTCTCAGCCAAATGAATGTGGTTCAGGGGCACTCAGGAGGATGCAATCTAGTGATGGCCAAAGATGGGGACATTGGCGGGTGTCTTCTCATCTCCCTGGTGCCATGGCTAGCGTGACTCAAATAGCAGGGGCTGGACTGCTGAGATGCTCAGACACCTTGTTCTGTTTCTTTGAGTCTCTCCATTGGATGTTCCTTCGGCATAGTGTTATCAGGGTGTTAGACTGCGTGATGTACTGGTCGGGGGCTCCTAAGGGGTTTGTCCCCATGAGAGCAGGAGACTTAGGCAGAGTACTGTGTTCAGCTCCATCAGGAATATTTTCAAATGGGTTTGAGAAGAATTTCAAAGTGTGTTTTAGACCACTACAGTGGCCATGCCTAATAATTCCTTATTTTTACAAGTGCTGGATGGGTTTTTCCCAAAATAATGCTTTTTGGGGGTTGTGGGGTGGTGGAGACAAAGCTTTGGTCTCGTGACCCAGGCCGTAGTGCAGTGGCGTGATCTTGGCTCACTGCAACCACCGCCTCTTGGGTTCAACCGATTCTCCTGCCTCAGCCTCCCAAATAGCTAGGATTACAGGAACCTGCCACCATGCCCAGCTAATTTTCGAATATTTAGTAGAGATGGGGTTTCACCATGTTGACCAGGCTGGTCTTGAACTTCTGACGTCTGGTAATCCACCAGCCTTGGCCTCCCAAAGTGTGGGGATTACAGGCGTGAACCACCCCGTCCGGCCTTCAAATTATATTTTCCTACCCACTCACTTCCACAATTTTTTGGACCTATCTGCATGTTCTCCTCGGAGGCGGGGGGATGGAAACAGTATCAGAGTTCTTGAAAAATTTATGAAAGAGAGAATGACAATACTATACAAGGCTTAACCTATTCACAATACTGTATTTACTGAATAAAAAGATTACTTTTAAAATTGTACTATTGACTAAATAAATAAAATACATTCTTTCAATCACTCTAAAATATGTGTACATGAAGAGAGTAGAAGAAGGGTTCTAATACATAAAGAAATAAATGAGGCTGGGCATGGTGGCTCACGCTGTAAGCCTAGCAGTTTGGCAGGCAAAAGTGGGTGGATCACTTGAGGTGAGGAGTGGGAGACCAGCCTGGCAAATATGGTGAAACCCAGTCTTGACTAAAAATACAAAAATTAGCTGCACATGGTGGCATGCACCAGTAATCCCAACTCCTCAGAAGGCCGAGGCAGGGGAATTGCTTGAAGCTGGGAGGCGGAGGTTGAGGTTGAGCCAAGATCCTGCCACTTCACTCCAGCCTGGGTGACAGAGCAATACTCCTCAAAACACACACAGACACCCCAAAACAACTAAATAATGCAAATAAAAATTTTGTACTCACAGTTCAACTCGCATATCTAACAGAAAACAGAAAGTACATTAAAACGAAGTTTCCACAAAAGGCAAATAAAACAAATGAATCACCTTGCATATAAAATTAAAATAATAAACTGAAGAGAACTATACGGAAAAAAATTCAAAATTTACAAGTAAGTACTCTAAAAGAAGCTGAAAGTCACTCAAAACTTTTCTGGATTCCATGTCTCTGCAGTGCAAACATGATCATAAAATTTGCTGTGGGCAGAACCATCAGAATGTATCTTACAACTCAATAAACACTTCAAGTCTCACATGAGAATTGTAATGGAAAAGGGACGCGTCTGCTGTATTTCTACACAAATCTGAACAAACACTATTTCTTTGTGCACATTGTTTCACTACTCCAAGAAAATAACTTCCATATTAATATGAGGGGATGTGAGAAAGCAGGTCTGCATCATGATAAGTAACACTGGGTGTCCACACCACTACTCAGGTGGGCCTTAATTCCCAGCCAGTTTCCCTCCCTGGACACACAATGAAGGGCTCATCCATTTTGCAATCTCTTCACATTTCCTCCCCTGTGAGCCCAGTGTGGTTCTCCAGATTCCCTGTGTAGCGGCCTCTCTTGTCTGGTGGGGCAGGGTGGGGCAGGGAAGTGTGAGTGATGATGGCAGAGGGCAGAAAGCATCTCAGGGAAGCCTGGGATCATTGTAACAAAAAATGATGGGCGTGGGACAGCCCATCAGGGAGGACGTAGAGAGGGGCCTTGGGAGGATATCTGCGTGGAGGGTGAGAGGGCCCTGGTTGAGCCCAAACTGAGCCCCAAGTGGTAGCCGGCCTCAGGCCTCAGCCGGTGAGGGATGATGAGACAGCCACCACTTGAGCCTTGCTTCTCACCCACTGACCTTAGACACTTATTCCTCTTAGGCGGCTTAAGGTGCCCCAATCCTAAAATGTGGGTGTTACAGTTCTTTGATGGCCATTTCTCCGCCAGCCCATGGATGGGGCGTGGGATTGCTCACTGCAGTCACCTCCCTGAGGCTTGGATTCTCCATGTGGGGCACAACTCCAGGAATCAACCGCCTCTCAGTCCCCAGCCCTAGACTGCTCACCTGGCCTCCTCTCTGTTCACGCTCTAATGGCCTCCCTCCCTGGAGAAGTACTGCAGGGGATTGAGCTACAGGCTCTGGCTGATGATCTAGGGGACTGCAGAAGTGGGTATAGGTTAGTTCAGGTCATGGCTCAAAGCCAGTTCCCCAGAGGCCAAGGAATGACCAGCAAGATCCTTTCCCATGATGCCCTACCTGGCGCTCACCACAGCAATCCTGCCAGAACCTGGGCAGTCATGCTCAGCCAACCAGCTGAAGAAGGTCAGGTAGGAGCTGTACGGCCTGCAGCTGGAGGCTTGACCTTCCTGATCCCACAACCACTAGACTGCAGTGGAATGAGACATCCCGTATCCTGCAGAGAGAGGAGTCAGGAAGGTTCATGCCAGACCTACCCTCCCACACACCAGCTCCCCTACCATGCTGGGAGGCGCTCCTTACCGAGGACGCCAAGGCAGTACTCCCGAATGATCACTTCATTGTGGAAGTAAAGACTGTGATAAAAGGAAAACTTCATCCTGCCGCCGGTACCCGGAAGAGTTGCTTTCCTCCCCTTACCTGGCCAAGAAGGAGAAAGAGGACGTACTCAAAGCAGCATTTCATGTAGCTGGGGTGAGGTGACCTGTTAGCTGGGGTGAAGCGTGTGTTTCTCCTTCCCAACTCTCTCATTGAGACACCCCCGGGTCCCAGGGGTACCTCAACCTGACCCAGACACCAGACCCCTCCCGAAGACTCAGGCTCCTTAGCCTGACCTGCAAATCCATCACGTACGTAGCTTAGCAGGACTTCATCATCATTTGTGATCCCGGCCAACATCTGGGTGTGCCGCACAAGCTGCCTCTAGTCAAGGAGCCGCCAGATGATTGGGTGGGCGTGCAAGGAAACACCCTGCAACTTTGCAAGAGCACGGAGAGTGTGGGGCAGGGCACCTTCCCTTCCAGGCCCTCTGTCTCTGTCTGGCGTGGAGGGCACCATCAGAGCTGTGGTGGTCTTGGTGGTGGGTGGAGGCAGGCCCAGACAACCTGCTCTGACCAGGGACTGGCACTGAAGAAGTGGGCAGGGGGTTGGGGGCGGGGTGTTGTTGTGTGAGGCGACTACTTGCTCGGCGTTTCTGAGCTGCAGGAGGCCCTCCTGTGCTGGGTGCTAGACAGGCTCTGCTGCTGTCTGAGTGTGTGGTCTCTCCTTCTCCTGGTCTCCCTGAGGGGTGCACGTGTCCACCCCAGGCAACCGCTGTGGGTAGAAGTAGCTACGGGGCTGTGCCTGGCTCTCCCCATGGAGCTCGAGTGGTTTCAAGGGAGCCTATATATACTCAGGGCCTAAACATCTTTGGGTGCAGTGCTGGCACAGGGAAGAAATTGTGTCTGGGGAGACAGTGCCTGCCTTGCATAGGACAGCAGCCCCGTGCACAGTGACATCGAGTCTTGAGCACCTTGTGTTTCTGGGGTAAGCTTGCTGGACACAGGCAAGGGGAGCAGGGAAGTTCCATGGCTGGCATGGGCATGCAGACTCCCCTTCCTCCAGGGACTTTCCCAGTGAATCGTATCCTTCAACTTTCTGCTGTTATGATGGGTCCTTGGCGCTGCTGTTCTCCCTGGTGAGTGCTGTGCTTGGCTTCCTGTCCCTACCACATGCCCTCAGGGCACATGCAATTCAGCTGCCCTCCTATGTGCATGAGCCTGTTCTCGGTTCCCCTTGTTGTCCCCCATGCCCTGAATCCTGGCTGACCGCCAGTGCCTACCACCTTGTTTCCCCCCACCTCCGCTCCCGGGAGCTCGGCGCCCATCCCCTGCTGCCAACCATCCCGAATCGGAAGCTGCAAGGATATGGCTCTGGCCCAGAAGCCGGGGATGCCCTGTGGCCTGGGACATTCACGTAGCGGAGCTCCAAGTGAAGGACGTCCAGCGAGTCTCTTGCTGGCCGGGGCGTACTGGGGCCAGGGCCAGGCTGTGCCTGCAGGTCCTCCTGCTGTGGCTCCACATTGGCCTCCTCCTTGGCCACCACCTCCATCTCTGCAATGATGTCATCCCCCACTAGCATGCCTCTTCCCCCAGGGTTGTCTTCCTGCTCTGTGCACAGACCATCCTCTCCTGCACAGCCTCCAGCCTTAACATGGTGCCCTCCTTGAGGCTCCAACAGAGCAAAGCCTGTGCCTCCCACCCCCCACCCCCTCCCCCGGCACCCCTCGACTCTGGGGGCAACTCCAGGAGAGGCCTGCGGGCCTTGCCCTGCTGAGAACCACATCCTACACCTATGTGGAACAGGGTTCCTGGGGAGCCCCACAGGGCCCTTAGCCTGTCACTCTCACACTGCGGCTCAGATACCCAGCAGGGTTAGCTGCGCACAGCAGCCCTGGAGTCGGATGCCAAGGCCCTGGCTTCCAGAGCCCCGCTAGCAGGCACCACGGCCACCACTGCATTTGTGAGAGCCTCTGCACCAGCAAAGCAGTGCACACGGATCACTGCATTGGCGACCATGGCGGTAGGCCTCCCGTGTGCCCAGGACACAGGATGAGAAGTCCTTTGGAATGCCCCTGTGAGTACAGCATCCTCAGGGAGGAACCATGGAACTCGGAGTATGTATTTGCCTAGACCTGACAGAATCCTTGCAGGGTTTCAGCTTCTGGTGCAGAGGAATTCCACCTCAGCAACGTACCAGTCAACTTGAGTCCCACGCACCCGCCCTGCCCCAATCCCCCCAAGCCACCGCCGCTGCCCTCGCCCCAGCGGGCAGCGCTTGTCCCTCTCTCTCCCCTCTGGATCTGCAATATTCGGTACCATCAGCCTAGCCTGCCTAATGAAGTGAGATGTTTCATGTGTTCCCTGTGGGTTAATTAATGTCTTGCCACCCTCAGGATGCCAGTTAGGGTGTAGGTCTTCCATGCCCACAATTGCAAAGGGCTCACAGTTCGCGTGTGCCTTATTCCACCGCCGCCCGCCACATGGCACAAGCGTGGTCTCGGAAGAGTTACCGCGAGATGATGGAGCTGCAGGCCAGCTGGGGCGGAGGGGCCTCAGGACACGCCCACAGCCTTCGCAGGAACTGGCTGACGCCCACCGCCTTCGCAATGATTGGCCGCTGGAGGTAGGCGGGATTTCCGGGCACGGCTTCTGGCGTCCTTCCCTCTCAGGGTAGCTGCCGCTGTCCTTCCCGCAGTTGGCCCTGTGGTGTTCCGAAGCCGGTTCCGTACGGCCTGAGGGCCAGGCGAACCTCAGGCTCTTTGTCCTACTAAAAAGCGCAGGTATTTTCTGTTTCTCTGGACAGCTGGGTCTCTCGGCAAGAATAGAAAGCAAAGGTTTGGGATTTTGTCTACAAAAGGGGATGGGTTTTCTATGTGTGGTTGTTGAATTACGGGAGGAGTCAGTGGGGGAAAGAACTCCTCAGTGCTATTAAGAGACTCACTTTCGTTAAACTCATTGATTTTTGCTGAGGATTCTACCTTTAAGTGCCTAATATGTCCGACTAGTTGTGGGAGATGGTGCTAAGCCGCCATTTGTTTTCATGTGCACTTTTTATTAAAGCGGGTTTTCTCTGTGAATGTGGTCATAATTCAGAATACAGGCAATACACTTAACCACTGCGATTAAAAAGTCACACTTTTAGTTAGCACATGTCGCGTGTCTGATTTGCTTGGAAGAAATTATCAAATTTTGACATAAATTGTGTTACTTTAGTGTATGTAGAAATATGGGGCCACAAATAATCTGAGTTTCAGTTTGCCTCTGTAAAGCCTGTGATTGTCTCCTTCGTTGTATGACAGTATTTGAAAGATGTTTCATGTATCTTTGGCACCGTAAATAATTTAAACCGAATAAGTGGGTGTAACCGAGATAAATGGAGTTAGATAGCCGAAAACTGGAACAAAATAGATGCGCTTAAGTTATTCTGTTAACCTGGCACACTGCCTTACTCCTGTAATCCTAGCATTTTGGGAAGTGGAGGTCGGAGGATGGCTTGAAGTCAGGAGTTTGAGACCAGCCTGGGTAACGTAATGGACTCTTTCATTGCTATTTTCGCATCAGGGACTGGTTTAGTAGAAGTCAGTTTTTCCTCAGACAAGGGTTGCGCAGGGGAAGAAGGCGGCGAGGTGGACACGTTTGGGAGTGGGGGCTGGCGGCAGGGCTCCGAGGGGCACGTGGTGGGGCGGGTCTTCCGGTAGGAGCAATGTGACAGAGGCCAGGTGGGGCAGTGAGGCTGTCACGGGGACAGGGAGGGCCAGCGAGGGAGTAGGGAGGATGGTTTCCGGATAAAAGTGTACCACCTCAGGTCATCCTCAGGCGTTACATTCTCCACAGACAGGTATTACATGTCATCCTCCGGCATCACATTCAGGCCACAGATAGGTACGGGTTGAAGGCTAGGGTTTGGGGATCTTTGACCTATTGTATATTTCAAATCACTAAAAGATGGTAAAATATTTAAAATATTCTCCTCCTAGAACATTTTAAGTAGCTCGATTTAATCTCTTATCCAAATATCATGCTGAGTGTGGTGAGTCACCCTTGAAATCCCATCACTTTGGTAGTCCCAAGCTGGCAGAACACTTGAGCCGAAGATTTGGAGACTAGCTTGGGCACTATGGGGAAACCCTTGTCTATTTTTAAAAATACAAAAAATTGCCCAGCTGTGGTAGAAAGCGCCTGTAGTACTAGCTACTTGGGAAGCTGAGATGTAGGAAGATCAGTTGAGGCTGGGTGGAAGAGCCTGCAGTGAGCAGTTCACTTTGGCAACAGGAGACATACATCTCAAGAAAGAAAATATGCAAAACATCACACTGTACCTCATAAATAGATTCTTTTCAAATAAAATTATTTAAATGGGGACATTCTTCATATTGCAACTGAGGAAAATTACAATAGCTTTTCTTATCTAATTTTTAGAAGTGAGATTTTGTCAGGTACATACTAAAATGCAGCATTTGTCCATGAAGTTAGTGCCCCTCTGCTCTGAGTGTTACAAATTTTACATATATAAAGTAAGAAATACTAAAAAGATGTCAGCCTCGGGAAGGGAATTTTACTTGGGTTTTCAGCACAGTACGTAATAAAATTTTCTCTTTTTAGCTTATTTATATCTAAATATAGATAATTTTTTACCATTTACAGCACAATGGTAGAAGCAGATCATCCTGGCAAGCTTTTCATTGGTGGCCTCAATAGAGAAACCAATGAGAAGATGCTTAAAGCAGTATTTGGGAAACATGGTCCCATATCAGAAGGTAACTCTTAAAACCGTGTCTCTGTGTGTGTGTGTGTGTGTGTGTG
The DNA here is from genome assembly GCF_029289425.2 of Pan paniscus. Taxonomy (NCBI): domain Eukaryota; kingdom Metazoa; phylum Chordata; class Mammalia; order Primates; family Hominidae; genus Pan; species Pan paniscus. The sequence goes on along the minus strand of NC_073273.2, from coordinate 29,765,593 downwards.
TATTTTCACATGTATATTTCAATATGTATGTTTAAAATATGTATGTTATATATATATGTTTTGAAAAAATATATTTTTTCGAAGTTCATTGTATACCTACGTTAAAATGCCTTATGCATTTTAAACTCTTATTTTGTAGTATCCGTTTGATATTTGGAAAATTCTCATAGTAGTAGGTTAAGGTTCTGTGGAAAGGATAACCTACTACTTAGAAAGGAAAATGAGGGAAAGTAAATGTGCTGTGGAGTTCCGAAACAAACTGGAATAAACTAGACTGACTGTAGGGGTGACTGAGTACTGAGAACCATAATAGTGATGTGAAATGCAATTATTTTTTAGTTTGATGTAACCTTTAGATGGTGAGTACCTTGATGAGTCCATTATATGAATGTAAAATGTTTTCATATATTTTAGTTCTTTTGATAAAGGATCGAACCAGCAAATCCAGAGGCTTTGCATTTATTACTTTTGAGAACCCTGCAGATGCTAAGAATGCTGCCAAAGATATGAATGGAAAGGTAAGAGTCCCTTATTACTAATATTCTAACTCTGTTCTTCAATTAACAATATTTCTAGGTCTTTTTAATATTACTAAACTTTTGAAGATAGTAGAATGACACATGAAGCCATCCTCTTTTTTGTGCCATATACGTGCAAGTGTAGTTGGAAGGGTATTGGAATTAACATTCTATAAATTAATATTTGGTAACCTTTTTCTATGTTTGTATTTCGATATGAGTGCAAATAGATTTTAAAAGGTTTTGAAGAGCTTTAAAACTTAAAAGGAACCCTCATGTAAATGAAAGTAATAAGTCAATATTTATTAAATGCTATTAATAACAGATGCACAAGAAGGAAAGACTCTTTCCTTCTTGAAGAATGTATTTTATGAAAATATATTCTTGCAAAAGTGTATTTAAATAAGACCCTTACATTTACGGAAAGGTTAAGTAGTTGAAAATAGAAAATAATATGAGAACATTGAAGTCAGATAACAGAAGAAGTAACTGGCATTCTTGGCTCCGTGCTTGCTTTTTCTCCTAAGGACATTTCTTTCCTGTCACCAGAGTAATTTATGTAACATGAATAGCTAATTACTCATTTCCCCAGTGTGTTTGAGGACTTGTTTTGATTGAACCAATGGTCTCTTGTCCTGTTGAGTCTTAAATCTAGAGATTGTGTGTTTACTTAAGCTTTAAACTTCTATGTAATTATATTAATTATTGAATTCCTTTACATTGTAGTCAAGAGCATTCCATTCTGTGCTCTTTAGTGTTTTTTGCTTTATAGCATTATCCCAATCATGCCGGGCATGGTGGCTCATGCATGTAATCCCAACACTTTGGGTGGCCAAGGCGGGCAGATCACAAGGTCAGGAGAAAGAAACCATAATGGCCAACATGGTGAAACCCTGTCGCTACTAAAATACAAAAAAAAAAAAAAAAGAAATTAGCTGCATCTGGTTGTGTGTGCCTGTAGTTCCGGCTAGTCAGTAAGCTGAGGCAGGGGAATCGGTTAAACCCAAGGAGGCAGAGGTTGCAGTGAGCCGAGACCACGCCGATGCACTCCAGCCTGGCAACAGAGCAAGAATCCGTCTCAAAAAAACAAAAAATAAATAAAATAAATAAATAACGTTATCCCAATCTGTTTTTAGGTCCTGTTAGTCTTCAGGCTATTCCCAAAGTGCTTTTTTAGACTCCTTGAGAATTATCCTTCCCTGTGTATGGCTCATAAATAAAATTTATGCTTCAAAAACCACTTAGATTTCATATTTTCTTCCTCATTGCGTATTGTAGGTATTTTCTACTCGCTGTACTATGTATTAATCTATTGATCGTGAAATTGTATATAGTGCATATTTAAGTCTTGCTAGTTGCTTTTCTTTCTGTTACATCTAGCACACTTCCTGTCACATAGCAGAAAGTACATTTTTATTCACCCTTATAAATTAGTATTTCAAGCTGTGGTAGAAACCGAGAGTTGCTTTTGGTTCATGGCTTTGTGGTAGGTATGGAGATAATTTTGACTTCTGTATAGGAATCTATGATAATTTCTTTTTTCCCTCTAGTTTTCAAGCAAAAGGGCAGATAATTTGTGTAAAGTTTTTGTTCGTTTGTTTGTTTTTTAAGATGGAGACTCGCTGCGTGCCCTAGGCTGGATTGCAGTGGGGCCATCTTGGGTTACTGCAACCTTCGCCTCCCGGGTTCAAGCGATTCTCCTGCCTCAGCCTCCCAGTACCAGGGGCTACAGAGGCATGCCACCACGCCCAGCTAATTTTGTACTTTGAGTAGGGATGGGGTTTCACCCTGTTAGCCAGGATGAGCTGTATCTCTTCACCTCATGATCCACCTGCCTCAGCCTCCCAAAGTATTGGGATTACAGGTGTGAGCCACCGCGCCCAGCCAACGTTATTTCTAAATTACTTCATCTCACATGTTTTATTGTGTTAAAATAACTATGAATGTTGTATGCACACTAATGTTAAGATGGCCAATAAAGGAGGTTCTTCGAGTTTTCAGGGGGAATTAACAGTTAAGGAATTTTGGCTGACTTCAGAACACTGGGAAGGAAGCAGCCGTGGGCAAATCTGGGGAAAATATTTTGAGCCCAGAAATAACAAAAGAAGTTTCAAGGTAGGAACAACGGGCGATGTGGCTGCAAGGGGTCTTGTTCAGGGATTTAAGTCCTTCCTCCAAATAACAAAAGCCATGTAATTTTAAAATCGCATTATTAGCTGAACTGTTTTCAAAAATTGCTGTGGCCTGTAGAAAAGATTACAGTGAAAAATGTTATTATGAAATTAATTAGGATAGTTAAGCATTTCTGAGAAATTACCTGAAGTACTATATTAAGATTCGTTTTTTAGGGGCACGTCTAAGGCAAGGTAAGAAATGAGTAAGGCAAGAAAACTTAATGAGATCAAACAAGGATCACATTTACAGAAACATTTTTAGAGTCAATATAGAATTGTAAATCATATGGGGACATTTTATGTAAGTGTTAGCAAATCCAACAAGAAACAACTCATAATGAGTAATGTGACTAATCACTCTGAAAAAGTAAGCTCATTTTTTTTTAAATGACACAAGTTTCGTTGGGACATTGCAACTTTCAAATCAGTGATGTGACTACAAAGATGAAGTGGATTATATATTGTAAAAAACAGATGTGCCACATTCTTCCATAGAATGTGTGATGGGTCAATCTTTTTTTTTATGTTTGAGTTTTTTTTTTTTAATAATGGAGAAGTTTTCAAGGAATTTGAAAAATAGAATTTGTGTTTGATCCCTTAATGGAAGGCATGTGCTCAGTAACTGTCTCAAATTTGGCATTGCGAAAGATGTGTTCATTTTAGGAGAAAAAAAAGTTTCCTTTTGAGAGAAAATACCTCGAATTGAACTACAGTTGATGTAAAAATGTTTGTAAAATGTGCATACGTTAAATGTGCCAGTGTTATTGATAGTACCCTTAATACTTCTAGTCTTTGGATGGAAAAGCAATAAAAGTAGAACAAGCCAAGAAACCATCTTTTCAAAGTGATGGTAGGCGGAGACCACCAGCTTCTTCGAGAACCAGAAGCCCTTCAGGAAGTCTGAGATCTGCAAGAGGAAGCAGTGGAGGAACAAGAGGGTGGCTTCCCTCACATGAAGGACACCTGGGTAATGTTTTAAAATATAAAGATGGAACCATAGGACTGAAAGAAAATAAGTTTGACGATATCGAAATTTCTCAATTTTTTTATTTCCTGTATGAAGAGAAAATTAGCTTATTGATAATAAGCAAACTTATTTCTAAGTACTAAAGGCGTATTAGAAGAATGATTGAACTAATATCTAACATTTGTTTTAAAATTATAGTAAGTTTGCATTGAAGTAACACACATTTGAAACTGGGTTGTGTTTGTGAATGCTGATTGCCTGTACTCAACCGGTTTTCTGCAGAACCCATTTATATTCATTATACTTTAGAGTTTTCTACTTTAGGGCCCAGAACTTCGTGTCAGTTGTATTATCAAAGTACGATGTAATATTTAAAATTTTCCAACAGGAAAAAGTAACTGAATACTGAAGATTGATTTTGCAGTATTTGTTTTCTTGTGTCTACATGTGGAAACATCTATGCAAATGTATTGCTTTGTAATTTTGATACAGAGAGTTTGTACATTGGCCTGCCATAAAGCATTTTCAATTGAAGAAATGTAGAACTTTAATTTCTGAAAAGAGTTTGTGACTCTGGAAAGTTCTAAAAACCACGGCTTCACAGATATGTATGAATCTTTCTTTGCTGGAGGCTGAGTCACTGAAAATGATATTTATGAGTGATTTACTTAATAGAAATGAGGGGTCCATCTTTACATCCAAAAGAAAAACAAACCATATATTTAAAAAAAAAGGAAAAAAAAAAACTGTTGGATGGGCTGGGCGAGGTGGCTCACGCCTGTCACCTCAGCACCTGGGGAGTACAGGGCAGGTGGACCACGAGGTCAGGATTTCCAGACCAGCCTGGCCAACATGGTGAAACCCTGTCTCTCCTAAAGATACAAAAAAATTTGCCTGGGCGTGGTGGCGTGCACCTGTAATCCCAGCTACTCAGGAGGCTGAGGCAGGAGAATCACGGGAACCTGGGAGGCAAAAGCTGCAGTGAGCCAAGGTTATGCCATGGCACTCCAGCCTGCGTGATAGGGCAAGAGTGCATCTGAATAAATAAATAAATAAACCTGTTGGTTAAGTTGTATTATCTATTAACCAACCTTCAAAACTCTAACAATTAACTTGGAGTTTTAATAACCAGACGTGTAATTAATTGGAGATTGTTTTCAAGTTGAAATTGCAGTGTTTGCTCCAGTTTAAGATGCATAGCTTCATGGCTATTTTGTCTCCACTGATCTTGAGGGTGAGGTTCAATTATACTCTGCCACGGACGAGAATGTATATATAAATTCTAACCTGTAACACCACCTGGCAATTGGCATATATCTACATTTTTGTAGATGTAAAAAAATATGTTTATATTACCGAATATGCAATTCTTAAAGACTGTTAAAATTCAGCATAGTCTCATCTGAAAATTAGTGTCTCATAAGGGAATTTTAAGAATTCTATATTGTGTTAACAAATTTTAGAGACAATGTATTTTCCTGATATGTGACTTCTTGGTATTGGAAATATTTGAGTTTCTTTGAATGGAAATTAGTTTATCTTTATGATGTGCTTTGAAAATTTTTCCTCATTACAGAAGGATATAAACAGTCAGTTATCATTTTTCTTTTAATATTTTTATGCCTATTATATTTAGATATTTTAGTGATAGGTTTCTGCCCTGTTCACGCCCCATTTTCCCACATCTCTCCCTCATACCGATATATTATGATACTTGAGTTCCTTTCTAGGTTTTCTAAATGAACTTTTATTGCTTGAAGTGTACTAATACCATGTAGGAATGCTAATTTTATTAGTTTAGACAAAATGTGAATTTGTTATAAAATGTAGAAAATATTTGTAAACAACTAAAACTTAGCCATTTAAGAAACAGTGATGTTAGTTAACTAAAAAGATTTTGTTTGAAATTCAGAAGATGGTGGATACACTCCTGATCTCAAGATGAGTTATTCTAGGGGACTCACTCCAGTTAAAAGAGGTCCATCTTCAAGAAGTGGAGGGCCTCCTCCGAAAAAATCTGCTCCTTCTGCTGTGGCAAGAAGCAGTAGTTGGATGGGAAGCCAAGGTAAATGCTACCTGACAGAAAGACCGTAGTTTTTGTATGACTGAAAATGAGCCGTTTTACCTGAATGCTTACCTTTAAGTTCATTGAACAAAAGGGAAGTGACACATACGTGAGCATAATTGCTGATTGATAGCTTTTATTATAGTTTCTATCTCACTAGGTACATTTCAGATTTATGTTGAAGAAATACTTGAGCTTCTCATTGCAGATCAAAGAAGTGATTAGAGTGAGGCCAACATTCCTTTTAATCCTGTGTTGGCTAGAAAATTCCCCTTAATTTTTCTAAAAGTTCCTAGCAGTATTCTTTGATGGTAGGCTTCTTGATGTAATTAATTCTTCCATTTCCTAAGTCCCCTGGTGTCCCATTCTAAAAATTGCTTGTTCGGTGACTTTGCCGGGTTGGAGTCTTGCTCTTACTACGTGAGAGTGCACTATGTGAGATGACGGCTTACCATAGCCTCAAATTTGTGAGATGATGGCTTACTATAGCCTCAAATTCCTGGGCTCAAGCAATTCTGCTGTTTCAGCCTCCCGAGTTTCTGCAACTACAGGCATGCAGCAGCACACCTAGCTACATTTTTTTCCTATGTTTTTGTAGAGAGAGGATCTGACTACATTGTCAAAACTGATGTTAAAGCCCGGGGCTCAAGCGGTCCAGCTGCCTCAGCCTTCCACACTCACTCACAGTGTGAGCCGCTAAGCCTGGCCATCCAGCTTCTGAGACCTCAGTAATGCGTATGTGCAAGGCATACTCACTGCTTGCATGAAGATTCAAAAGAACTACAAGAGCATTTAGCAGACAAGGAGTCATTGGGCTTAAATATGATTTAAAAATAAATTTAAGGCTCAAGAGGTAGACACGTAGGAGTCCAAAATTCTTAAATTAAGTGGATATCACAGAAATGCAGAGTTGTGAAATATAGGTGTATGTAAATCAGTAATTGAGATTGTACCGGGATGTTTAAACATTAACACAAGGTCCTTAGTGTAAGATTTGAAATTATTTGAGGAGAGAATTTAGAACTAAGCAACATGAGGTGAGCAGTAGGGTTGAATGCAAGTAATACTTTTGAGAATTGTAAGACTGCAGACTGAGCAGAAGAAAATAAGACAATAAATAAAAGTTCTTAGCAAGGAAGTTTAAGCAGAGCAAATTAAAATTCTTTCTTAGTCCTCCATCCACATATGGAGGAAGTTAAAAACTGCCATTTTCAATTTTACATTTCATACGTAGAGTATCGGTGAAAGGAGGTATTTATTGGCTTCAGGATACCCAAGCCAACACATTTCCATTGGAAAATTAGCCAGTGAAGGTATCATATGTGAAACACTGACCTCTAAGGAATAGCAAGTGAAGAATATATTAAAGGAGAAACTTTCTATTTTGAAATAGCAACAATGTTGTAATGACCCCTTGCATAGCATTGCTTTCTTTGCAGTAAAAGCAAATCCTGACCATCATTAGAAAATCTTCACTAATACATTTAAATTTGTCAACATTTAAGATAGAGCCAACCAGTTAGAGATAAAGAACTTTTATGTAAACATTTAGCATATAGTCATTTAAAGGTAGCTGTATTTATGTGTGTGAGATGGACTGAATGATATTGGAAAATCTACCTTCTTTGGCTGAGAAAGGACAATGTATGTAAACTTTAAAATCAGTGAAGAGTTTGATGGTTTTACGTGTTTTCCCTGTGTCACTCACAGTCATCAGTAATTTACATGAAAAGGAAAATAAGAACTAAGTAGTTATTAACCATTACAAATGAACTTTTACCTAAGCATTAATGTTTGCCTTCAGCTTCATTAGAAGAACTGGCCTTGTGGAAGCCATGGGATTATCCAAAGCCATGAGAAATATTCACAGTGTCATGTCTGTCTAGTAATTTAGGAAACAAAGAATGGAGTCATAGAAGAAATAATTTAAAAAAGTTGTTTGAGAGAAGAGAAAATAGCGTTTCAGATTTGGTGTTCTTTACGTAATGTTCCATCATTTGAATGTTAAAGGTCCCATGTCACAAAGAAGAGAGAATTATGGAGTTCCTCCACGCAGAGGGACAATATCTTCCTGGAGAAATGATCGCATGTCACCAAGATATGATGGTTATGCAACTAACGATGGGTAAAGGAAAAATTAAAAAACACAGTTGATTTTTTTTTCTGTGGTGATGAAATTCACATAACAAAATTAAATATTATAAGGTGAACAGTTAAGTGGTGTTTAATACGTTCTGTGCCAGGCAACAACTACCTCCATCGACTTCCAGAACATTTTCATTACTCCAAATTAAAACTCCAACTACCAGTTAAGCAGTCCCTCCCAGTTTCTCCTTTTCCTCAGCTGCTAGATAACACCAGTCAGTGTTCTGCCTCTGAACTTAACCTGTTGTGGGTATTTAATGTTAATGTGCTCAAACACTACATGACTTTTTGTATTTGTCTCCTCTCCTTTTGCATGATGTCCTGAAGGTTCATTTACATCATAGCACTTCACTCCTTCCACAAGCTATTAACCCATTATTTTATCTGGGTTGTTTCCACCCGAGTATTTCTACGCACCAATATTTGTTTGAGTATGCCTATTCGGTTCTGGGTGTATATGAGTGGAATTGCATGGTCCTATGATAATGATGTTTGTTTTCTTGAGGAACCACCACATTTCTCCATAGTAGCTGCATCATGTTCCGTTCCAACCTAGCATTGTATCAGCATTCCAATTGATCTACATCCTCTCAAACACTTGTTATTTCCTGCTGTTTGAAGTTTATTGCCATTCCAATGTGTGTTTGAAATATGATATCCCATTTTGGATTTGAAATGCATTTTCTGCACCCATTAACTCATCATGCACTTGTGTCCTAGAACTTAAAGTATAATAAAACAAAAAGAAATGCATTTTCTGCATCACTGAATATGAGTATCTGTCCCATGTGCTTTTTGGGCATTTGCCGATTTTATTTGGGGAAAAACTGTTTAGAAGTTTGGCCTTTTAATTTTGTTTAAGTTGTAAGTTAGTCATGTATTGGATACTAGAAGTTGAAAATTTAAAATTTGTTGCTTAAACTTATGCACACAGAAATCATCCAAGTTGCCAAGAAACGAGGGATTATGCTCCACCATCTAGAGGCTATGCATACTGTGATAATGGTCATTCTAATCGGGATGAACATTCCTCTAGAGGATATAGGTACTGTACCTTTTTCTGGATTTGTCAAATAGATTTCTTAAATTGTTCATTCCAACTAACGTTCTATCAGGGCTCCAATTTATCTACATCCTCTCAAACACTTGTTATTTCCTGCTTTGGAAAATTTATTGCCCTTCCAGTGTGTGTGTGTGAAATATGATATCCCATTCTGGATTTGAAATGCATTTTCTGCACCCATTAATTCATCATGCACATGTACCCTAGAACTTAAAGTATAATAAAAAAAAATGCATTTTCTGAATCACTGAATATGAGTATCTGTCCCATGTGCATCTTGGGCATTTGCCCATTTTATTTAGAGAAATATCTATTTAGATGTTTGGCCTTTTAATTTTGTTTAAGTTGTAAGTTAGTCATATATCGGATACTAGAAGTTGAAAATTTAAAATTTGTTGCTTAAACTTATGCATACAGAAATCATCGAAGTTCCCGAGAAACTAGGGATTATGCTCCACCATCTAGAGGCCATGCATACCGTGACTGTGGTCATTCTCGTCGGCATGAAACTTATTCCAGAGGATATAGGTACTGTACCTTTTTCTGGATTTGTCAAATAGATTTCTCAAATTGTTTGTTCCAACTAACATTGTATCAGGGCTCCAATTTACCTACATCCTCTCAAACACTTGTTATTTCCTGCTTTTGAAAATGTATTGCCATTCATCTGTGTGTGTGAAATATGATATCTCATTTTGGATTTGAAATGCATTTTCTGCACCTATTAACCCATCATGCACATGTACCCTAGAACTTAAAGTATAATAAAAAAAAAGAAATGCATTTTCTGAATCACTGAATATGAGTATCTGTCCCATGTGCTTTTTGGGCATTTGCCCATTTTATTTGGAGAAATATCTGTTTAGATGTTTGGCCTTTTAATTTTGTTTAAGTTGTAAGTTAGTCATATATCAGATACTAGAAGTAGAAAATTTAAATTTGTTGCTTAAACTTATGCATACAGAAATCATCGAAGTTCCCGAGAAACTAGGGATTATCCTCCACCATCTAGAGGCCATGCTTACCATGATTATGGTCATTCTCGTCGGCATGAAAGTTATTCTAGAGCATATAGGTACTGTACCTTTTCTGGATTTGTCAAATAGATTTCTTAAATTGTTCATTCCAACTAACATTGTATCAGGGCTCCAATTTATCTACATCCTCTCAAACACTTTTTATTTCCTGCTTTTGAAAATTTATTGCCATTCATCTGTGTGTGTGAAATATGATATCTCATTTTGGATTTGAAATGCATTTTCTGCACCCATTAACTCATCATGCACATGTATCCTAGAACTTAAAGTATAATAAAACAAAAAGAAATGCATTTTCTGAATCACTGAATATGAGTATCTGTCCCTTGTGCTTTTTGGCCATTTGCCTATTTTATTTGGAGAAATATCTATTTAGATGTTTGGCCTTTTAATTTAAAGTTGTAAGTTAGTCATGTGTTCGATACTAGAAGATGAAAAGTTAAAATTTGTTGCTTAAACTTATGCACAGAGAAATCATCTAAGTTCCCGAGAAACTAGGGATTATGCTCCACCATCTAGAGGCTAGGCATACTGAGACTATGGTCATTCTATGCAGGATGAACATTCCTCTAGAGGATATAGATACTGTAACTTTTTCTGGATTTATCAAATAGATTTCTTATATTGTTCATTCCAAATAACATTGTGTCAGGGCTCCAATTTATCTACATCCTCTCAAACACTTGTTATTTCCTGCTTTTGAAAATTTATTGCCCTTCCAGTGTGTGTGTGTGAAGTGTGGAAGCTCCTTTTTTATTTGAAATGCATTTCCTGCATCATTGATTATCAGTATCTGTTTCATGTGCTTTTTGGGCATTTGGGCATTTTGGGCATTTGGGATCTGTGGGTATTTTATTTAGATGGTTGGCAATTTAACTGTGTTTAAGTTGTAATGTAGTTCTATTTTGGATACTACAATTTGACAATTTAACATTCCTTGCTTAAACTTGTGCACGCAGAAATAGTCCAAGTTCCCGAGAAACCAGGGATTATACTCCACCACCTAGAGACTATGCATACCGTGATTATGGTCATTCTAGTTGGGATGAACATTCCTCTAGAGGATATAGGTACTGTCATGTTATCTGGATTTATCAAATGGATTTCTTAAATTGTTCATTCGGAAATTGAAAAGACTTTTTTTTTTTCAATTTAGTTATCACGATGGCTACGGTGAGGCCCTTGGTAGAGATCATTCTGAACATCTACGTGGAAGTTCTTATAGAGATGCATTTCAGGGATACGGTAAGGGTCCAGGATGGATTTGTAAATTACAGAATTTTATTTAATAGACCGGATTGTTATTTTAATGAAATTCTAAGGAAAATTGTAAAGGACATATGCAACATGTTTAAATATTGAGTATTCTTTTTTTTTTTGATCATCCCAGAAACATATTTATTCATTTTCATCATTGTGCACAAATAATAAAATAAACAGTGCTTATCTGGTACTCATTATCAGTATAAAGCCTAGGGAATGATATGAAGGTGAGAACTTCAGTTAACGTTAAGAAAATGTGACTGAGCATTTACTTTAGAATTAAGTTTGTTAAGCTGCAAAATACTACTCTTACACTTCTCTTAAATAAAACCTTCTGACTATTGAAGACTTGATTAATATCCTGTCAACAAAGGCGGAGGAAAGCAGATATTTCCAAATAGTACTTTAACTAATTCATGCTTTAATGATAGCAGTAAAAATGTTTAAATGTAGTCCCACATATTATTTTATCAACCCTGCAGGGACGTCTCATGATGCACCACCTGCACGAGGGCCTCGGATGTCTTATGGTGTAAGCACCTGCCATGCATATAGTAATACACGAGATAGATATGGCAGAAGTTGGGAGAGTTACTCAAGGAGCTGTGGTGATTTTCATTATTGTGATCGTGAGCATGTTTGCAGAAAAGACCAAAGGAATCCGCCTTCTCTGGGTAGGGTGCTCCCTGATCCTCGTGAAGCATATGGTAGCTCAAGTTATGTGGCATCTATAGTAGATGGTGGGGAGAGTCGATCTGAAAAAGGAGACTCGAGCAGATATTAAAGCAAGCATTCAAAATAATAGTTATTGCATACCAAACCTTGTTTGCAAATCAAAAATTGAAATGTTATTTCTGCATCGTTACCTGCATATTACTGACAGAAACATGTTGGTTTTGTGGAGAGAGGTAGATACTGACTTCCTCCATGAATTTTTTGAGGTATTCAAAGGAAAAGGAATTGTTTTCGAAGTAATTTCATGCTTGTTGATGCTATTTGGAAAGTGTTTAGATGTAATATCTACCTTAAAATTTTCACAATAAAATTTTACATGTACTGCAAGATGCCTGGTGTTATTGGTTAGCCGCACATGCTTAAAGCAAATTCAATAGGAGAGTAAATTGTGTAGTTTGTTGTACGTTTTCCTTTGTTTCTTTGAACACAGATGCAAAATTAGGGATGTGTTATGTCGCCCTTGCAAGCTGCTCAAGTTTTCTAATTAGGCTGTTTCTCTTTAAAAACTAACAAGGTTAAAATGTTGGAGAAGTCTTCAGAAAGACTACAAAACTGTCTGCCTCACCAGAAAATGTTTATTTTTTAGAGGAATAGTACAGGTCAAAGAAATAATTAGATGTATTGATACTAAAGTTTAAGACATCCAGAACATTCTATGTGAAGCATTCTGTGACTGAAGAGGATAACGGTAATGAAAACTTTTTTTTTCACGTAAATCAGAAGTGAACCAGCTAAGTTTCTCAGGTGCATACCATAATGAATTTAAATGTTTGTAGTTTAAATAGTGGAAAGTAAGTGTTTTGTCTTGTGAGGTACCCACGTTAATTTTTTCTTGAATATTTTGCCAATGGATGTTGTAAATAATGGTGTAGTAATATGTTCTTAGAGATAGGAATAATCTAGAGTGGTTGGGATAGTATCACATTTTTTTGAGATGAAGTGTAGCTTTGTCGCCGAAGCTGGGGTGCAGTGGCTCTGTCTTGGCTTATGGCAACCGCTGCCTTCTGGGTCCAAGCTATTCTCCTGCCTCAGCATCCTGAGTAACTGGTATTAGATATGTGTGCAGCACAGCTGGGCCAATTTTTGTATTTTTAGTGCAGACAGCGTTTCACCTTGTTTGCCAGGCTGTTCTTAAAATCCTGATCCACCCTCCTCAGACTCCCGAAGTGCTAAGATCATAGGCATGTGCCTCCACTGTCAGCCTATCGTATTTAATTGATAATATGAATGGAAACACTTTAAACCTCATACTTAGAGGAAAGTGAAGTGTATAAAACATAAACAACAGCATAAAGTTTCCGACGGGATTGCTTAAAGTTTTAAGACATCATTGAATGATAAAAATAGTTAGACCGAAATAACTAAATGAATTAATTTTCCTGATTATACAAACTAAAGAAATGAAATACATCAAGTTCCAGAAGTTTTGCAGTCCATAATTCTTACAATTGACAGACTAATCTGCAAGGAGGAAGTATGTTCTTGAAAAATTTTGACACAATCATCAATTTTTATAGGGTAAGTTTACAAATAATTTTAAAGGGAGAAGTTACCAACTTTGATTTTCAAGTGAGTTATTCGTGTTATGAAGTGTTTTCATTCACCTGTAGCATTGTGAGGATGAAGTGAAAAGATAAATTCCCCGAGTCTTGTGTATCTTACTGTCCATGTGTGATGGCTCAGGTCTCTAATTCTAACACTTGGGGAGGCCGAGGCTTGCAGAGCACTTTAGGACAGGAGTTGAAGACCAGGCTGGCCAACACCATGAAACCCCATCTCTACCAAAAATACAAAAATTAGCCGGGCATGGTGGTGCCTGCCTGTAGTACGTTGCAGTTAATTGGGAGGCTCAGGCAGGACAATGGTTTGAACTTGGGAGCCTGATGCTGCGGTGAGCCGATATTGCACCATGCACTCTAGCCTGGGTGACAGAGTGCGACTCCAACACAAAAATAATTATGTCAATCAACAAATATATCAATAATACATAGGGTATCCTTCAGTTCAAGCAGTTATCGATTCTTTTTTCTTTTTTAGAGACAAGGTCTCACACTGTTGTCCAGCCTAGACTGCAGTGGCACCATCATAGCTCACTGCAGCCTTGAACACGGGGTTCAAATGTGCAAGCCTTCCATTTCAGCCTCCCAAGTAGCTGGAATTACAGACACACACCAACCACCATGCCCAGCTTTTGTGTTTGTGTGTGTGTGGTAGGGACAATGCTTTGGATATGTTGTTCAGGCTGGTCTCAAATTCCCAGACCGAAATGATCCTCCTTTCCTGGCTTCCCAAAGTGTTGTGATTATAGCAGTGAGCCACTGAGTCTGGCATATCTTTTCTTATTATGAGCGACATTCCACCTCACTGAGTCTGGCGTATCTTTTCTTGGTATCAGCGACATTTCACCTTTGCTCTTTTAATTATTTTGAGATGTACAATAAATCATTATTAGGTGTAGTCATCCTGTGCCACTGAACACTAGATATGATTCCTTCTAAGCAAGTATAATTTAACCCACCCCCATCCCCTCTTTGATCCCTCCCTTACCAGTTCACATTACTTGTATCAAAATATCACATGTATGCCAAAAGTATTTACAACTGTTAGGTACAAATTTTCATTCCCTTCCTCCTTCCCTCCCTTCCTTTCTTCCTTCCTGTCTTTCTTTCTTTTTGTCTCTGTATCTTTCTCTCTCACTGATTTATTTATTTTTTTCAGACAGAATCCTGCCCTGTCACCTAGGCTGGAGTGCAGTGGCGTGATCTCAGCTCACTGCTCCCTCCTTATCACGGGTTCAAGCAATCGTCCAGTCACACCCTCCTAAGCAGCTGCGACTGCAATCATATGACACCAATCCTGGCAAATTCTTTGTATTTTCAGTAGAGACCAGGTTTCACAATATTTGCTCAGGCTGGTCTTGAATTCCTTTCCTTTAGTGATCCACCCACATCAGCCTCTCAAAATGCTGGGATCCAGGCATGAGCCACAGTGCCCACCCAGCTGTATGCATTTCTCTCTCCCGTGATCTCTCCTATTTTATTATTTTATTCTCTTTTTATTTCTGAGACAGCGTCTCGCTCTGCTGCCCAGGCTGGAGCACAGTGGTGTGATCTCACTTTACTGCAAACTCCATCACCAGGGTTCAATGGATTCTCCTGCATCAGCCTTCCAAGTAGCTGGGATAACATCCATGGGCCACCAAGCTTGGCTAGCTTTGGTACGATACTAGACGTGGCATCTTGTCATGTCTAATTGCGTATCTGTTTTAAAGCTGGATTGATCAGCAATATTGACTTCCTGGAATGTTTTATGTTTACAAAACAATTATAGTACTACTATTTAGCCTCCTCAGATAAAATATGGTAACACACAAAACATACACACACAGACAAAGACACAGTCAGTGATCAAAAAAATCAGGGTAGGCCACGACCTAAATGAAAGGTGAGCTGCTGCAGTTGCCTAGAATTAAACCAGACCAGAGTTGACCCATACCAGTCTGAGAGATGTGAACAGAGGCTTTCAAACAACTCTATCAGATACATGTTAGATTATTCTCCAGCCATAGCGAAGGGACATTAAAGATCTGTTGTGCTTAGAAGAGTCTGGATGATTTGACTTTTCCAGGGTATTAGCATTCATGATGTTGGCCTTTACAGCTCTCTGCAATGAAGTCAGTAGACAACTCAGTTTTTCTAGGAGTCTGAAGTGCTTTTCAGAATTATCTAAAACTTAGTGGCTTAAAACCATAATTATAATTTCCTAACGGTCAGTCTCTGCAATCGCCCTCAGTCTCTCAGCCAAATGAATGTGGTTCAGGGGCACTCAGGAGGATGCAATCTAGTGATGGCCAAAGATGGGGACATTGGCGGGTGTCTTCTCATCTCCCTGGTGCCATGGCTAGCGTGACTCAAATAGCAGGGGCTGGACTGCTGAGATGCTCAGACACCTTGTTCTGTTTCTTTGAGTCTCTCCATTGGATGTTCCTTCGGCATAGTGTTATCAGGGTGTTAGACTGCGTGATGTACTGGTCGGGGGCTCCTAAGGGGTTTGTCCCCATGAGAGCAGGAGACTTAGGCAGAGTACTGTGTTCAGCTCCATCAGGAATATTTTCAAATGGGTTTGAGAAGAATTTCAAAGTGTGTTTTAGACCACTACAGTGGCCATGCCTAATAATTCCTTATTTTTACAAGTGCTGGATGGGTTTTTCCCAAAATAATGCTTTTTGGGGGTTGTGGGGTGGTGGAGACAAAGCTTTGGTCTCGTGACCCAGGCCGTAGTGCAGTGGCGTGATCTTGGCTCACTGCAACCACCGCCTCTTGGGTTCAACCGATTCTCCTGCCTCAGCCTCCCAAATAGCTAGGATTACAGGAACCTGCCACCATGCCCAGCTAATTTTCGAATATTTAGTAGAGATGGGGTTTCACCATGTTGACCAGGCTGGTCTTGAACTTCTGACGTCTGGTAATCCACCAGCCTTGGCCTCCCAAAGTGTGGGGATTACAGGCGTGAACCACCCCGTCCGGCCTTCAAATTATATTTTCCTACCCACTCACTTCCACAATTTTTTGGACCTATCTGCATGTTCTCCTCGGAGGCGGGGGGATGGAAACAGTATCAGAGTTCTTGAAAAATTTATGAAAGAGAGAATGACAATACTATACAAGGCTTAACCTATTCACAATACTGTATTTACTGAATAAAAAGATTACTTTTAAAATTGTACTATTGACTAAATAAATAAAATACATTCTTTCAATCACTCTAAAATATGTGTACATGAAGAGAGTAGAAGAAGGGTTCTAATACATAAAGAAATAAATGAGGCTGGGCATGGTGGCTCACGCTGTAAGCCTAGCAGTTTGGCAGGCAAAAGTGGGTGGATCACTTGAGGTGAGGAGTGGGAGACCAGCCTGGCAAATATGGTGAAACCCAGTCTTGACTAAAAATACAAAAATTAGCTGCACATGGTGGCATGCACCAGTAATCCCAACTCCTCAGAAGGCCGAGGCAGGGGAATTGCTTGAAGCTGGGAGGCGGAGGTTGAGGTTGAGCCAAGATCCTGCCACTTCACTCCAGCCTGGGTGACAGAGCAATACTCCTCAAAACACACACAGACACCCCAAAACAACTAAATAATGCAAATAAAAATTTTGTACTCACAGTTCAACTCGCATATCTAACAGAAAACAGAAAGTACATTAAAACGAAGTTTCCACAAAAGGCAAATAAAACAAATGAATCACCTTGCATATAAAATTAAAATAATAAACTGAAGAGAACTATACGGAAAAAAATTCAAAATTTACAAGTAAGTACTCTAAAAGAAGCTGAAAGTCACTCAAAACTTTTCTGGATTCCATGTCTCTGCAGTGCAAACATGATCATAAAATTTGCTGTGGGCAGAACCATCAGAATGTATCTTACAACTCAATAAACACTTCAAGTCTCACATGAGAATTGTAATGGAAAAGGGACGCGTCTGCTGTATTTCTACACAAATCTGAACAAACACTATTTCTTTGTGCACATTGTTTCACTACTCCAAGAAAATAACTTCCATATTAATATGAGGGGATGTGAGAAAGCAGGTCTGCATCATGATAAGTAACACTGGGTGTCCACACCACTACTCAGGTGGGCCTTAATTCCCAGCCAGTTTCCCTCCCTGGACACACAATGAAGGGCTCATCCATTTTGCAATCTCTTCACATTTCCTCCCCTGTGAGCCCAGTGTGGTTCTCCAGATTCCCTGTGTAGCGGCCTCTCTTGTCTGGTGGGGCAGGGTGGGGCAGGGAAGTGTGAGTGATGATGGCAGAGGGCAGAAAGCATCTCAGGGAAGCCTGGGATCATTGTAACAAAAAATGATGGGCGTGGGACAGCCCATCAGGGAGGACGTAGAGAGGGGCCTTGGGAGGATATCTGCGTGGAGGGTGAGAGGGCCCTGGTTGAGCCCAAACTGAGCCCCAAGTGGTAGCCGGCCTCAGGCCTCAGCCGGTGAGGGATGATGAGACAGCCACCACTTGAGCCTTGCTTCTCACCCACTGACCTTAGACACTTATTCCTCTTAGGCGGCTTAAGGTGCCCCAATCCTAAAATGTGGGTGTTACAGTTCTTTGATGGCCATTTCTCCGCCAGCCCATGGATGGCGTGGGATTGCTCACTGCAGTCACCTCCCTGAGGCTTGGATTCTCCATGTGGGGCACAACTCCAGGAATCAACCGCCTCTCAGTCCCCAGCCCTAGACTGCTCACCTGGCCTCCTCTCTGTTCACGCTCTAATGGCCTCCCTCCCTGGAGAAGTACTGCAGGGGATTGAGCTACAGGCTCTGGCTGATGATCTAGGGGACTGCAGAAGTGGGTATAGGTTAGTTCAGGTCATGGCTCAAAGCCAGTTCCCCAGAGGCCAAGGAATGACCAGCAAGATCCTTTCCCATGATGCCCTACCTGGCGCTCACCACAGCAATCCTGCCAGAACCTGGGCAGTCATGCTCAGCCAACCAGCTGAAGAAGGTCAGGTAGGAGCTGTACGGCCTGCAGCTGGAGGCTTGACCTTCCTGATCCCACAACCACTAGACTGCAGTGGAATGAGACATCCCGTATCCTGCAGAGAGAGGAGTCAGGAAGGTTCATGCCAGACCTACCCTCCCACACACCAGCTCCCCTACCATGCTGGGAGGCGCTCCTTACCGAGGACGCCAAGGCAGTACTCCCGAATGATCACTTCATTGTGGAAGTAAAGACTGTGATAAAAGGAAAACTTCATCCTGCCGCCGGTACCCGGAAGAGTTGCTTTCCTCCCCTTACCTGGCCAAGAAGGAGAAAGAGGACGTACTCAAAGCAGCATTTCATGTAGCTGGGGTGAGGTGACCTGTTAGCTGGGGTGAAGCGTGTGTTTCTCCTTCCCAACTCTCTCATTGAGACACCCCCGGGTCCCAGGGGTACCTCAACCTGACCCAGACACCAGACCCCTCCCGAAGACTCAGGCTCCTTAGCCTGACCTGCAAATCCATCACGTACGTAGCTTAGCAGGACTTCATCATCATTTGTGATCCCGGCCAACATCTGGGTGTGCCGCACAAGCTGCCTCTGGTCAAGGAGCCGCCAGATGATTGGGTGGGCGTGCAAGGAAACACCCTGCAACTTTGCAAGAGCACGGAGAGTGTGGGGCAGGGCACCTTCCCTTCCAGGCCCTCTGTCTCTGTCTGGCGTGGAGGGCACCATCAGAGCTGTGGTGGTCTTGGTGGTGGGTGGAGGCAGGCCCAGACAACCTGCTCTGACCAGGGACTGGCACTGAAGAAGTGGGCAGGGGGTTGGGGGCGGGGTGTTGTTGTGTGAGGCGACTACTTGCTCGGCGTTTCTGAGCTGCAGGAGGCCCTCCTGTGCTGGGTGCTAGACAGGCTCTGCTGCTGTCTGAGTGTGTGGTCTCTCCTTCTCCTGGTCTCCCTGAGGGGTGCACGTGTCCACCCCAGGCAACCGCTGTGGGTAGAAGTAGCTACGGGGCTGTGCCTGGCTCTCCCCATGGAGCTCGAGTGGTTTCAAGGGAGCCTATATATACTCAGGGCCTAAACATCTTTGGGTGCAGTGCTGGCACAGGGAAGAAATTGTGTCTGGGGAGACAGTGCCTGCCTTGCATAGGACAGCAGCCCCGTGCACAGTGACATCGAGTCTTGAGCACCTTGTGTTTCTGGGGTAAGCTTGCTGGACACAGGCAAGGGGAGCAGGGAAGTTCCATGGCTGGCATGGGCATGCAGACTCCCCTTCCTCCAGGGACTTTCCCAGTGAATCGTATCCTTCAACTTTCTGCTGTTATGATGGGTCCTTGGCGCTGCTGTTCTCCCTGGTGAGTGCTGTGCTTGGCTTCCTGTCCCTACCACATGCCCTCAGGGCACATGCAATTCAGCTGCCCTCCTATGTGCATGAGCCTGTTCTCGGTTCCCCTTGTTGTCCCCCATGCCCTGAATCCTGGCTGACCGCCAGTGCCTACCACCTTGTTTCCCCCCACCTCCGCTCCCGGGAGCTCGGCGCCCATCCCCTGCTGCCAACCATCCCGAATCGGAAGCTGCAAGGATATGGCTCTGGCCCAGAAGCCGGGGATGCCCTGTGGCCTGGGACATTCACGTAGCGGAGCTCCAAGTGAAGGACGTCCAGCGAGTCTCTTGCTGGCCGGGGCGTACTGGGGCCAGGGCCAGGCTGTGCCTGCAGGTCCTCCTGCTGTGGCTCCACATTGGCCTCCTCCTTGGCCACCACCTCCATCTCTGCAATGATGTCATCCCCCACTAGCATGCCTCTTCCCCCAGGGTTGTCTTCCTGCTCTGTGCACAGACCATCCTCTCCTGCACAGCCTCCAGCCTTAACATGGTGCCCTCCTTGAGGCTCCAACAGAGCAAAGCCTGTGCCTCCCACCCCCCACCCCCTCCCCCGGCACCCCTCGACTCTGGGGGCAACTCCAGGAGAGGCCTGCGGGCCTTGCCCTGCTGAGAACCACATCCTACACCTATGTGGAACAGGGTTCCTGGGGAGCCCCACAGGGCCCTTAGCCTGTCACTCTCACACTGCGGCTCAGATACCCAGCAGGGTTAGCTGCGCACAGCAGCCCTGGAGTCGGATGCCAAGGCCCTGGCTTCCAGAGCCCCGCTAGCAGGCACCACGGCCACCACTGCATTTGTGAGAGCCTCTGCACCAGCAAAGCAGTGCACACGGATCACTGCATTGGCGACCATGGCGGTAGGCCTCCCGTGTGCCCAGGACACAGGATGAGAAGTCCTTTGGAATGCCCCTGTGAGTACAGCATCCTCAGGGAGGAACCATGGAACTCGGAGTATGTATTTGCCTAGACCTGACAGAATCCTTGCAGGGTTTCAGCTTCTGGTGCAGAGGAATTCCACCTCAGCAACGTACCAGTCAACTTGAGTCCCACGCACCCGCCCTGCCCCAATCCCCCCAAGCCACCGCCGCTGCCCTCGCCCCAGCGGGCAGCGCTTGTCCCTCTCTCTCCCCTCTGGATCTGCAATATTCGGTACCATCAGCCTAGCCTGCCTAATGAAGTGAGATGTTTCATGTGTTCCCTGTGGGTTAATTAATGTCTTGCCACCCTCAGGATGCCAGTTAGGGTGTAGGTCTTCCATGCCCACAATTGCAAAGGGCTCACAGTTCGCGTGTGCCTTATTCCACCGCCGCCCGCCACATGGCACAAGCGTGGTCTCGGAAGAGTTACCGCGAGATGATGGAGCTGCAGGCCAGCTGGGGCGGAGGGGCCTCAGGACACGCCCACAGCCTTCGCAGGAACTGGCTGACGCCCACCGCCTTCGCAATGATTGGCCGCTGGAGGTAGGCGGGATTTCCGGGCACGGCTTCTGGCGTCCTTCCCTCTCAGGGTAGCTGCCGCTGTCCTTCCCGCAGTTGGCCCTGTGGTGTTCCGAAGCCGGTTCCGTACGGCCTGAGGGCCAGGCGAACCTCAGGCTCTTTGTCCTACTAAAAAGCGCAGGTATTTTCTGTTTCTCTGGACAGCTGGGTCTCTCGGCAAGAATAGAAAGCAAAGGTTTGGGATTTTGTCTACAAAAGGGGATGGGTTTTCTATGTGTGGTTGTTGAATTACGGGAGGAGTCAGTGGGGGAAAGAACTCCTCAGTGCTATTAAGAGACTCACTTTCGTTAAACTCATTGATTTTTGCTGAGGATTCTACCTTTAAGTGCCTAATATGTCCGACTAGTTGTGGGAGATGGTGCTAAGCCGCCATTTGTTTTCATGTGCACTTTTTATTAAAGCGGGTTTTCTCTGTGAATGTGGTCATAATTCAGAATACAGGCAATACACTTAACCACTGCGATTAAAAAGTCACACTTTTAGTTAGCACATGTCGCGTGTCTGATTTGCTTGGAAGAAATTATCAAATTTTGACATAAATTGTGTTACTTTAGTGTATGTAGAAATATGGGGCCACAAATAATCTGAGTTTCAGTTTGCCTCTGTAAAGCCTGTGATTGTCTCCTTCGTTGTATGACAGTATTTGAAAGATGTTTCATGTATCTTTGGCACCGTAAATAATTTAAACCGAATAAGTGGGTGTAACCGAGATAAATGGAGTTAGATAGCCGAAAACTGGAACAAAATAGATGCGCTTAAGTTATTCTGTTAACCTGGCACACTGCCTTACTCCTGTAATCCTAGCATTTTGGGAAGTGGAGGTCGGAGGATGGCTTGAAGTCAGGAGTTTGAGACCAGCCTGGGTAACGTAATGGACTCTTTCATTGCTATTTTCGCATCAGGGACTGGTTTAGTAGAAGTCAGTTTTTCCTCAGACAAGGGTTGCGCAGGGGAAGAAGGCGGCGAGGTGGACACGTTTGGGAGTGGGGGCTGGCGGCAGGGTTCCGAGGGGCACGTGGTGGGGCGGGTCTTCCGGTAGGAGCAATGTGACAGAGGCCAGGTGGGGCAGTGAGGCTGTCACGGGGACAGGGAGGGCCAGCGAGGGAGTAGGGAGGATGGTTTCCGGATAAAAGTGTACCACCTCAGGTCATCCTCAGGCGTTACATTCTCCACAGACAGGTATTACATGTCATCCTCCGGCATCACATTCAGGCCACAGATAGGTACGGGTTGAAGGCTAGGGTTTGGGGATCTTTGACCTATTGTATATTTCAAATCACTAAAAGATGGTAAAATATTTAAAATATTCTCCTCCTAGAACATTTTAAGTAGCTCGATTTAATCTCTTATCCAAATATCATGCTGAGTGTGGTGAGTCACCCTTGAAATCCCATCACTTTGGTAGTCCCAAGCTGGCAGAACACTTGAGCCGAAGATTTGGAGACTAGCTTGGGCACTATGGGGAAACCCTTGTCTATTTTTAAAAATACAAAAAATTGCCCAGCTGTGGTAGAAAGCGCCTGTAGTACTAGCTACTTGGGAAGCTGAGATGTAGGAAGATCAGTTGAGGCTGGGTGGAAGAGCCTGCAGTGAGCAGTTCACTTTGGCAACAGGAGACATACATCTCAAGAAAGAAAATATGCAAAACATCACACTGTACCTCATAAATAGATTCTTTTCAAATAAAATTATTTAAATGGGGACATTCTTCATATTGCAACTGAGGAAAATTACAATAGCTTTTCTTATCTAATTTTTAGAAGTGAGATTTTGTCAGGTACATACTAAAATGCAGCATTTGTCCATGAAGTTAGTGCCCCTCTGCTCTGAGTGTTACAAATTTTACATATATAAAGTAAGAAATACTAAAAAGATGTCAGCCTCGGGAAGGGAATTTTACTTGGGTTTTCAGCACAGTACGTAATAAAATTTTCTCTTTTTAGCTTATTTATATCTAAATATAGATAATTTTTTACCATTTACAGCACAATGGTAGAAGCAGATCATCCTGGCAAGCTTTTCATTGGTGGCCTCAATAGAGAAACCAATGAGAAGATGCTTAAAGCAGTATTTGGGAAACATGGTCCCATATCAGAAGGTAACTCTTAAAACCGTGTCTCTGTGTGTGTGTGTGTGTGTGTGTGTGTGTGTGTGTGTGTGTATTTTCACATGTATATTTCAATATGTATGTTTAAAATATGTATGTTATATATATATGTTTTGAAAAAATATATTTTTTCGAAGTTCATTGTATACCTACGTTAAAATGCCTTATGCATTTTAAACTCTTATTTTGTAGTATCCGTTTGATATTTGGAAAATTCTCATAGTAGTAGGTTAAGGTTCTGTGGAAAGGATAACCTACTACTTAGAAAGGAAAATGAGGGAAAGTAAATGTGCTGTGGAGTTCCGAAACAAACTGGAATAAACTAGACTGACTGTAGGGGTGACTGAGTACTGAGAACCATAATAGTGATGTGAAATGCAATTATTTTTTAGTTTGATGTAACCTTTAGATGGTGAGTACCTTGATGAGTCCATTATATGAATGTAAAATGTTTTCATATATTTTAGTTCTTTTGATAAAGGATCGAACCAGCAAATCCAGAGGCTTTGCATTTATTACTTTTGAGAACCCTGCAGATGCTAAGAATGCTGCCAAAGATATGAATGGAAAGGTAAGAGTCCCTTATTACTAATATTCTAACTCTGTTCTTCAATTAACAATATTTCTAGGTCTTTTTAATATTACTAAACTTTTGAAGATAGTAGAATGACACATGAAGCCATCCTCTTTTTTGTGCCATATACGTGCAAGTGTAGTTGGAAGGGTATTGGAATTAACATTCTATAAATTAATATTTGGTAACCTTTTTCTATGTTTGTATTTCGATATGAGTGCAAATAGATTTTAAAAGGTTTTGAAGAGCTTTAAAACTTAAAAGGAACCCTCATGTAAATGAAAGTAATAAGTCAATATTTATTAAATGCTATTAATAACAGATGCACAAGAAGGAAAGACTCTTTCCTTCTTGAAGAATGTATTTTATGAAAATATATTCTTGCAAAAGTGTATTTAAATAAGACCCTTACATTTACGGAAAGGTTAAGTAGTTGAAAATAGAAAATAATATGAGAACATTGAAGTCAGATAACAGAAGAAGTAACTGGCATTCTTGGCTCCGTGCTTGCTTTTTCTCCTAAGGACATTTCTTTCCTGTCACCAGAGTAATTTATGTAACATGAATAGCTAATTACTCATTTCCCCAGTGTGTTTGAGGACTTGTTTTGATTGAACCAATGGTCTCTTGTCCTGTTGAGTCTTAAATCTAGAGATTGTGTGTTTACTTAAGCTTTAAACTTCTATGTAATTATATTAATTATTGAATTCCTTTACATTGTAGTCAAGAGCATTCCATTCTGTGCTCTTTAGTGTTTTTTGCTTTATAGCATTATCCCAATCATGCCGGGCATGGTGGCTCATGCATGTAATCCCAACACTTTGGGTGGCCAAGGCGGGCAGATCACAAGGTCAGGAGAAAGAAACCATAATGGCCAACATGGTGAAACCCTGTCGCTACTAAAATACAAAAAAAAAAAAAAAAAGAAATTAGCTGCATCTGGTTGTGTGTGCCTGTAGTTCCGGCTAGTCAGTAAGCTGAGGCAGGGGAATCGGTTAAACCCAAGGAGGCAGAGGTTGCAGTGAGCCGAGACCACGCCGATGCACTCCAGCCTGGCAACAGAGCAAGAATCCGTCTCAAAAAAACAAAAAATAAATAAAATAAATAAATAACGTTATCCCAATCTGTTTTTAGGTCCTGTTAGTCTTCAGGCTATTCCCAAAGTGCTTTTTTAGACTCCTTGAGAATTATCCTTCCCTGTGTATGGCTCATAAATAAAATTTATGCTTCAAAAACCACTTAGATTTCATATTTTCTTCCTCATTGCGTATTGTAGGTATTTTCTACTCGCTGTACTATGTATTAATCTATTGATCGTGAAATTGTATATAGTGCATATTTAAGTCTTGCTAGTTGCTTTTCTTTCTGTTACATCTAGCACACTTCCTGTCACATAGCAGAAAGTACATTTTTATTCACCCTTATAAATTAGTATTTCAAGCTGTGGTAGAAACCGAGAGTTGCTTTTGGTTCATGGCTTTGTGGTAGGTATGGAGATAATTTTGACTTCTGTATAGGAATCTATGATAATTTCTTTTTTCCCTCTAGTTTTCAAGCAAAAGGGCAGATAATTTGTGTAAAGTTTTTGTTCGTTTGTTTGTTTTTTAAGATGGAGACTCGCTGCGTGCCCTAGGCTGGATTGCAGTGGGGCCATCTTGGCTTACTGCAACCTTCGCCTCCCGGGTTCAAGCGATTCTCCTGCCTCAGCCTCCCAGTACCAGGGGCTACAGAGGCGTGCCACCACGCCCAGCTAATTTTGTACTTTGAGTAGGGATGGGGTTTCACCCTGTTAGCCAGGATGAGCTGTATCTCTTCACCTCATGATCCACCTGCCTCGGCCTCCCAAAGTATTGGGATTACAGGTGTGAGCCACCGTGCC
Organism: Pan paniscus; assembly: GCF_029289425.2. Lineage (NCBI taxonomy): Eukaryota > Metazoa > Chordata > Mammalia > Primates > Hominidae > Pan > Pan paniscus. The sequence continues at coordinate 29,739,701 of NC_073273.2, read as the reverse complement.
CAGCCAACGTTATTTCTAAATTACTTCATCTCACATGTTTTATTGTGTTAAAATAACTATGAATGTTGTATGCACATTAATGTTAAGATGGCCAATAAAGGAGGTTCTTCGAGTTTTCAGAGGGAATTAACAGTTAAGGAATTTTGGCTGACTTCAGAACACTGGGAAGGAAGCAGCCGTGGGCAAATCTGGGGAAAATATTTTGAGCCCAGAAATAACAAAAGAAGTTTCAAGGTAGGAACAACGGGCGATGTGGCTGCAAGGGGTCTTGTTCAGGGATTTAAGTCCTTCCTCCAAATAACAAAAGCCATGTAATTTTAAAATCGCATTATTAGCTGAACTGTTTTCAAAAATTGCTGTGGCCTGTAGAAAAGATTACAGTGAAAAATGTTATTATGAAATTAATTAGGATAGTTAAGCATTTCTGAGAAATTACCTGAAGTACTATATTAAGATTCGTTTTTTAGGGGCACGTCTAAGGCAAGGTAAGAAATGAGTAAGGCAAGAAAACTTAATGAGATCAAACAAGGATCACATTTACAGAAACATTTTTAGAGTCAATATAGAATTGTAAATCATATGGGGACATTTTATGTAAGTGTTAGCAAATCCAACAAGAAACAACTCATAATGAGTAATGTGACTAATCACTCTGAAAAAGTAAGCTCATTTTTTTTTAAATGACACAAGTTTCGTTGGGACATTGCAACTTTCAAATCAGTGATGTGACTACAAAGATGAAGTGGATTATATATTGTAAAAAATAGATGTGCCACATTCTTCCATAGAATGTGTGATGGGTCAATCTTTTTTTTTATGTTTGAGTTTTTTTTTTTTAATAATGGAGAAGTTTTCAAGGAATTTGAAAAATAGAATTTGTGTTTGATCCCTTAATGGAAGGCATGTGCTCAGTAACTGTCTCAAATTTGGCATTGCGAAAGATGTGTTCATTTTAGGAGAAAAAAAAGTTTCCTTTTGAGAGAGAATACCTCGAATTGAACTACAGTTGATGTAAAAATGTTTGTAAAATGTGCATACGTTAAATGTGCCAGTGTTATTGATAGTACCCTTAATACTTCTAGTCTTTGGATGGAAAAGCAATAAAAGTAGAACAAGCCAAGAAACCATCTTTTCAAAGTGATGGTAGGCGGAGACCACCAGCTTCTTCGAGAACCAGAAGCCCTTCAGGAAGTCTGAGATCTGCAAGAGGAAGCAGTGGAGGAACAAGAGGGTGGCTTCCCTCACATGAAGGACACCTGGGTAATGTTTTAAAATATAAAGATGGAACCATAGGACTGAAAGAAAATAAGTTTGACGATATCGAAATTTCTCAATTTTTTTATTTCCTGTATGAAGAGAAAATTAGCTTATTGATAATAAGCAAACTTATTTCTAAGTACTAAAGGCGTATTAGAAGAATGATTGAACTAATATCTAACATTTGTTTTAAAATTATAGTAAGTTTGCACTGAAGTAACACACATTTGAAACTGGGTTGTGTTTGTGAATGCTGATTGCCTGTACTCAACCGGTTTTCTGCAGAACCCATTTATATTCATTATACTTTAGAGTTTTCTACTTTAGGGCCCAGAACTTCGTGTCAGTTGTATTATCAAAGTACGATGTAATATTTAAAATTTTCCAACAGGAAAAAGTAACTGAATACTGAAGATTGATTTTGCAGTATTTGTTTTCTTGTGTCTACATGTGGAAACATCTATGCAAATGTATTGCTTTGTAATTTTGATACAGAGAGTTTGTACATTGGCCTGCCATAAAGCATTTTCAATTGAAGAAATGTAGAACTTTAATTTCTGAAAAGAGTTTGTGACTCTGGAAAGTTCTAAAAACCACGGCTTCACAGATATGTATGAATCTTTCTTTGCTGGAGGCTGAGTCACTGAAAATGATATTTATGAGTGATTTACTTAATAGAAATGAGGGGTCCATCTTTACATCCAAAAGAAAAACAAACCATATATTTAAAAAAAAAGGAAAAAAAAAACTGTTGGATGGGCTGGGCGAGGTGGCTCACGCCTGTCACCTCAGCACCTGGGGAGTACAGGGCAGGTGGACCACGGGGTCAGGATTTCCAGACCAGCCTGGCCAACATGGTGAAACCCTGTCTCTCCTAAAGATACAAAAAAATTTGCCTGGGCGTGGTGGCGTGCACCTGTAATCCCAGCTACTCAGGAGGCTGAGGCAGGAGAATCACGGGAACCTGGGAGGCAAAAGCTGCAGTGAGCCAAGGTTATGCCATGGCACTCCAACCTGCGTGATAGGGCAAGAGTGCATCTGAATAAATAAATAAATAAACCTGTTGGTTAAGTTGTATTATCTATTAACCAACCTTCAAAACTCTAACAATTAACTTGGAGTTTTAATAACCAGACGTGTAATTAATTGGAGATTGTTTTCAAGTTGAAATTGCAGTGTTTGCTCCAGTTTAAGATGCATAGCTTCATGGCTATTTTGTCTCCACTGATCTTGAGGGTGAGGTTCAATTATACTCTGCCACGGACGAGAATGTATATATAAATTCTAACCTGTAACACCACCTGGCAATTGGCATATATCTACATTTTTGTAGATGTAAAAAAATATGTTTATATTACTGAATATGCAATTCTTAAAGACTGTTAAAATTCAGCATAGTCTCATCTGAAAATTAGTGTCTCATAAGGGAATTTTAAGAATTCTATATTGTGTTAACAAATTTTAGAGACAATGTATTTTCCTGATATGTGACTTCTTGGTATTGGAAATATTTGAGTTTCTTTGAATGGAAATTAGTTTATCTTTATGATGTGCTTTGAAAATTTTTCCTCATTACAGAAGGATATAAACAGTCAGTTATCATTTTTCTTTTAATATTTTTATGCCTATTATATTTAGATATTTTAGTGATAGGTTTCTGCCCTGTTCACGCCCCATTTTCCCACATCTCTCCCTCATACCGATATATTATGATACTTGAGTTCCTTTCTAGGTTTTCTAAATGAACTTTTATTGCTTGAAGTGTACTAATACCATGTAGGAATGCTAATTTTATTAGTTTAGACAAAATGTGAATTTGTTATAAAATGTAGAAAATATTTGTAAACAACTAAAACTTAGCCATTTAAGAAACAGTGATGTTAGTTAACTAAAAAGATTTTGTTTGAAATACAGATGATGGTGGATACACTCCTGATCTCAAGATGAGTTATTCTAGGGGACTCACTCCAGTTAAAAGAGGTCCATCTTCAAGAAGTGGAGGGCCTCCTCTGAAAAAATCTGCTCCTTCTGCTGTGGCAAGAAGCAGTAGTTGGATGGGAAGCCAAGGTAAATGCTACCTGACAGAAAGACCGTAGTTTTTGTATGACTGAAAATGAGCCGTTTTACCTGAATGCTTAGCTTTAAGTTCATTGAACAAAAGGGAAGTGACACATACGTGAGCATAATTGCTGATTGATAGCTTTTATTATAGTTTCTATCTCACTAGGTACATTTCAGATTTATGTTGAAGAAATACTTGAGCTTCTCATTGCAGATCAAAGAAGTGATTAGAGTGAGGCCAACATTCCTTTTAATCCTGTGTTGGCTAGAAAATTCCCCTTAATTTTTCTAAAAGTTCCTAGCAGTATTCTTTGATGGTAGGCTTCTTGATGTAATTAATTCTTCCATTTCCTAAGTCCCCTGGTGTCCCATTCTAAAAATTGCTTGTTCGGTGACTTTGCCGGGTTGGAGTCTTGCTCTTACTACGTGAGAGTGCACTATGTGAGATGACGGCTTACCATAGCCTCAAATTTGTGAGATGATGGCTTACTATAGCCTCAAATTCCTGGGCTCAAGCAATTCTGCTGTTTCAGCCTCCCGAGTTTCTGCAACTACAGGCATGCAGCAGCACACCTAGCTACATTTTTTTCCTATGTTTTTGTAGAGAGAGGATCTGACTACATTGTCAAAACTGATGTTAAAGCCCGGGGCTCAAGCGGTCCAGCTGCCTCAGCCTTCCACACTCACTCACAGTGTGAGCCGCTAAGCCTGGCCATCCAGCTTCTGAGACCTCAGTAATGCGTATGTGCAAGGCATACTCACTGCTTGCATGAAGATTCAAAAGAACTACAAGAGCATTTAGCAGACAAGGAGTCATTGGGCTTAAATATGATTTAAAAATAAATTTAAGGCTCAAGAGGTAGACACGTAGGAGTCCAAAATTCTTAAATTAAGTGGATATCACAGAAATGCAGAGTTGTGAAATATAGGTGTATGTAAATCAGTAATTGAGATTGTACCGGGATGTTTAAACATTAACACAAGGTCCTTAGTGTAAGATTTGAAATTATTTGAGGAGAGAATTTAGAACTAAGCAACATGAGGTGAGCAGTAGGGTTGAATGCAAGTAATACTTTTGAGAATTGTAAGACTGCAGACTGAGCAGAAGAAAATAAGACAATAAATAAAAGTTCTTAGCAAGGAAGTTTAAGCAGAGCAAATTAAAATTCTTTCTTAGTCCTCCATCCACATATGGAGGAAGTTAAAAACTGCCATTTTCAATTTTACATTTCATACGTAGAGTATCGGTGAAAGGAGGTATTTATTGGCTTCAGGATACCCAAGCCAACACATTTCCATTGGAAAATTAGCCAGTGAAGGTATCATATGTGAAACACTGACCTCTAAGGAATAGCAAGTGAAGAATATATTAAAGGAGAAACTTTCTATTTTGAAATAGCAACAATGTTGTAATGACCCCTTGCATAGCATTGCTTTCTTTGCAGTAAAAGCAAATCCTGACCATCATTAGAAAATCTTCACTAATACATTTAAATTTGTCAACATTTAAGATAGAGCCAACCAGTTAGAGATAAAGAACTTTTATGTAAACATTTAGCATAGAGTCATTTAAAGGTAGCTGTATTTATGTGTGTGAGATGGACTGAATGATATTGGAAAATCTACCTTCTTTGGCTGAGAAAGGACAATGTATGTAAACTTTAAAATCAGTGAAGAGTTTGATGGTTTTACGTGTTTTCCCTGTGTCACTCACAGTCATCAGTAATTTACATGAAAAGGAAAATAAGAACTAAGTAGTTATTAACCATTACAAATGAACTTTTACCTAAGCATTAATGTTTGCCTTCAGCTTCATTAGAAGAACTGGCCTTGTGGAAGCCATGGGATTATCCAAAGCCATGAGAAATATTCACAGTGTCATGTCTGTCTAGTAATTTAGGAAACAAAGAATGGAGTCATAGAAGAAATAATTTAAAAAAGTTGTTTGAGAGAAGAGAAAATAGCGTTTCAGATTTGGTGTTCTTTACGTAATGTTCCATCATTTGAATGTTAAAGGTCCCATGTCACAAAGAAGAGAGAATTATGGAGTTCCTCCACGCAGAGGGACAATATCTTCCTGGAGAAATGATCGCATGTCACCAAGATATGATGGTTATGCAACTAACGATGGGTAAAGGAAAAATTAAAAAACACAGTTGATTTTTTTTTCTGTGGTGATGAAATTCACATAACAAAATTAAATATTATAAGGTGAACAGTTAAGTGGTGTTTAATACGTTCTGTGCCAGGCAACAACTACCTCCATCGACTTCCAGAACATTTTCATTACTCCAAATTAAAACTCCAACTACCAGTTAAGCAGTCCCTCCCAGTTTCTCCTTTTCCTCAGCTGCTAGATAACACCAGTCAGTGTTCTGCCTCTGAACTTAACCTGTTGTGGGTATTTAATGTTAATGTGCTCAAACACTACATGACTTTTTGTATTTGTCTCCTCTCCTTTTGCATGATGTCCTGAAGGTTCATTTACATCATAGCACTTCACTCCTTCCACAAGCTATTAACCCATTATTTTATCTGGGTTGTTTCCACCCGAGTATTTCTACGCACCAATATTTGTTTGAGTATGCCTATTCGGTTCTGGGTGTATATGAGTGGAATTGCATGGTCCTATGATAATGATGTTTGTTTTCTTGAGGAACCACCACATTTCTCCATAGTAGCTGCATCATGTTCCGTTCCAACCTAGCATTGTATCAGCATTCCAATTGATCTACATCCTCTCAAACACTTGTTATTTCCTGCTGTTTGAAGTTTATTGCCATTCCAATGTGTGTTTGAAATATGATATCCCATTTTGGATTTGAAATGCATTTTCTGCACCCATTAACTCATCATGCACTTGTGTCCTAGAACTTAAAGTATAATAAAACAAAAAGAAATGCATTTTCTGCATCACTGAATATGAGTATCTGTCCCATGTGCTTTTTGGGCATTTGCCGATTTTATTTGGGGAAAAACTGTTTAGAAGTTTGGCCTTTTAATTTTGTTTAAGTTGTAAGTTAGTCATGTATTGGATACTAGAAGTTGAAAATTTAAAATTTGTTGCTTAAACTTATGCACACAGAAATCATCCAAGTTGCCAAGAAACGAGGGATTATGCTCCACCATCTAGAGGCTATGCATACTGTGATAATGGTCATTCTAATCGGGATGAACATTCCTCTAGAGGATATAGGTACTGTACCTTTTTCTGGATTTGTCAAATAGATTTCTTAAATTGTTCATTCCAACTAACGTTCTATCAGGGCTCCAATTTATCTACATCCTCTCAAACACTTGTTATTTCCTGCTTTGGAAAATTTATTGCCCTTCCAGTGTGTGTGTGTGAAATATGATATCCCATTCTGGATTTGAAATGCATTTTCTGCACCCATTAATTCATCATGCACATGTACCCTAGAACTTAAAGTATAATAAAAAAAAATGCATTTTCTGAATCACTGAATATGAGTATCTGTCCCATGTGCATCTTGGGCATTTGCCCATTTTATTTAGAGAAATATCTATTTAGATGTTTGGCCTTTTAATTTTGTTTAAGTTGTAAGTTAGTCATATATCGGATACTAGAAGTTGAAAATTTAAAATTTGTTGCTTAAACTTATGCATACAGAAATCATCGAAGTTCCCGAGAAACTAGGGATTATGCTCCACCATCTAGAGGCCATGCATACCGTGACTGTGGTCATTCTCGTCGGCATGAAACTTATTCCAGAGGATATAGGTACTGTACCTTTTTCTGGATTTGTCAAATAGATTTCTCAAATTGTTTGTTCCAACTAACATTGTATCAGGGCTCCAATTTACCTACATCCTCTCAAACACTTGTTATTTCCTGCTTTTGAAAATGTATTGCCATTCATCTGTGTGTGTGAAATATGATATCTCATTTTGGATTTGAAATGCATTTTCTGCACCTATTAACCCATCATGCACATGTACCCTAGAACTTAAAGTATAATAAAAAAAAAGAAATGCATTTTCTGAATCACTGAATATGAGTATCTGTCCCATGTGCTTTTTGGGCATTTGCCCATTTTATTTGGAGAAATATCTGTTTAGATGTTTGGCCTTTTAATTTTGTTTAAGTTGTAAGTTAGTCATATATCAGATACTAGAAGTAGAAAATTTAAATTTGTTGCTTAAACTTATGCATACAGAAATCATCGAAGTTCCCGAGAAACTAGGGATTATCCTCCACCATCTAGAGGCCATGCTTACCATGATTATGGTCATTCTCGTCGGCATGAAAGTTATTCTAGAGCATATAGGTACTGTACCTTTTCTGGATTTGTCAAATAGATTTCTTAAATTGTTCATTCCAACTAACATTGTATCAGGGCTCCAATTTATCTACATCCTCTCAAACACTTTTTATTTCCTGCTTTTGAAAATTTATTGCCATTCATCTGTGTGTGTGAAATATGATATCTCATTTTGGATTTGAAATGCATTTTCTGCACCCATTAACTCATCATGCACATGTATCCTAGAACTTAAAGTATAATAAAACAAAAAGAAATGCATTTTCTGAATCACTGAATATGAGTATCTGTCCCTTGTGCTTTTTGGCCATTTGCCTATTTTATTTGGAGAAATATCTATTTAGATGTTTGGCCTTTTAATTTAAAGTTGTAAGTTAGTCATGTGTTCGATACTAGAAGATGAAAAGTTAAAATTTGTTGCTTAAACTTATGCACAGAGAAATCATCTAAGTTCCCGAGAAACTAGGGATTATGCTCCACCATCTAGAGGCTAGGCATACTGAGACTATGGTCATTCTATGCAGGATGAACATTCCTCTAGAGGATATAGATACTGTAACTTTTTCTGGATTTATCAAATAGATTTCTTATATTGTTCATTCCAAATAACATTGTGTCAGGGCTCCAATTTATCTACATCCTCTCAAACACTTGTTATTTCCTGCTTTTGAAAATTTATTGCCCTTCCAGTGTGTGTGTGTGAAGTGTGGAAGCTCCTTTTTTATTTGAAATGCATTTCCTGCATCATTGATTATCAGTATCTGTTTCATGTGCTTTTTGGGCATTTGGGCATTTTGGGCATTTGGGATCTGTGGGTATTTTATTTAGATGGTTGGCAATTTAACTGTGTTTAAGTTGTAATGTAGTTCTATTTTGGATACTACAATTTGACAATTTAACATTCCTTGCTTAAACTTGTGCACGCAGAAATAGTCCAAGTTCCCGAGAAACCAGGGATTATACTCCACCACCTAGAGACTATGCATACCGTGATTATGGTCATTCTAGTTGGGATGAACATTCCTCTAGAGGATATAGGTACTGTCATGTTATCTGGATTTATCAAATGGATTTCTTAAATTGTTCATTCGGAAATTGAAAAGACTTTTTTTTTTTCAATTTAGTTATCACGATGGCTACGGTGAGGCCCTTGGTAGAGATCATTCTGAACATCTACGTGGAAGTTCTTATAGAGATGCATTTCAGGGATACGGTAAGGGTCCAGGATGGATTTGTAAATTACAGAATTTTATTTAATAGACCGGATTGTTATTTTAATGAAATTCTAAGGAAAATTGTAAAGGACATATGCAACATGTTTAAATATTGAGTATTCTTTTTTTTTTTGATCATCCCAGAAACATATTTATTCATTTTCATCATTGTGCACAAATAATAAAATAAACAGTGCTTATCTGGTACTCATTATCAGTATAAAGCCTAGGGAATGATATGAAGGTGAGAACTTCAGTTAACGTTAAGAAAATGTGACTGAGCATTTACTTTAGAATTAAGTTTGTTAAGCTGCAAAATACTACTCTTACACTTCTCTTAAATAAAACCTTCTGACTATTGAAGACTTGATTAATATCCTGTCAACAAAGGCGGAGGAAAGCAGATATTTCCAAATAGTACTTTAACTAATTCATGCTTTAATGATAGCAGTAAAAATGTTTAAATGTAGTCCCACATATTATTTTATCAACCCTGCAGGGACGTCTCATGATGCACCACCTGCACGAGGGCCTCGGATGTCTTATGGTGGAAGCACCTGCCATGCATATAGTAATACACGAGATAGATATGGCAGAAGTTGGGAGAGTTACTCAAGGAGCTGTGGTGATTTTCATTATTGTGATCATGAGCATGTTTGCAGAAAAGACCAAAGGAATCCGCCTTCTCTGGGTAGGGTGCTCCCTGATCCTCGTGAAGCATATGGTAGCTCAAGTTATGTGGCATCTATAGTAGATGGTGGGGAGAGTCGATCTGAAAAAGGAGACTCGAGCAGATATTAAAGCAAGCATTCAAAATAATAGTTATTGCATACCAAACCTTGTTTGCAAATCAAAAATTGAAATGTTATTTCTGCATCGTTACCTGCATATTACTGACAGAAACATGTTGGTTTTGTGGAGAGAGGTAGATACTGACTTCCTCCATGAATTTTTTGAGGTATTCAAAGGAAAAGGAATTGTTTTCGAAGTAATTTCATGCTTGTTGATGCTATTTGGAAAGTGTTTAGATGTAATATCTACCTTAAAATTTTCACAATAAAATTTTACATGTACTGCAAGATGCCTGGTGTTATTGGTTAGCCGCACATGCTTAAAGCAAATTCAATAGGAGAGTAAATTGTGTAGTTTGTTGTACGTTTTCCTTTGTTTCTTTGAACACAGATGCAAAATTAGGGATGTGTTATGTCGCCCTTGCAAGCTGCTCAAGTTTTCTAATTAGGCTGTTTCTCTTTAAAAACTAACAAGGTTAAAATGTTGGAGAAGTCTTCAGAAAGACTACAAAACTGTCTGCCTCACCAGAAAATGTTTATTTTTTAGAGGAATAGTACAGGTCAAAGAAATAATTAGATGTATTGATACTAAAGTTTAAGACATCCAGAACATTCTATGTGAAGCATTCTGTGACTGAAGAGGATAACGGTAATGAAAACTTTTTTTTTCACGTAAATCAGAAGTGAACCAGCTAAGTTTCTCAGGTGCATACCATAATGAATTTAAATGTTTGTAGTTTAAATAGTGGAAAGTAAGTGTTTTGTCTTGTGAGGTACCCACGTTAATTTTTTCTTGAATATTTTGCCAATGGATGTTGTAAATAATGGTGTAGTAATATGTTCTTAGAGATAGGAATAATCTAGAGTGGTTGGGATAGTATCACATTTTTTTGAGATGAAGTGTAGCTTTGTCGCCGAAGCTGGGGTGCAGTGGCTCTGTCTTGGCTTATGGCAACCGCTGCCTTCTGGGTCCAAGCTATTCTCCTGCCTCAGCATCCTGAGTAACTGGTATTAGATATGTGTGCAGCACAGCTGGGCCAATTTTTGTATTTTTAGTGCAGACAGCGTTTCACCTTGTTTGCCAGGCTGTTCTTAAAATCCTGATCCACCCTCCTCAGACTCCCGAAGTGCTAAGATCATAGGCATGTGCCTCCACTGTCAGCCTATCGTATTTAATTGATAATATGAATGGAAACACTTTAAACCTCATACTTAGAGGAAAGTGAAGTGTATAAAACATAAACAACAGCATAAAGTTTCCGACGGGATTGCTTAAAGTTTTAAGACATCATTGAATGATAAAAATAGTTAGACCGAAATAACTAAATGAATTAATTTTCCTGATTATACAAACTAAAGAAATGAAATACATCAAGTTCCAGAAGTTTTGCAGTCCATAATTCTTACAATTGACAGACTAATCTGCAAGGAGGAAGTATGTTCTTGAAAAATTTTGACACAATCATCAATTTTTATAGGGTAAGTTTACAAATAATTTTAAAGGGAGAAGTTACCAACTTTGATTTTCAAGTGAGTTATTCGTGTTATGAAGTGTTTTCATTCACCTGTAGCATTGTGAGGATGAAGTGAAAAGATAAATTCCCCGAGTCTTGTGTATCTTACTGTCCATGTGTGATGGCTCAGGTCTCTAATTCTAACACTTGGGGAGGCCGAGGCTTGCAGAGCACTTTAGGACAGGAGTTGAAGACCAGGCTGGCCAACACCATGAAACCCCATCTCTACCAAAAATACAAAAATTAGCCGGGCATGGTGGTGCCTGCCTGTAGTACGTTGCAGTTAATTGGGAGGCTCAGGCAGGACAATGGTTTGAACTTGGGAGCCTGATGCTGCGGTGAGCCGATATTGCACCATGCACTCTAGCCTGGGTGACAGAGTGCGACTCCAACACAAAAATAATTATGTCAATCAACAAATATATCAATAATACATAGGGTATCCTTCAGTTCAAGCAGTTATCGATTCTTTTTTCTTTTTTAGAGACAAGGTCTCACACTGTTGTCCAGCCTAGACTGCAGTGGCACCATCATAGCTCACTGCAGCCTTGAACACGGGGTTCAAATGTGCAAGCCTTCCATTTCAGCCTCCCAAGTAGCTGGAATTACAGACACACACCAACCACCATGCCCAGCTTTTGTGTTTGTGTGTGTGTGGTAGGGACAATGCTTTGGATATGTTGTTCAGGCTGGTCTCAAATTCCCAGACCGAAATGATCCTCCTTTCCTGGCTTCCCAAAGTGTTGTGATTATAGCAGTGAGCCACTGAGTCTGGCATATCTTTTCTTATTATGAGCGACATTCCACCTCACTGAGTCTGGCGTATCTTTTCTTGGTATCAGCGACATTTCACCTTTGCTCTTTTAATTATTTTGAGATGTACAATAAATCATTATTAGGTGTAGTCATCCTGTGCCACTGAACACTAGATATGATTCCTTCTAAGCAAGTATAATTTAACCCACCCCCATCCCCTCTTTGATCCCTCCCTTACCAGTTCACATTACTTGTATCAAAATATCACATGTATGCCAAAAGTATTTACAACTGTTAGGTACAAATTTTCATTCCCTTCCTCCTTCCCTCCCTTCCTTTCTTCCTTCCTGTCTTTCTTTCTTTTTGTCTCTGTATCTTTCTCTCTCACTGATTTATTTATTTTTTTCAGACAGAATCCTGCCCTGTCACCTAGGCTGGAGTGCAGTGGCGTGATCTCAGCTCACTGCTCCCTCCTTATCACGGGTTCAAGCAATCGTCCAGTCACACCCTCCTAAGCAGCTGCGACTGCAATCATATGACACCAATCCTGGCAAATTCTTTGTATTTTCAGTAGAGACCAGGTTTCACAATATTTGCTCAGGCTGGTCTTGAATTCCTTTCCTTTAGTGATCCACCCACATCAGCCTCTCAAAATGCTGGGATCCAGGCATGAGCCACAGTGCCCACCCAGCTGTATGCATTTCTCTCTCCCGTGATCTCTCCTATTTTATTATTTTATTCTCTTTTTATTTCTGAGACAGCGTCTCGCTCTGCTGCCCAGGCTGGAGCACAGTGGTGTGATCTCACTTTACTGCAAACTCCATCACCAGGGTTCAATGGATTCTCCTGCATCAGCCTTCCAAGTAGCTGGGATAACATCCATGGGCCACCAAGCTTGGCTAGCTTTGGTACGATACTAGACGTGGCATCTTGTCATGTCTAATTGCGTATCTGTTTTAAAGCTGGATTGATCAGCAATATTGACTTCCTGGAATGTTTTATGTTTACAAAACAATTATAGTACTACTATTTAGCCTCCTCAGATAAAATATGGTAACACACAAAACATACACACACAGACAAAGACACAGTCAGTGATCAAAAAAATCAGGGTAGGCCACGACCTAAATGAAAGGTGAGCTGCTGCAGTTGCCTAGAATTAAACCAGACCAGAGTTGACCCATACCAGTCTGAGAGATGTGAACAGAGGCTTTCAAACAACTCTATCAGATACATGTTAGATTATTCTCCAGCCATAGCGAAGGGACATTAAAGATCTGTTGTGCTTAGAAGAGTCTGGATGATTTGACTTTTCCAGGGTATTAGCATTCATGATGTTGGCCTTTACAGCTCTCTGCAATGAAGTCAGTAGACAACTCAGTTTTTCTAGGAGTCTGAAGTGCTTTTCAGAATTATCTAAAACTTAGTGGCTTAAAACCATAATTATAATTTCCTAACGGTCAGTCTCTGCAATCGCCCTCAGTCTCTCAGCCAAATGAATGTGGTTCAGGGGCACTCAGGAGGATGCAATCTAGTGATGGCCAAAGATGGGGACATTGGCGGGTGTCTTCTCATCTCCCTGGTGCCATGGCTAGCGTGACTCAAATAGCAGGGGCTGGACTGCTGAGATGCTCAGACACCTTGTTCTGTTTCTTTGAGTCTCTCCATTGGATGTCCCTTCAGCATAGTGTTATCAGGGTGTTAGACTGCGTGATGTACTGGTCGGGGGCTCCTAAGGGGTTTGTCCCCATGAGAGCAGGAGACTTAGGCAGAGCCGTGTCACCGTCTCTAAACTAGGCCAGAGGTGGTCCAGTATCCAGAAACTGCGTGCAGTGTTTTCTATACATTAGAAGCAAGTACTGTGTTCAGCTCCATCAGGAATATTTTCAAATGGGTTTGAGAAGAATTTCAAAGTGTGTTTTAGACCACTACAGTGACCATGCCTAATAATTACTTATTTTTACAAGTGATGGTTAGGTTTTTTCCCAAAATAATAGCAGATACAGACTTTTAAACTTGAAATCTATGTAGCATAGCTCTGAACATTTGGCTATAAGTTGAAATAACTCGAGCAAAAATTGATTTTGAAATGAGAGTTGTAAATAAAATACATGAGATAAAGTCATAAATATATGGATGAAATGCTTATAAAGAAATCAGCCTTAAAAATGTCAATAGGTCTAATGTGCCACTATTTTACTATTTCTATGGATATTACTTGGATAAGAGGACAAGGACTCAGGGGTGTGCTGCTCTATCTCTTTACCTTGAAACTGCAGCTGGGGCACCAGGAGTAGCAGTTCCAGCTAACACCATGTGGTGAGGACAAGGAGTCCATTCAGGTAAAGGAGGGTGTGAGCATATTGTGATCTGGAAGAGAGGTACACCTGGTATGGTAATGAGGATCAAGTTCCCCGGCACACAATGAAATCCCCCATGCCCAGCTGTGGCAGAGTGAATCCCTCAGCTGGTGCTGGGCTTCCAGGTATGTTCTGAAAGCAGCTGCCTGCGCTTAGAAGGATCCACTCATTCCCTTGTCATGTGGGAGGGTGAGGCTTGTGGCCCCCGCTCTGTCTGTTCCCGCTCTTTGCCTTCCCATTATTCCACTGCTGGGTAAGGTGGCAGGACCGCGGAATGTAGAAGGGCCCTGGGTTGTTGAGAGTGCCTGTGGGTGGCCATGTACTAGGAGGAGAGTCCCCACTGAGCCTCCCGCAAGCTTGGAGGCGGGGAAGGAACAGTCCTGGGGCACTGGCTGTTCCAGAGTCCAGGCGTCGGTCCCAGAGAAGGCCAGGGGGAGGTTGTAAGCCTGTGGATCTGCAATCTAGGTGGAAGACCTGTATCTGTCATGGCTGACATCATCAGGGCAAGACACCCACTGGGTGGAGAGCTGGGCTTATGCATTTTACCCTTGTCCTGAAGAGACCCTGCATGCCTGGTTCTCCTGGGAACAGTGATCCTAGGGACCCCCCAGTCTGGGTCCACTCATGACCATAAGCTTAGGATCTTGTGTGCCTTGCTTCCTGTCTGCCCAGGTGAGGCATCCTGGAGAGGGTGCGTGGGGCAAAGCTGGTGTGCACACACCCGGCACTGGAACGGGGTGTCACCGGCCAGTTAGGTCGCTGCTCAGCAGGCCCTCTCCTGAGCTCCCACCTGGCTAAGTGGTAAGTGTCCCATCTACCTGAACCCACAGCCCAGGTTTCTCTTCCACCTACCGACCCATGACCTCTTGGGGAGAATGCCAGCCTCCCTGGAGACTCAGGTCCTGCCAGACCCACATGCTGTCCTCTCTCATGGGCCGGAGACTCTGGTGCACAGGGATTCCCGAATAGTGAATCCCAAAGCCCTGCAGGTTTCACTGATTCTTACCTGAATGCCCCGGCCGAACACACAGGTAAACACAGGCAGCTACTAGGTTTTATATCCCTCTGGGTGTCATTTCAGGTTTATGACATCTCCTCTAGGTAGCTCGTGCCAGCCACCCTTTTCCTCTTCCCTCTGCCATTTGTGAGAACCATGAGGACTCTTTGCTTCTCCCTAGCATGCAGACTTCACGGGTCCTGAAGTTGGATTGCCAAACCCAGCGGCACCCTGCTTGCCAGCTTAAGAGCTGAGTTTGAGGCACACCTGTGGGCAGGAGTGTCGGCCCTCCCAAAACCAAGGTACACAAAGCCACACAGGCACAGGTGTGCACATGCGTTCATCAGCTTAGACACACAGGCTGGACACGCAAACTGGAACGTGCCCATACCCACACTGGTACGAGGGAAACTGGGTGTCTACACCAATACTCAGGTGAGGCTTACTGCTCAGCCACGTACCCTCCCTGGACACACACAGAAGATCCGCTGCCATTTAATTGATCATCTGCAGTAGGATTTATTTTTACTTTTATACTTTTTTAACTTACCAAAGTATGTTGCATTCTTTTCCCCATCACGAAAAAGACTTTGATACAAGTAAAGAGGAAAAGCACTTTTTATAATGAAATCTTTTATCTGCATCTATATTATTAAGGCATTTAAAAAACTTTATGTCTATTTTTTAATGTCATAGGAAATGTCTTGAGAGCCGGGGAAGCATGAATGAGGATGGCAGCGGGCATAAAGCATGTCAGGGGAGCCTGGGGTCATTGAAACAAAACATGACACGGCTGGGATAGCCATTCTAGAAGTACGTAGACCTAGGCATGCCCTGCGTGCACTCTAGTGGAGCCCAAACTGAGCCCCAGGTAGTAGCAGGCCTCAAGGCCTAGAAGGGAGCCAGAGAAGGATGATGAGACAGCTATCCCTTGAGCCTTGCTTCTCACCCATTGACCTTTGCCACTTCTGCCTCTTAGGCACTTCAGGTTCCCCAATTCTGAAATATGAGTGTTACAGTTCCCTGATGGGCCTTTCTGCCCCAGTCCAGGGATGGCCTGGGATTTCTCACTGCAGGCTCCTCCCTGAGCCTTGAGTTCTCCATGTGTGTCACAGCTGCAGGACCCACAGGCCTTTGAGCGCCCAGCTGTGGGCTGCTTACCTGGCCTCCTCTCTGTTCCCTCTCTGAGGACCTAATCCTTAGGTAGTGCTGCAGGGGATTGAGTCGGAAGCCCTGACTGATGATCTGGAGGAGTGGGGAAAGTGGTCTGTGAAAGGTCAGGTCATAGTTCAAAGCCAGTTCCCAAGATGCCAAGGAAAGACCAGCAAGGTCCTTTCCCATGACGCCCCACAGCGGCCCCTGCCTCAGCAGTCCTGGCTGACCCTGAGTGGTCACAGTCAGCCAACTAGCTGAGGAAGCTCAGGTAGGCTGTGTCCTTACTGAAGGTGGGGCTTCTTCTGATGACTCTAGAACCACTGGACTACACTAGAGCCAGAAGCCCTGCATCCAGGAACAAGAGTCAGAAAGGCTCATGCCAGGCCTAGCATCCCACACTCCACCCTCTCTACCACACCAGGAGGCACTCCTTACCAAGGATGCGAACACGATATTCCTTAATGATCACTTTATTGTGGAAATAAAGGTAGTGACGAAAGGAACACTTCATCCTGCTGCCGGTACCCCGGATGGCTGAGTTCTTCCACCTGCCATGCCAAGAAGAAGAGGACAGACTCAAAGGATCCATTTCATCTATCTGGGCTGAGGGCCTGCTGGCTGGGGTGCAGCATGTGTTGCCCCTTCCCAGCTCTACCACTCAGAACCCCTGTGCCCCAGGAAGACCTCAACCTGAACAGGACCCTGGACCCGTCCCACAGACCCCGGCTCCTCAGCCTGAGCTTCAAATCCATCCTGTAGCTTACTTAGCAGGACTTCCTCATGGTTTCTGAACTCTGCCGACATGTAGGTGTGCTGCACAATCTGCCTCTGGTCAAGGAACCTCCAGATGACTGGGTGGGCATGCCAGGAAACACCCCACAACTTTGCAAGAGCTGGGAGAGTGTTTGGCAGGGCTATCCCAAAACCTTTGACCTGGTACCCTGCATTGGTGGTCCTGTCTCTGTCCAGTGTTGGGGGCATGGTAGTGGTTGTGGTGGTCTTGTGGGAGGGTGGAGGGAGGCCCAGAAAGCTCCTGCCAACAAGGAGCGGGCGGCACAAGTAGGCAGGGGATTGGGTGTGGGGTGCTGTTGTGTGAGGCGGCTGTATCTTCAGAGTTGCTGAGCTGCACATGGTCATTGTGTGCTGGATGCTGGACAGGCTCTGCTGAGGGTGTCTGGGTGTGCAGTCCCCTCTTCTCCTGCTCTTCCTGAGGGGTGGGCGTGTTCACTTGAGGGAGCTGCTGTGGACAGAGGGGACTGCAGGGCTGTGCCTGTCGCTCCCCATGGGGCTCCCATGTGTGTAATGGAGGTCTTTGTGCAACGGAGGTTGTATATGCTCAGGGCCTACAGCTCTTTGGGTGCAGTGCAGGCAGAAGGAAGAAAGCCTATCTGGGGAGTTTGTGCCTGCCTTGCAGAGGACCGCAGCCCAGTGCACCGTGAACCCGAGTCTTAAGCACCTTGTGTTTCTGGGGTAAGGCTGCTGGCCACAGACATGGGCAGCCAGGGTGGTTTCTATGGCTGGTGTGGGCTTGCAGACTCCCCTTCCTCCAAGGACTTTCTCATGGAAACATGCCCTTCAAGTTTCTGCTGTGAGTGAAGGGTCCATGGGACTGCTATTCTCCCTTGTGAGTGCTGAGCTTGGCTCCCAGTCCCTACCATGTGCTCTCAGGGCACCCCCAAGCAAGCTGCCCTCCTATCTGCAGGACCCTGGCCTCAGCTCCCTTCGCTATCCCCCATCCCCTGCCTCCTGGTTGTCCCCGTGTGCCCCTTGCTTGGCTCCCCTGCTCCCCACCCCAAGAAGCCAGATGCCCACCCCCTGCTGCCAGTCATTCCGAATGGGCAGCTGCAAAGATGTGCCTCTGGCCCAGAAGCTGGAGATGCCCTGGCTGATGGCCCCTGTGCTATCCAGGCCGGGAAGGCACCTCTGCCAAAGCTTACATCTCAGCTGTGGGCAGGCCATGTGGACTGGTTATTCATGGAACTCTGCTTCAAGTGAAGGGCCTCCAGCGAGTCTGTGGCTGGCTGGGGTGTGCTGGAGCCAGGGCCAGGCTGTCTGCTGGTCCTCCACCAGGCTCCATGTCAGGCTTCTCCTCAACCACCACCTGGACCATGCCATGATGTTGTCCACCACCAGCACCTTCTCCTCCCCCAAGAGTGCCTTCGAACTCTGCGCCCTGGCTGCCCTCTCCTGCAGAGCCTCCAATTTGAATGGGGTGCCTCCTTTGGAGGTCCCACTGACCATGACCTGCACTGTCCACTCACTGTCCACTCCAGGTCCAGATAAGTATATCCTTATAGTATACTTAAAAAAACCCTTAAAAGCATTCCCATTTCTCCGCATCCTCTCCAACATCTGTTGTTTTCTGACTTTTTAATGATTGCCATTCTAACTGACATGAGATGGTATCTCTTTGTGGTTGCAAGGTCATGGATGAAGCTGAAAACCATCATACTAAGCACACTATCACAAGGACAGAAAACCAAGCACCGCATGTTCTCACTCATAAGTAGGAGTTGAACAATAAGAACACAGGGACACAGGGTGGGGAACACCACACATGGGGCGGTCAGTGGGATGCGGGGCTGGGGAGGGATAGCATCGGGAGAAATGCCTAATGTAAATGATAAGTTGATGTGTGCAGCAAACCAACATGGCACATGTACCCCTATGTAACAAACCTGTACATTGTGAATATGTACCCTAGAACTTAAAGTATAATTTTAAAAAAAGAAAAAAAACTGAAAAGGAAAAATAGCTCTACAAACCAAAATACCAAATAGAAAATTAGTTGTGGCCTAGAATCTAACTTGCATTAAGATATCACAAACATTCAGCAGATAGTTTCTAAATGCCACAGTAAGCCTGGCAGTCTGCAAGAAGCTCAGAAAAACATGGTCCTTCTGAGAGTGCAGTTGTTACAGGCACAGAGATAAATGAGGAATAATAAGTGTGATAACTGCTGTAATAGGCAAATACAGGAAATAGAAACCACATTTTCCTCATTTATGAAACACAAGTTTAAAAACCCTTTTGAAGTTCAAATGAGAATATTTGCTGTTACTGTATAAACTGTTAAGTAGCTATACAAATGTTTTTTTTTTTTTTTTTTTTTCTCACAGTGATTTATATCGTGTGTATTACATGGTTAGTGTAGCATTCTCATAAAGGAAACCTTGAAATGTGTCCGCTGCTCAGTTTTTGTTTTTCAACTGTTTCAGTCATTGTTATTTATCATATTTTCCCAGGGGATTTTGAATTTTAAAGAAAATATGTAAAAACTGAAAAGAGAAGGACAATGAAATTGCAAGACTACAGTCATAATAATTTCCTTGATTAATTCAATTGTTTATAGAGCAAGATTAGATTATATTTCTCCCAAAAGATTCTTGGAGAAATTCTAAGATGATGCACTCATTGTTAGAAATTGCCAAATTGTTGCTTAAGTTAGACTTAACACTTTTTAAGCCTGAAGATACAGTAATAGTTATGTATTTAAACAGGGAAAATGGGATTTTTAGTGCTACTTTCTCTCACCTGGAATAATTATAACTTTTAAATTGGTCTTTATGTCAATTTAAATTTTTCATTATTCTACCTCTTGTTTTGGATAAGCCATGTATTTTTAAATTTATTTTCATCCTTTTTGTACTTCTCTGAGAAACTGCAGACTTAAATTCATATCACAAGTATGTTTCAGTTTTACTTGTCTCTTCCTAAGGGTTCCCAAAAATAAAGAATTCCACTTACGCTTGTATCTTTCAGCAACCTTATTTCAGAAAACGGTGCATATTACTGCAGAAATCACATGGACAGGTCCAAAGCGGGGAGGAGGAGGATGAGGAGGAAGAGGAGGAGGAGGAGGTGAAGGAGAAGAAGAAGAGGAAGAAGAAGTAGAAGAAGAAGGAGGAGGAGGAGGAAGAGGAGGAGGAGGAAGTGGCAAGCTTTTAAGTCTATACATTAGTATCACTGTGTCAGAAACTCAGTAGTCACAGTGAAATAAAAACAATGATCACAGTCAATTCCATCTCATACCTAGACTGAAATATGAAACTTCTAAAGAAAAGGAAGTTAAGAACTTTGGGCATGTCAAAATGTTCCTATACAGATAAAATTATTGGTGACTTTTTCTCACTAGAAAACAAAATTCCATGCTTTGTATATGTGTAAATAAAAATATTTTTATTTCCATCAGTTATGATGTGCAAGCAAGTAACAAAGTGAAAGTACACTAATAAAATGATATAAGGAAATTTCTCTGTGCCAAAAAAATTCCATTGAGGCCATTAATTTTACAAAAACCATAGAGAATGCATTGTGAAACTACACTATACAATACTTTTTAGTATTTTACTTACATTTTAAATAATCAACAAAGGAAAGGAAATTCTTAATCATTATTTATTACCAATAACATTATTCTACTTGAATAATCCTTTTGAGATTAAGTATTTTAAATAAAACTTTAAAAACAAATTGTATTGACTGATACCAGCTTTCAATGAAATAGCACTTCTGTATTTGTAGTCATGTGAAGTATAAATTTCTCCTCACAGTGGATCTTTTATAACACCAGTTTTATCGATTTCTCTGATACAAACCCTGTGATAGCTCATGGCTTTACTGTAACCATACATTACATGACTCCAGAGAGTAGCCTTCAAATAGATGGAAAAATTATATTTGTGACAAAATTCTAAGAAAGGGAATGGTAAAATGGGAGAATAATTTCTAAATTTCTAACTGTTCATCAGTGGATTTGGATATATTTAGATACAGACAAATATTAGCACACTGCAAGTTTGCACATGTGTATATAAATTTATATGAGATACCCATAATGTATGGGTTGTGTAATCTTTTAATCCTCAATTTTACATGTGGGAAATTTGGTAAGAGTTTATCTTTATCAAATAATCAATTTGAAGTACTATACTCAATTTGATGTAAAACCAACAAAATCTCTGTCAACATTCACTTTAATTGATCCAATAATGTTAACTGATGATAACTTCATTCTCTTTGTCCCCTGTTGGCAGCCTGAAAGTTGATTCTCACTCTAATTCATCACTCAAGGTGCCATCCACAAGACACTTACTTTGCTGTGGATTGTGACTTCTCACGCCAACACTTTTTTCCTGTAACAGTCCTACCTTTGTATATTTAAAGAATTTGTACATGGCTAAAAAAAAAAAAAAAGTGCTGTGAAATGTCAGGCCATGCTGTGAAATTTTCCATTGTTTCTATATCTCTGTTTGAGCTTTCATGTTATAGAGAACAAGAAAAACAATTCAGTATGTTTCTTAGTATCCAGTCCAATGCACCCTTTCTTATTAATACCAAACCATCTATTCAAGGCACTGACATCTAAAGACAGCTAGATATATCAAAATCTCTTCTCATAAAAAACCTTTATATTAATCACTGTTGCCTAGATCTGGACTCTGACTGTGAAATCCTCCAGTGGAAATTGCTGTAATGGCTCACACTATGGGAATGACTATTTTTCCGCATAATTATTGTTGTCAACTTAGTGAAGAATATCACATTAGATGGTAGCTCTTAGATACATAAACCCTAGTGATTAATTTTTAATGTCCAGCATTTATGATATTGCACAAGTAAAAATCTTTGATAAATGATTAGCTGAGCAATGACTTAAATAACAGCAGTTCAAACATTAATTTACTTACTAGAAGTGCCATACATCATTAACTCCTGGTGAAAACAAAGTTGGGAAATTTCAAGTGCTGAATTGTTTACTAAATTATGTATTTCACGGTATTTTATAAAAACTATCCTTGCCGTGTATGATGCCTCACCTGCAAGGATGAAACTTTAGCATATATATATATATATATATATATATATATATATATATATAATGTCTTTGGTTCTTAATATCTCTCTACATTTGCCTTCAAAACCTCAACACAAAAACACCCATGTACTTGACATGTACTTGACTTTCAGCTGACTTGACTACCAGTTATTAGGGTTTAAGTAAACAAAGATTTCAAAATTTGTTGACCAAATATGAGAAATCACACTCTCACCATAAGAAATAATTCTTCTTAAGTGCCACTGCAAATGCAAAATTGAAAGAAGAAATGAAGTCTAACATATTGCAATATTCTAAAATCTAAAATTTCCTCTTTGAGATCTGGTGGTTCATGCCTGGAATCACAGCTCTTTGGGAGGCTGAGAAGGGAGAATTGCTTCAAACCCAGAGTTGGAGACTAGCACAGGCAACATAGCAAGACCAATCTCTACAAAGGTAACTAATTAATTAATTAATTAAATTGGGCATGATGGCACACACCTGTTTTTCTATTTACTCCGGAGTTCAAAGTTCCAGTGAGCTGTGATTGCACACTGCATTTCAGCCTGGGCCATGGGGCAAGACTTTGTTTCTACAAAATAATTCAATATAACAAAACAAAGTCAAACAAAATAAAAACACTTTCAGGTGTTCTTTGGAAGTTTGTATAATTGCTCCAAAGCATAGACATTGTTTAAAGTTGAGCAGTTCATGAGGAATGGGCAGTGAACATTGTTTGTATTGTTTTCCAAAAATTAGGATAATTATATTAGAATATTATATGTTAATATCTAATAACCTTTGGTACAATAAGTATTGACAAATGACAAGCTATTGTGTTTATAGATATTTCCTTCAAAATAGTCATAGTTTAATTGGAGAATAAAGAGAACAGAGATAATTGCAATGTACTCTGACAAGTGTTAAAATAGACACAATTTAGTAACTTGGAGAGGAATGAAGTTCTTAACGGGGTTTGCAGCGGTTTGGGGAACATTCTTAGGGCAGGAACAATTGACTGGATCAGTAAGGATTCGAATTTGTATGAAGAATGTTTGGGAGAAAAACATTGTAGAAAAAAAGAAACATTCTTTTTGTCAATGAAAGAAGTACTAACAATGCATATGATGCCATCTGACCAATTCTTAGACCATGCTAGCTCACTAAATATTTCTTGAATGAATCCATGAAAGGAAGCTATTGGGAAAACGATTCTGGAAGGGATTTTCAAAATCCTATAAAGGAAAGTTAAATACCCTGGACTTTACAATTTTGCCTGCTTTTCTTTATGTTCTTATTATGTCTACTACCTCATAAGCTCTGTTTTATTTTTTGGTCTTTTCACAAATATCATGCATGAATTGTTCCTGATATTACTTCTCTCTTAATCTCTTCATACTATATTTGTCTCTGATACTCCTTTGTTTGAGGTCCTGGGTTTGTATGCCCACAGATAACATCACTCACCTCTCCCTGGCACTATTCTCTTATAGAGAGGCCTGGCCCCTGAGAAGCACGGTTCCTAGGCTCACATAAAATTGACTTTCTATTTTAGTTCAGTTAATGGGTGACACTGCAGAGATTAGAGAACAAGATGAGAGAAGCCAGTTTGTTTCCCTTTCCTTCTCAGTAAGAGATATGTTTCCACGGTGATTCCACGGCCTACAGGACATGCTCTCTGTGTTTCCATCTTCTATGCAGTGATCCTAATCCTAGACTGGTTCTTCTAATGCCGTCTTCTCCAATTGTCTTCCCTAAAGGATTTGGGTACTACTTTTGGAGTTTTAAATTTAAAAACTATTGATATGGAAGGGGGGCAGGGAAGTGTCTGGTAGAGGAGGGTGTGGTTCTTGGCTAGGGATCCACCCTCAGGACTGTGCTCACTGACCTAGGATAAACTAAATTAACACCATGTAACATATGCCCAATGGGGATTCAGGAGCTGTAAAAATTCACCCCTGGATGCTGCCTGGGGTCGGAGACCCAAAACCTGTCCTCATTTCTTGCCCAGTAATGGGGGATAAGGAACATTTTCCTGTTTCAATATGAATCTGTTTCCAGTGCAGTATGTTTTCTGCAATACTGCAGTGTTACTTCATTGTATATATTTAACTAAATAAGTTACAAAGTGTAACTAATATGAGAAGAAAATAAATGGTGGAGAATAAGGAAGAAAAATGAAACATTGTGTTTAACAATGAATGTAAACAATTATAAGTATGATTAATCAATATGTCAGACCAGCCAGGCAGGTGCTTAACGTCATGAGGGGGCACTACTTCATCATCTTGGGATTTCATTCTGGGACAGAGAGTGTGAGCAGCAATAAGGTCCGATAGGGAAAAGGATACAATCTGGTGAGGTGTGGATTGTGTCCCACACCTGCACCTGAAAAAAAGGTGAAGACAGATGACACAGAAGTTGCTTCCACCTGCATCCCCACATTCCGTTGATTGCACAAGCAGCCCACACCACGGCCCCGTGTTCAAGTGGGAATTCTCCAACCTGCCATTAACATATGGAGTGCAAACTGGGGCTTTGCACTTTGAGGGTTTTCATACCCAGGGCCAAATGGGAGTGGGATGGATTGATGTGGGTGGGATGTGGCCTCCACACTTGCCTCTTCATTTTCTGACTTTGTGTTCCTCATCGAATTAGGGTTTCCTTGGTCTGGTTCACCATCTTCCACACAAAACATTTCCCGGTTCAAGAAGGATGACCCTCGTGGGAATTCATTGCATGAGTGTTTCCTTCTTAACACTCATGTTTTAGATGGCTGGACAGCTTCGATAGTTTTAAAATGTAAATTCCCACACAGCACCAACAGGGAAACTACTGATCTCCCACTTCTATTGTAGGGTGGCATGATTCCTTTAGGATGAGAAGTAGGCAACAGTGTCTAACTGTTGCTTGGTTATCTAGGCTCTGTTTCATTTCATGTGCACATCCTTTCTCATTGTTGCAGGGCTCCTTTGTTGGGCTGTTGCTGGATAGGACTGCCTCTTGCCACAAATCTTTTGGCTTCCAGTGATTTCAGAGAGGAAACGAGACTTCAGATAGACTGGCTGAACTCCAGGTTGTGGGTCCTGGTTGCGTTTTGGGGGCTGAGGATGTTTGCACTTTGCAGAAGGACTTTTGGTGCTCTGACAAGAATCATTGAACATTGCTTGGACTCCAGCACAAGGCAGCCCATTCTCATAGGTGAGCATTGATTTTTCTTTGCTTTCCTGGGGTGTCCACATTGCCCATCAATAGCATTACTGGACACCTTTTTCAGGCTTGCCATCACCACAGACGGCCTCTTAGACACTGTCACAAGCTCATCTGCCCACAAGTGAGGCCAGATCAAGGTGAGAGAACACTGCTCAACCTTGCATTTGCCTATGTCGTGGTTCCTGCCTTTCCCAGATAGGCCCTGTGAGGCCAAGGATGAAGGGAGGCAGTGAGGTAAGGTGATGAGCCATTTTTATTCTCTGAGGTCTCAGGTGTGATCCCATCACGTAAAGAACCCTCAACTACTCACCAGACTCTATTCCAATCCCCGTCGGACCTGATTCTTGCACACAGACTCTTTCAGGAATGGAGACAGAAGAGCCATCTCCAGCCACCACCTCACAGTCTTGAAATACCTCCTTCTCCACAGAGACCTGACCAGCGAGATGACCCAGAGGGTCAATAAGGTCAAGACTTTTAGGGTCCCACAGTAGGTTATTGCAGACAGCCTTTTTCTCAATACCAGTCTAGCTCTGCCTGTACCACTTTTGTCTGCTTAGGCAGGCTGACAGTTTTGACAGACAGGCACCCAAGCCTGCCTCATGAATGTGCCTGTGATAGCCTCAAAGCACCAGACCTGAGCAGGGAGCTATTGCTAGCTTCACAGTGAATGCCACCATTGCCTAGTGACAAGTCCCTGTGGCTTGACGGAGAAGGAGAACTCCCTGGAGGTGTGTTGGTGGTGGAATCTTGCCTGTCTTGTCTCAGAGATCCACAGGACAGTCCCATGAATCTAGGAGTGGGTAGATGTGAGTCAGCCTGAAGAAACATCAAGCAGAGCCCCAGGAATGAACTTCAAAATCCCTAAGGATCCATAAGGATCTACAGGATGCCTCAGGCCTAATTAGACATTGTAAGGGTAAGTATTTTTGAAACTTATCCCACAGTGATTACTAGATACAGCCTGCCTGTGTACCCTGGGGTTGCTCTCTCCTAGGTGTGGCTTCCTGAAGAACCACTCAGCCTCAGAAGCTGCTGGGCTGTGTTTCTGTTGGAGTGTTTCTAGTGTTGGATGTCTGCTTGCATGTGTGGCTTTGTGTATTTGTGGGTGTATGTGTGGGTGTGCATGTCTGTAAGTGGAGTCTGCTTATAGTAGTGTGGCTAACACATTGCAGAGCTTCTTTTTTTTTTTTTTTAGTAACTCAACATTCTGGTCACCTGTGTGTCTGTGGCTCTGCTTGGACTGTGGGTCTCTGTGTTCTTTATTTTTCCGTGGATCATGAATCCGCAGTGAATTGGGAGTCTGGCTGAGACCCACCAGAGTCCAAATTACCTCCCCCTGCAAAAAAGAAAAAAAAAGAAAAAAAAAAAAGTTACTCTTCTGGAAAGAAGAGGGGCACGTCATACCCAGGAAGTGTGACATCTCCCAGTGTTTCATTGTCCCGTGGCCAACCCAGGGAGGGACACTAGCAGTCTTGTCCACAGGACCCCTTGAATTTACCTCCAATTCGGTTCCCAGCCAAGCACGTGCTTAATGTCATTAGGGGACACTCCTCCATTGTCTTGGGATTTCATTCTGAAACAGAGAGTGTGAGCAGCCATAAGTTCACATAGGGGTGAGCATACAATCTGGTGAGGGGTGGATGGGGTCCTGCAAATTCACCTGCAAAAAAGGTGAAGACAGAGAGTGCTTCCAAATGCATCCCTGCATTCCCTTAATTGCGCCAGCAGTCTGCACCATGGCCCTGTGTTCACCTGGGACTACTCCAATGTGCAGGGAACATTTGGTGTGCAAACTGGGGCCATCCTGGCAAACTCCTGATTTGAGGGCTTTGATTCCCGTAGCCAAATGGGAGTGGGATGTATTGATGCTGGGTGGGATGTGGCCTCCATACTGGCCTCTTCCTTTCCTGTCTTCCATGTTCCCTGTTGGCCTAGGGTTTCCTTGGTCTGGCTAAGATCTTACACGCTAAATGTTTCCCCATTCATGGAGAATGACCCTCATTGGAATTCTTTGCATGTTTCCTTCTAAACACTGTCACATTTTAATGACTGGGCTCCTTTGATACATTTAAAACCATAAATCAGCATTACAGATACCATAAAGGAAACTCTTTTTCTCCCACTTCTGTTGGAGGGCTGCATGATTCCTGTAGGATGAGAAGCAGGCAGGCATGCCTGGCTTTTGTTTGGTAATCTAAGCTGTGTTTCATTGTGTCTGCATGTCCTTTCTCATTGTGGAGGAAGTATTTCATTGGACTGTGGCTGGATGCAACTGCCTCTCTCCACAGATCTCTTGGCTGCCAGGGATTTCAGGGAGCAAAAGGGAAGTCGGTTAGGCTGGCTGCACTCCAGGGTGTGGGTCCTGGTCTCTTTGTGGGGACTGAATTTGTTTGCACTTTGCAAGAGGCTTTGGGTCCTCTGACAGGAATCTTTGATCACTGCTTGGACTCCAGCACAAGTCAGCTCCTTCTGTCAGGTGAGTTTTGATTTCTTTGCTGTCATGGTGGGTCCACACTGACTTTCAACAACACTACTGGACACCATTTTCAGGCTTGCAACGGCAAGAAATGGTCTCTGAGACACTGTCTCAACCTCATCTGCACCTGTGAGTGCCCACTTTGAGGTGTGAGAACACTGCTCCACCTTGGACTTTCCTTTGCCATGGTCCCTGCCTTTCCCAGAGAGCCCTTGCAAGGTTCAGAGTGAAGGGAGGATATGAGGTAAAGGGCGTGGCCAACTTTCGCTGACAATGCCTCTGTGGTCTCGGGTATGATTCTGTCAGCCAAAGACCCCTGAACAACTCACCAGACTGTATTCCAAACCCCATAGGAACCAATCCTTGCACACAGCCTCTTTTGGGAATGGAGTCAGAAGAGCAGCATCCAGCGATCACCTCACAGTCTTGAAACTCCTCCAGCTGGACCAGGCCACAAAAATGGCCCGACGGAGCCCTGAGGTTGAGACTTACAGGGTCCCGCAGTGCGTTATCGCAGAAAGCCTTTCTCCAGATACCAGGCTGGCTCTGCCTGTAGCATTTTCCTCTGCTTAGGAAGGCTCACAGATCTGATATTTGGGCGCCTGTGCCTGCCTTGCGAATGCACATGCGCTCTTCTCAGGCTACCAGGCCTAAGCTGTCAGCTCTGTCTGGCATCACAATGAATGCCACCATTGCATAGCAGCAAGTCCCTGTGGCTTGGTGGAGAAGGAGACCTCCATGGAGGTGCATAGGTGGTGGATTCTGGCTGTTTTCTCTGTGGGATCACGGGATAGTCCCATGATCCTAGGAGAGGGCAGACGTGAGCCAACCTGAAGAAAAGTCAAGCAAAGCCCCAGGAATAAACAGTGAAATTTCTAAGGATCCAAGTGTATCTGCAGGATGCGTCAGGCCTGCCTAGACGTTGTAGGAGTGAGTCCTTTAGAAACTTGCTCCAATGTGATTTCGAGGAACAGACCACCTGTGTACCCCGTGGTTGCTCTCTCTGTGGTGGGGCTTTCTGCAGAACCATGCAGCCTCAGAAGCTGTCTGGCTGTGTGATTCTGTGGGATTGTTGTGAGTGTCGGATGTCTGCTTGGTCCACCAAAATGCTTCAGCACCTGTATATTACGTGAACTACTATAGATCTGTCTTGCAGGAAGACCTAGGAAGGGAGGATGAGAGTGAGAACTCCCACTAATAAGTGAGATTCTCAAAGCGGGGAATAAGGAGGGAGATCACCTCTCTTATTGTCCATACCTTAAAAAAAAGAAAAAGGAATCAAAAACTAAAGAAAGGCAGAGATGAATTCAATTGCCAGGCAGAACATGCACGGCACTCCAGGACTGGCAGTTAAAAATCAACCCCTCACCTAACCGCTTGTGTTATCTATAGATTCCAGACACTGTATGAGGAAACATCATGAAACCGTCTGTTTTGTTCTCTTCTATCCTGATTACCCATACATGCAGCCCCAGCCACATACCCCATGCTTGCTCAATCAATGACGACCCCTTCCCAGGGACCCTCTTAGAGTTGTAAGCCTTTAAAAATGGCAGAAATCTCTCTCTGGGGAAATTGGTTTTTGAGACAGTCAGCTGATGCTCCCAGCCGAATAAAGTCACTTCTTTCTTTAAGCCAGTGTCTGAAGGGTTTTGTCCATGGCTTGTGCTGCTACAATGGGAGTACTCCAATGTACAAGGAACATTTGGAGACTTGGATTGCCAATTGGGGCCATCCTGGCAAACCCCCATATGAGAGCTTTCATACCAGAAGCCAAATGGGAGTGAGAGAGATTGATACGATATAGGATGTAACCTCCACACTTGCCTCTTCCTATTCTGACTTACCTGTTCCTCATCAGCCTAGGGTTTCCTGGGTCTGGCTCAATGTCTTCCTCACTAAACACTTCCCTCTTCATGGAAGGTGACTCTCAAAGAATCCATTGCATGAGTGTTTCCTTCTAAACAGTGTCATGTTTTAATGACTGGGCATCTGTGATAATTTTAAAACCATAAGTTCCTGCTACAGCCACCAACAAGGAGACCCTTGCTCTCCAGCTTTTACAAGAGGGCTGCATGATTCCTGTAGGTGGAGAAGTAGGCAGCCATTTCTGGCTTTTGCCTGGTAATCTAGACTCTGTTTCATTCCATCTCCATGTCCTTCCTCATTGTGGAAAGCGTCTTTCACTGGGCTTTTGCTGAGTTGGGCTGCCTCTCACCACAGATTTATTGGTCTCCAGGGATTTCAGGAAGGACAAGGGACTTTGGGTAGGCTGGCTGCAACCCAGGTTGTGGGTATTGGTCTCCTTATGGGGGCTGAGGTTGTTTGCACTTTGCAGGAGGCTTTTGGGTTCTCTGACAGAAATCATTGAACATTGCTAGGACTCCAGAACAAGGCAGCTTGTTTCACTCCTTTCTCTGTGGGAAAGAGAGTTTCTGGGATGCCAGATGAGTTCTTCTCCCCTGTGTGAGACACCCATGGGAGCCATGGGTGGCCTCTGAGGAGAAAAGTCTCCTTATTGTCTTCATGTCTTTATGCTCAAGAGCATAACAGCTCAGCGGCATGCTACAGGTTGCTCAGGGAAATAACACTCCCTTGAAGCAGTGGTGTATAATCAAACATCTTGTCTTCTACTGAAACCCACTCCCACCCATTTCAGTCCTGAAAAGTTATTTTTATTATTTCTATTATAATTTTTTGAGATGGAGTCTCCCTCTGTCACCCAGGCTGGAGTGCAGTGGTGTGATCTTGGCTCACCACAAGCTCCACTTCCCATGTTCACACCATTCTCCTGCCTCAGCATTCCGAGTAGCTGGGACTACAGGCACCCACCGCTGCACCTGGCTAATTGTTTGTATTTTTAGCAGAGACAGGTTTTCACCGTGGTCTTGATCTCCTGATCTCATGATCTGCCCGCCTCTGCTTCCCAAAGTGCTGGGATTACAGGCATGAGCCACTGCTCCTGGCTGTTAAAAATCTTACATAGTTTAGACACATGCCTTTGCAAGAGGAAATTCACAGAAACCACCACTGCTATACATCTTATTGAACGACTCACGAGTTCTGCTTCACTGATTAATCATTTTCCTCATCCCTTCCTACCCCTCCCATCTGACCTAAGAACAAAGAGCTTGTAAACCAATAAATTGGGTGGAGGTTGAGAGCTCGGGTCCGTGAGCAAGCCTCCAATTCTCTGGTCCCCTGGACCTGCTTTTTAAACTCTCAATCTTCCTCTTTCTAATTCCATGGTCTCCGCTGGACACGGGGTACCTGCCCAGTGGTGTGGGGCTTGTTTCCTCAACATCTGGTGCCCAACACGGTGCTCCCTATATCTCTACAAATCATCCAGTGAGGGAACACCAGAGCGTAGAAAGTGCAGGATGACTGACAAAGGATGTCCGAGTACCTTTTCCCTTCACACTCTACAGGTAAGTGGGGCACTCAGAGAATTCCAGGGCAACCTCAGGAAAATATGGGTCAGGCTGGAAACAAGTTTGTTAATTACTTAAGCCTGGTGCAGCAGTTATTGAGCCATAGAGGAGTAATTATGAGTACCAAAAATCTCATATCTTTTTTCCATCTCATAGAAAAGTATTCTCCTTGGTTCCTGGAATACAGAACCATGAATGTAAAAGACTGGGACAAGATCGGACCAGACTTAAAAGGAGCACAACAAGAGGGCCACGATACTCCCTTCTCCACTTGGTCTGTGTGGTCAGCAATTAAAACAGCACTGGAGCCCTTCCACACTGAGAAGGAGGAGGAGAAGTTTCAGGG
The DNA here is from genome assembly GCF_029289425.2 of Pan paniscus. Taxonomy (NCBI): domain Eukaryota; kingdom Metazoa; phylum Chordata; class Mammalia; order Primates; family Hominidae; genus Pan; species Pan paniscus. The sequence goes on along the minus strand of NC_073273.2, from coordinate 29,708,026 downwards.
TGACATAAAAAAGTTTAATAATCAGGAGTCTGATAATCAGCACAGTCAACCATCACAGTCTAGTTTAAAAAAGGGGGAGAAATGGGAAGGTGTATAGGCTAACCTCCAAAAACGTATGAAAGAAACAGTTCCCCCTACTGCCCCTTTAGAAGAAGGTGCAGAACAGCCACCTCCACCTCAGCCTTATGAATTTTTGGAAAGGGAGACTGAGACACAGCTTGCCACTCCCATTGTTTCACGGCCTACCATTGACTATGGTAAAGGGAAGCTTCAACAGCCCAACAGCCAATTACGGTGAGGGAATGATCTAGGCTTGTCCACCTGTTAATTATGGGAGAGAAATGCTGTGAGCCAGTCCAAACACAAATTATGGTGCAGGGGCAATTCAGGCATCCATTTGACAGGCACAAGAAATGGGGGATTTGGATGCTTGGCAGTTTCTGGTAATTATTTCTCCAGCTGAGGAGCCCAGAGAACATGCTCGGGCCTGCTGGGAGCCATTTCCTTTTAAAATATTAAAAAGACTTTAAGCAAGCAATTGGACAATATGGGCCAAATTTTTCTTAGGTTCATTCTTCATTATAATTTGTGGCTTATAACAGGCCCTAAATACCTATGGATTGGGAGTCATTAGCTCCATCCACCCTGTCTCCCTCTCAATTTCTCCAATTTAAAACCTGGTGGACAGATGAAGCAACAAGTCAGGCAGGGAGAAATGCTCAGGCCCAACCTCCTATTAATATCACATCTGATCAATTGCTTGGAATTGGACAGGCATGGGGTACTGTAAATCAACAGATGGTAATGGGTGATGAGTCTGTTGATCAGCTCAGAACTATACGCTGAAGATACCAGGAAAAAAATTCATGACCCTGTTACTATTTATCCTTCTTTTAACTCAGTTTGACAGGGTCCAAGGGAGATTTATCCAGATTTTATCACCCCATTTGCAAGAAGCTGCTCAAAAGACTATTTCAAATTCTTGTGCCAGGAAAGTGATCATTCAGCTGCTTGCTTATGAAACTGTGAATAGAGAATGTCAGGCAGAAATTAGATCTATTAAGGTAAAGGCAGATCTAAATGAGGAAAAAACTGTAAGTGAATATATTACAGCCTGTGATGGCAGTGAGGAGCCCTTATATGAGCCCAGCCTCCTTTCTCAGGCAATGGCTGGACTAAGGGTAACAAAAAACACATGAGTGTTCCCTGGATCTTGATATAATTGGGGACAGATAGGACATGCAAAAAGAGAGTGTACAAAGAGCCAAAAAAGGCAAAACTCAGGACCAGGCCCTGATTCAAAACAGGGCATTCCCAATTCAGGGTGGGTCATCCCTGACCCCAAACAGAGGATTCCCAGCCCAGTCTATCCCTGCACAAATGCAGAGCAATTGTCCCCCTCCACAGATAAAAGTGGGGCAGTAAATACATGCTGTACAAAAGCTGTATTCCTCATTCCTGGGGAGACTCCCAGGAAGATCCCAACGGGAGTTTACGGCCCATTGCCAAAGGACATGGTGGGACTTATACTTGGAAGGTCCAGCTTAAAATTAAAGGGAATTCAAGTACATACTGGGGTAGTGGGCTCTGATTGCCAGGGAGAAATTCAAATTGTTATCTCCTCCACTGTTCCCTGGAGTGCTAATCCAGGTGACAGAATAGCTCAGCTGTTGTTTTTACCATATGTTAAGATAGAAGAAAGCTCAGAAAAAAAGGAGGATGTAGAAGCACAAATTCAGCAGGCAAGGCTGCCTATTGGGTAAATCAAGTCTCTGACAATAGTCCTATTTGTAGGTCACTATTAAAGGAAAACAATTTGAGGCTCTGGTCGATACAGGAGCAGATGTGTCAATCATAGCGTTTATCAATGGCCCAAAAACTGACCCAAACAAAAGGCCCCAGTGGGTCTTGTTGGGATTGAGGATTTGGTTGTATCTCACCAGAAGAGAATCAACTTCTTGTCTGGGTACCCACAAGACATCTTAAGCTGTGCCAGGAGCCAGAATTCGAGGAAGAGGAAAAGACCTCAGAAAGTCCCTACACCCCCAGTTCATCAGATGGCTCAGATGAACATCTCTGTTGAGCAGATGGAAACCAGTAAAACTTACCAAGCAACTCCACCGACCTGGGGGCAGATGAAGAGACTAGCTCACACTGAAGAAGAGAACCTGCGGTCTCAGCACAAGCTGCTGACCACCAGTAATCTAATGGTAGCTATGATGGTGGTAATCTCCTTGGTGGTGAGTCTCCCTGCAGTGGGGCAGATCAAAATTACACTTATTGGACCTACATTGCATTCCCACCACTGATTAGGCCTGTTACAAGTTTAGATGCCCCAGTGGAGGTTATGTTAATGATAGTGTCTGGATGCCTGGACCAATAGATAACCAAGGTCCTACTCATCCAGAGGAGGAAGGAATGTTAATGAATGTTTCCATTGGTTATCACTTTCCTCCCATCTGCCTGGGGCCAGCTGCAGGATGTTTAAATTATGATAAACAACATTGGATGGTTTATGTCCCTGAACATAATGGATGAAAGACCTCTATTCATGTAATCAGTGGAAGAACATTTCAGTCTTTGGACACTATTAAATACCTTGAGCATGGCTATGTTATGACACATCATCAGATTAATAAACTTAAACCTAATAAGAAGTCCTGCACCAGGCAGGCCACTAAATGGTCTGAAAATCTAGAGGTGCTAACCTGGGAAGATTGTATTGCAAACAGCGCTGCAGCATTGCAAAATAATTCCATTGGAATCGTCACTGATTGGGCCCCTGGGGGTCACTTTGCCATAAATTGTACCGGACACAGCAAAGATTTTGGAGAGGCTCCTTTGCAAACGACTTCCCAGATAATGCACTAAAATTATATAGAAGAATTGAAACAAATTGCCCTATTAAGTGGGAGGAGAATGGTATGGCTCCTCCAAAGCCAAAAATGATTGATCCAATTATAAGTCCAGAACATCCAGAATTGTGGAAATTAATGTTGGCTCAAACCCCAGTTGGGATTTGGAAAGGAGAATATAAAACAGAGACTCATAGTGAAAAACTTTGATTTGTTGTAGCCATGATCTCTAATCAGACAGTCCCATTGCAGAGTTGTGTTAAACCTCCTTTTATGTTAGCAGCAGGAAAAGTTAATATCCTACTTGACTCTCAAACCATATCATGCCTCAGCTGTCATATTTTTACCTGCATTAATTCTACCTTTAATAAAGATAACAGCACTTTACTGGTTAGGGCCTGAGAAGGAGTTTGGATACCTGTTTCCCTCAATAGACCTTGGGACGCCTCTTCCTCCATATATGTTATCACTGCAGTACTAAAAGAAATACTTAATAGACCAAAGAGATTCATATTTACCTTAATAGCTGTCATCACGGGCCTTATAGCGGTCACAGCTATAGCTGCTGCTGCTGGTGTAGCTTTGCATTCTTCTATTCAAACTGTGAGCTCTGTGGATAGTTGACAGAAAAATTTTTCCAAGCTTTGGAATTCCCAAAGCCAAATAGATCAAAAATTGGCAAATCAAATTAATGATCTTCATCAAACAGTAATTTGAATGGGTGGTCAGATTATGAGCTTGGAGCAGAGAATTCAAATGCAAAGTGATTGGAATACTTCTGATTTTTGTTTCCTCCTAGCTCTTATAATACCACTGAACACCACTGGGAGTTGATTAGACATCGCCTACCAGGAGAAGATAATTTAACATTAGATACTGCTAAACTGAAAAAACAATTTTTTGCAGCATCTCAGGCTCGTCTCAGCTTGTTGCCTGGAGCTGATATTCTTGCTAGAGCCACTGATGGCCTTTTTAACAATAATCCTTTAAAGTGAATTAAAACCATAGGTGGATCATCAACTGCAAATATTATTTTGGTTTGTGTCTGTTTGTGCTTTCTTTTTTTTTTTAGTCTACAGTTGCGGACAGCACCTTGGGAGAGAAGACAGACACCGTGAATGAGCTATGATAGCAATGGTGGTTATTAATTTTAAAAAAAATGGGGACAAAAAAGTGGGACATATGGAAAAGAGAGTTTCTGGGATGCCAGATGAGTTGGTCTCCCCTGTGTGAGACTCCCATGGGGAGCCATGGATGGTGTCTGAGGAGAAAAGTCTCCTTATTGCCTTCATGCCCTTATGCCTGGAGAGCATAACAGCTCAGCGGTATGCCACAGCTTGCTCAGGGAAATAACACTCCCTTGAAGCAGTGGAGTCTAATCAAATGTCTTGGCTTCTCCTGAAACCTACTCCCACCCATTTCAGTCCCGATAAGTTAAATACATTAAGTAGTTTAGACACACACCTTTGCTCAAGGAAATTCACAGAAACCGCCACTGCTATACATCCTATTGAATGACTCATGAGTTCTCCTTCACTGATTAATCCTTCCCCTCATCCCTTTCTACTCCTCCTATCTGCCCTATGAACAAAAAGCTTGTAAACCAATAAATTGGGTGGAGGCTGAGAGCTCCAGGCCATGAACAAGACTCCAATTCTCTGGTCCCCTGGACCTGCCTTTTAAACTCTCATTCTGTCTCTTTCTAATTCCTTTGTCTTCGGTGGACTCGGGGTACCTGCTGGGCAGTGTGGGGCTGGTTTCCCAACAATGCTGTCAAGTGATTTTTTTCTCTCTGGGTATAAGGAATTGCACAGACAGCCTCTGAGACACTGTCTCAACCTCATCGGCACCCATGAGAGGACAGTTCAAAGTGTGAGAACGTGTCTCCAAGGTGGACTTGCCTTTCTTGTGGTTCTTGCTTGTCTGAGAGAGCCCCTGTGAGGCCCAGGATGAAGGGAGGCCGTGAGATTAAGGGCCTGGCCATCTTTTGCTGACACCTGCCTCTGCGGTCTTAGATATGATTCTATCATCCAAAGAACACTGAACAACACAACAGACTATATCCTGATCCCCGTGGGATCTGGTCCTTGCACACACATTCTCTTTCAGGAATAGAGTCAGAAGAGCAGTTTCCAGCCACTACCTAACAGTATTGAAATGTGTACTCCTCCAGTGGGACGAGACCATGGAGGCTGCCCATGGGGCCCTAAGGTCGAGATGTTTAGGGTCTCACAGTGGGTTTTCACAGGTAGCCATTTTCCCGATATGACGCCAGCTTTGCCTGTGCATTTTCTTCTGCCTAGGCAGGCTGACATCTCTGACAGCTGGGTGCTTGAACCTGCCCCAAGAATGTGCATGTGCTAGTTTCAGGGCACCAGGCCTGACGGTGAGTTCTGGCTAGCCTTATAATGTCACTGTTGCCTAGCAACAAGTTCCTGCGGCTTGGCAGAGAAAGAGACCTGCTCGGAGGTGCATTGGCGGTGGACTCTCCCCTGTCTTTTCTGTGGGATCCACAGGATAGTCCCATGATCCTATGAGAGGGCAGATGTGAGCCAGCCTTGAAGAAATGTCAACCACGATCAGAGGGCTTATGGGAGTCAGCCTGAAGAAACATCAACCACAGCCCCACAAATAAACTGCAAAATCTCTAAGGATCCAAAAGGGTCTGCAGAATTCCTCAGGCCAGCCTAGAGGTTGTATGGGTTTTGAAACTTACGCCAATGTGATTTCTAGGTACAGCCTGCCTGTGTTCCCTGGGGTTGCTGTCTCTCAGGTGGGGCCTCCTGCAGAACCATGCAACCTCGGGATCTGCCATGCTGTGTGTTTCCGTGGGTGTGTTGCGAGTGTTTGACGTCGAGTGTGTGTGGCATTGTGTGTGTGTGTGTGCCTGTAAGTGGGGTCTGCTTAAAGGAATGGGGCTAACACACTTCAGTGCTTCTTGTTTTTAGCCTCACTAACTTTTGGTGGCCTGTCTCTGCGGCTATGCTTGGGCTGCATGGCTCCGTGTTATTTTTCTGTAGATCCTGAATCCCCAGTGAATTTGGAGGTGGGCCAAGACCTGCCAGCATCCAAAATCACCTCCCCCTGCAGAAAAAAAAACCACTCTTCTAGAAGACGAGCACACCACACCAAAAACCAGGTATCTCTCAGTGTTTCCTTCATCTTGAGGACAACGCAGGGAGAGACACTAGCAGATCTGTCTGCAAGGCCACTTGGATTAACCTCGAATTTGGTTCCCAGCTGCGCACATGCTTCACATCATGAGGGGGGCACTTCTCCATCTTCTTGGGATTTTATCCTGGAACATAGAGTGTGAGCAGCAATAAGGTCACATGGGGTGAGGATACAATCTGCTGAATGGAGAATGGGTTCCAGCAACTTCACCTGCAAAAATAAATAAATAAATAAATAAAGACAGATGACACAAAAGGTGCTTCTAACTCCATCCCAACATTCCCTTAATTTCAAAAGCAGTCCACACTATGGCCCAGAATTCAGGTGGGAGTATTTCAACGTGCAAAGAATATTTGGAGGGCAAATTGGGGCCATTCTGGCAAACTCCCAATGTGAGAACTTTCATACCCAGAGCCAAATGGGAGTGGGATGGATTGGTGCTGGGTAGGATGTGGCCTCTACACTTGCCTCTTCTTTTTCTGACTTCCATGTTTCTCTCCAGCCTAGGGTTTCCTGTGTCTGGCTCAATGACTTCCACACTAAATGTTTCTCAGTTCATGAGAATGACCCTCATGGGAATCCATAGCATGAACGTTTTCTTCTAAAAATTCTCAATTGTTATTGACTGGGCAGCTCTGGTACTTTAACAACCATTAATTCCTGTTACAGCAAACAAGGAAACACCTATTCTCCCCCTTCTGTCGGAATGCTGCATGATTCCTGTAGGATGAGAAGCTGGCAGCTGTGTCTGGCTTTTGCCTGGTAAACTAGCCTCTGTTTCATTTCATCTGCATAGCCTTCTCATAGTGGAGGGGCTCTTGCATTGTTCTGTTGCTGGATAGGAATGCCTCTTCCCACCAATTATTTAGCTGCCAGAGATATCAGAGAGCAGAAGGGACTTTGCGTCATCTGGCTGCACTCCAGATTGTGGATTGTTGTATTGTTGTGGGAGCTGAAGTTGTTTGCACTTTGCAGGAGTCTTTGGGGTCCTCTGACAGGAATCATTGAACATTGCTTGGACTCTGGCAAAAGGCATCTCGTTGTTTCAGGTGAACTTTGATTTTTCTTTGCTTTCATGGAGAATTCACAGTGCTCCTCAACAGCACTACTGTACACTGTTTTTAGGCTTGCCGTCACCACAGACAGCCTCTGAGATGGTGTCACATCCTCATATGCACCCATGAGGGGCAAGTTCGAGGTATGAGAACAGTGTTGATCTTATACTTGCCTTGTCTTGCTTCCTGCCTTTCCCAGAGAGCCTATGCAAGGCCCTAGATGAAGGGAGGCAGAGAGGTCAAGAGCCTTGTCATCTTTTGCTGACACCCACCTCTGGGATCTCAGGTCTGCTGCTATCACCCAAAAAACCCCTCCAGAACACACCAGACTATATATCAATCCCTATGGGACCCAATTCTTTCACACAGCCTCCTTTGGGAACGGAATCAGAAGAGCAGTTTCCATGACCACTTCATGGTCTCGAAATGCCTCCTCCTCCAGTGGAACACAACCATGGAGATGGCTTGAATAACCCCCAAAGTTGAGACTTTTAGGGTCCTGCAATGGGTTTCACAGGCAGCTTATTTCCTGATACCAGACCGACTCTGCCTCTGCCATTTTCCTCTGCTTAGGCAGGCTGACGGGTCTGAGAGCCAACGCCCAAGCCTGCCTCATTAATGTGCATGCACTAGTCTCAGGGCACCAGGCCTGATTGTGAGCTCTGGCTAGCTTCACAATGAATGCCACCTTTGCCTAGCGACAAGTCCCTGCAGCTTGGCAGATAAAGAGACTTCCGTGGAGGTGTGTCAGCAGTGGACTCTCACCTGTCTTCTCTGTTGGATCCATGGGATAGTCCCATGATCCCAGGAGAGGGCAGACATGAGCCAGCCGGAAGTAACATCAAACAGAGCCCCAGGAATAAACTGTGAAATCCATGAGAATACAAAACAATCTGCAGAATTCCTCAAACCTGTTTAGACTTCGTAGGGTTGAGTCTTTTTGAAATTGCTCTACTGTGATATCCAGGTATACTGGCTGTGTTCCCCGAGGTTGCTCTTTCCCAAATGGGGCTTCCTGCAGAACCACACAGCCTCAGGAGCTGCCAGCCTGTGTGTTTCTGTGAAAGTATTGAGAGTGTTGGATGTCTGCGTGTGTGTGTGTGTCTGTGTGTGTGCATGTTAGAATATAAGTGGAGTATTCTTAAAGGAATGTGGCTAACACATTTTAGCACTTCTTTTTTTTGAGTCTCCCAACTTTTTGGTGGCCTGTCTGTACAGCACTGCTTGGGCTGTGAGGCTCCATGTTCTTTAGTTTTCTGTGGATCATAAATCCCCAGTGAATTGGGAGGCAGGCTGAGACCCACCAGTGTCAAACTCACCTCCCACTCCAAAAGAAAGCCACTCTTAGAAAAAAGGGGAGCACACCACATGAAAAAACAGTCATCTCTGAGTGTTTCATTGTCCTGCAGCCAATGCAGGGAGATACGCTAGCACTCCTGTCCATAGGGCCCTTGAATTTACCTCAAATTCAGGTCCCAGCCAAGCAGTTACTTCACATCATAAGGGGGCAATACTCCATCATCTTGGGTCTTCATTTTGGGACATAGAGTGTGAGCAACAATAAGGTCAGACAGGGGTGAGGATATAATCTGGTGGGAACTGGATGAGATCCCACAACTTCAACTGCAAAAAAATAAAGACAGATGACACAGAAGGTACTTCCAACTCCATCCCAACATTCCCTTAATTGCACAAGCAGTCCACACCATGGCCCAGTGTTCAGATGAAAGTATTCCAATGTGCAAGAAATATTTGGGGTGCAAACCGGGGTCATCCTGGCAAACTCTCAATTTGCAGGCTTTCATACTGGGAGCAAAATGGGAATGAAATGGTTTGATAGTAGATGGGAAGTGGCCTCCACACTTGCCCCTTCTTTCTCTGACTTCCATGTTTCTTGTCAGTGTAGGGTTTCCTATGTCTGGCTCAATGACTTCCACAATACATGTTTCTCAGTTCACAGAGAATGACCCTAATGGGAACCCATTGCATGAGTGTTTCCTTCTAAACACTTTCACAATTTAATGACTGGGCAGCTTTGATACTTTTAAAACCATAAATTCCATCATAGCCACCAACAAGGAAACTCTTGTTTTTTTTTCACTTCTATTGGCATTCTGCATGATTCCTGTAGGGTGAGAAGCACTCAGCCCTGTCTGGCTTTTGCCTGGTAGTCTAGCCTCTGATTTTTTTCATCTGCACAGTCATCTTATTGAGCAGGTATTCTTTCATTGGGCTGTGGCTGGATGGGACTGCCTCTCACCAAAGATTATTTTGCTTCCCAGGATTTCAAAGAGCAAAAGGGACTTTGAGGAGTCTGGCTGCACTCCAAGTTTCGACCTGTTGTCTCATGGTGGGGGCTGAAGTTGTTTGCAATTTGCAGGAGGCTTTTGGGTTCTCTGACAGGAAGCATTGAACATTGCTTAAACTCCAGCTCAGTGCAGCTCATTCTGTCCGGTGAGCATTGATTTTTCTTTGCTTTTATGGGCAATCCACAGTGTCCTTCAACAGCTCTACTGGACGTCATTTTCAGGCTTGCCATCATCAAAGATGACCTCTGAGACGTGGTCTCTACCTCATCTTCACCCATAAGAGGTCAGTCCAAGGTGTGAGAATATGGTTCAAACTTTGACTTGCCTTTTTCATGGTTCCTGCCTTTCTCAGAGAGCCCCTGCTAGGCATAGGATGATGGAGGTAGTGAGGTCAAGAGCCCAGACATCTTTGCTAAAAAATGCCTCTGGGGTCTCAGGTATGATGCTGTGACCCAAAGAACCATCAACAACACACCAGACAGACTATATGCCAATCACCATGGGACCCGATTCTTGCAGACACACATTCTCTTTTGGGAATGGATTTCAAAGGGCAGTTTTCAGTGACCACCTCAGAGTCTTGAAACACCTCATCCTCCATCAGGACACGACCACAGAGATGGTCCAAATGAGCCCTGAGGTCGAGGCTTTTATTGTCCTGCCATGGGTCTTCACAGGCAGCCTTTTTCTTGATACCAGGCCAGCTCCGACTGTACCATTTTCCTCTGCTTAGGCAGGCTGAACGCTGTTACAGCAAGACACATAAGCCTGTCTCAGGAATCCACATAAGCTAGTCTCAGGGCACCAGTCCTGAGTGTGAACTCTGTCTAGAGTCACAGTGAATGTCACTGTTGCCTAGCGACAAGTCCCCGCGGCTTTGTGGAGAAGACTCCCAAGGAGGAGACCTCCATGGAGGTTCATCGGCTGAGGTCTCTCACCTGTCTACTCTGTGAGATCCACAGGATAGTCCCATAATCCTAGGATAGGGAGGACGTGAGCCAGCCTGAAGAAACATCAAGAAGAGCCCCAGGAATAAGCTGCCAAATCCCTAAGGATCAGAAAACATCTGCATGCTGTCTAGATGTTGGAAGGGTGTCTTTTTGGAACTTGTCTTATCTGTGATATTTAGGTACAGCCCATCTCTTTTCCTTGGAGTTACTTTGTCTCAGATGGGGCTCCCTGCATAATCCTTCAGCCTGAGGAGCTGACAGGCTATGTGTTTTTGTGGGAGTGTTGCAAATGTTGGATGTCTGCCTGTGTGTGTGTTATTGTGTGTTTGTGTATCTGTGTGTGTGTGTCTGCCATTAACTGGAGTCTGCTTAAAGGAATGTGGCTAAAGCACTTCAGTGTTGTTTTTTTTGTTTTTTTTGTTTTTTTTTGAGTATATTAACCTTTCGGTGGCCTGTCTCTGTGGCTCTTTTGGGCTGTCGGGCTTGTGTTATTTATTTTTCTGTGAATCATGAATCCTCAGTGATTTTGGAGGCGGGCCAAGCCTGCCGGTGACCAAGGTATCTCCCCGTGCAATAAAAGCCACTCTTCTAGAAAGAAGAGGAGCACACCATACCAAAAAAACAGACATTTCCCGATGTTTCATTTTCCTGCAGCCAACCCAGGGAGAGAAACTAGCAGTCTGGTCCTCAGGGCCCCTATATTTACGTCGAATTCAGTTCCCAGCTGATCAGGTGCTATACATTGTGAGGAGACACTCCTCCCTCATTTTGGGATTTCATCCTGGGACATAGAATATGAGCAGAAATAAGGTCAGATAACGGTGAGGATATAATCTGGTGACAAGGGGAAGGGGTCCCGCAACTTCACCTGCAAAAAGATAAAGACAAATGACACAGAAGGTGTTTCCAATTCTATGCCCGCATTCCCTTAATTGCACAAGCGGTCCACACCATAGCCAGGAGTTCAGGTGGCAGAACTCCTACGTGCAAGGAACATGTGGAGTGCAAATTGACGCCATCCTGGCAAACTCCTGATTTAAGGGCTTTCATACCTAGAGCCAAATGGCAGTGGAATGGATTGATGCTGGGTGGGATGTGGCCTCCATACTCCCCACTTCTTTTCCTGACTTCCATGTTCCTGGTCAGCCTAGGGTTTCCTGGGTCTGGCTAAATGACTTCCACACTAAACGTTTCCCTGTTGCTTGTGAATGACCCTCAGTGGAATCCACTGCATGAGCGTTTTCTTCCAAACACTGTCACGTTTTAATGACTAGACAGTTTTGATACTTTAAAACGATAAATTCCCATTTCAGCCACCAACAAGGAAACTCTTATTCTACCACTTCTATCAGAGGCCTGCATGATTCCTGTAGGAGGAGAAGAAGGCAGCTGTGTGTACATTTTACCAGGTAATCGAGGCTCTGTTTCATTAAATCTGCATGGCTCTCTCACTGTGGAGGGGCTCATTCATTGAGCTGTTGCTGGATGGGACTGCCTCTCACTACAGATTGTATAGCTTATCAGGGTTTCAGAGAGCAAAAGGGACTTCGAATAGGCTTACTGTGCTCCACATTTTGCTCTATGGTCACATTTTGGGGGCTGAAGTTGCTTGCACTTTACAGTAGGGTTTTGGGTCCCCTGACAGAAATCATTGAACATTGCTTGGACTCCAGCACAAGGCAGCTTGTTTCCTCAGGCAAGCCTTGTTTTTTCTTGCTTTCATGGAAAATCCACAATGCCCCTTAACAGCACTGCTGGACACAATTTTCAGGCTTACTATCACCACAGATGGCCTCTGAGACACTGTGTCAACATCATCTGCACCAAGGAGAGACCAGTCTGAGGTGTGAGACAACTGCTCCACCTTGGGCTTTCCTCGGTCATGGTTCCTGACTTTTCCAGGGAGCCCCTGTGAGGCCCAGGGTGAAGGGAGGCCATGAGGTCAAGCTCGGGCATCTCTCACTGATGCCCACCTCTGGGCGGGCTTTCAGGTGTAATTCTATCACCCAAAGAACCCCAACAACACAACAGATTCTATTCCAATCTCTATGGGACCTAATTCTTACGCACAGCCTCTTTCAGGAATACAGCCAGAAGAGCAGTTTCCAGTGACCACCTCACAGTCCTGAAGTGCCTCCTCCTCCAGTGGGACCCAACTACGGAGATGACCCAAAGGGGCCCTGAGGTTGAGACTTTTAGAGTCTCACAGTGGGTTTTCATAGGCATCATTTTTCCTGATACCAAGGCGTCTCTGCCTGTAGCATTTTCCTCTGCTTAGTCAGGCTGAGAGCTCTGACATGTGGGCACCAGAGCCTGCCTCACAAATGTTCATGAGCTAAGCTCAGGGAACCATTCCTGATTTTGAACTCCAGAGGAGACCTCTGTGGAGGTGCGTTGGTGGTGCACTCTTTGCCTGTCTTCTCTGTGGGATCCACAGAATAATCTCATGATCCTATGAGATGGCAGATGTGAGCGAGCCTGAAGAAATGTCAAGCAGAGCCCTAGGAATAAACTGCAAAATCCCTAAGGATCCAAAAGCATCTGCAGGATTCCTCAGGACTGCCTAGATGTTTTAGGGGTGTGTCTTTTTGAAACTTGCCCCTCTGATATTTTTAGGTAAAGCCCACCTGTGTTCCCTGGGATTGCTCTCTCCCAGGTAGGGCTTCCTGCAGAAACATGCAGCCTCAGAAGCTGTCAGGTTCTGTGTTCCTTTGGGAGTGCTGTGAGTGTAGGATTTCTGTGTGTGTGTGTGTGTGTGTGTGTGTGTGGCATTGTGTGTTTGTGTCTGTGTGCCTGCAAATGGAGTCTGCTTAAAAGAGTGTGGCTAACACACTTCAATCCTCTTTATTTGAGTCCCTCACCTTTTCTTTTGGTTGCTTGTCTGTTTGGCTCTGCTTGGGCTCTGGGGCTCCATGTTTTTTTATTTTTCTGTGGATCATGAATACGCAGTGTCTAAATCACCTTCCCCTGCAAAAAAACAAAACAAAACAAAACAAAACACTCTTCTAGAAAGAAGAGGAACACACCACACCAACACACCAAAAAGCAGACATCTCCCAGTGTTTCATTGTCCTGCGGTCAACCCAGCAAGGGACACTAGCAGTCCTGTCCGCAGGACCAATTGAATTTACCTTGAATTCGGTTTCTAGCTGAGCAGGTACTTCAGGTTAAAGGGGCACTCCTCAATTGTCTTGGGATTTCATCCTGGGACATAGAGTGTGAGCAGAAATAAGGTCAGATAGGGGTGAGAATACAATCTGGCGAGGAGTGGATGGGTCCTGCAATTTCAACTGCAAAAAAAATATGAAGACAGATGACACAGAAGGTGCTTCCAACCCCATCCCCCTATTCTGTTAATTGCACAAGCAGTCCAACCATGACCCGGCATTCAGGTGGAAGTAATCCAACATGCAGGGAACATTTTGAGTGCAAATTGGGCCCATCCTGGCAAAGTCTGGATGTATGGTTTTCATACCCATAGCCAAATGGAACTGGAATGGGTTAATACTGGGAGGGGTGTGGCCTCCAAACTGGCCTCTTCTTTTCTTGACTTCCATGTTCCTCATTGGCCTAGGGTTTCCTGGGTCTCCACCCAATGACTTCCACAGTAAATTTTCCCAATTCTCGAGAACCACCCTCATGGGAATCCATTGCATGAGTGTTTTCTTCTAAACCCTGTGAGGTTTTAATGACTGTGCCTCATTGATAATTTAATCCTGTAAATTGCCTTTACAGCTGCCAACAAGGAAACTCTTGTTCTTTCACTTCTTTCGGAAGGCTGCATGATTCCTGTAGGATGAGAAGTAGGCAGCCGTGTTTGGCTTTTGCCTGGTAATGTAGCCTCTGCTTCGTTTCATCTGCATGGTCTTCTCATTGCTGAGTGGATCTTTCATTGCGGTCTTGCTGAGTGGGACTGCCTATCACCACACATCTTTTGGATGCCAGTAATTTCAGGGAGCAAAACAGACTTTAGGTAGGCTGGCTACACTCCAGGTTGTGGGTGGTGGTCTCATTTTGGGGGCCAAGTTTGTTTGCACTTTGCCAGGGGCTTTAGGGTCTTCTGACAGAAATCTTTTAACATTGCTGTGTCTCCAGCACTAGTCAGCTCATTCTCTCAGGCGAGCTTTGATTTTTCTTTGCTTTCACTGGGGAGTCCACATCGCCCCTCAACAGTGCTACTGGACACCATTCCAGGCTTGCAATCTCCACAAACTGCCTCTGAGACACTGTCTCAACCTCATTTGCACCCGTGAGAGGCCAGTTCGAGGTGTGAGAACACTTCTTCAACTTGAACGTCCTTTTGTCATGGTTCCAGCCTTTCCCCAAGAGCCCCTGTGAGGGCAGGATGAAGGGAGGCAGTGAGATCAAGGGCCCGGCCATCTTCCACAGACACCCGCCTCTGGGGTCTCAGGTGTGATTCCATCACCCGAAGACCCCCCCAGAAACTCACCAGACTATATTCCAATTCCCATGGGACCTGATTCTTTCACACAGCCTCTTTCAGCCATGGAGTGAGAAAAGCAGTTTCCCGCGTCCTCCTCACAGTCTCAAAATGTGTCCTCCTTCAGCGAGACCAGACCACGGAGACGACCCGACGGAGCTCTGAGGTCGACGCTTTTAGTGTCCCACAGTGGGTTACTGCAGTCAGCCTTTTTTCCCATACCAGGCCCGCTCTGCCTGTACCATTTTCCTCTGGTTAGGCAGGCTGACAGCTCTGACAGCCGGGCGCCCAACCTTGCCTCGTGAATGCGCATGCGCTGGTCTCAGGGCACCAGACCTGAACTGTGAGCTCTGGCTGGTGTCTCAATGAATGCCACCTTTGCCTAGAGACAAGTCCCTGTGGCTTAGCGGAGAAGGAAACATCTGCGGAGGTGGGTCGGCCACAGACTTTCGCTTGTACTGTTTGTGGGATCCTCAGGATAATCTCATGAGGCTAGGAGAATGCTGATGTGAGCCAGCCTAAGGAAACCTCAAGCAGAGCCGCAGGAATTCACTACGAAATCTCTTAAGTGTCCAAAAGGATCTGCAGAATGCCTCAGGCCTACCTAGACGTTGCAGGGGTGAGTCTTTTTGAAAATCGTCCCACTGTGTTTTCTAGATACAGCCTGCATGAGTTCCCCAAGGTTACTCTCTCCCAGGTGAAGCTTCCTGCAGAACCACGCAGCCTCAGGAGATGCCGGCCTGTGTTTTTCTGTCGGAGTGTTGTAAGTTTTGGATGTCTGCATCTGTGTGTGGCTTTGTGTGTTTCCCTGTGGAAAAGACTGCTAGTGTCTCTCTCTGGGTTGGCTGCAGGACAATGGAACACTGGGAGACCTGTTTTATGGTGTGGTGTGCTCCTCTTCTTTCTAGAAAGGAAAAGTGTTTGTCGTTGTTCTGCTGGCAGAGGTGATTTGGACGCCAGCGGGTCATGGCACACCTACCAATTTGCTGCAGATTCACGATCCACAGAAAAATAAAGACAAGCCCCGCGGCCCAAGCAGAGCCACACAGACAGGACAACACTAGGTTGGGAGACAAAAAAAAGGGGGGGTGCTTAAGTGTGTTAGCCTCATTCCTTTAAACAGACTCCACTTACCGGCACATACGCACACGCACACACATACACATACACACAGTCAAACATCTAACACTTGCAAGTCTCCCAGAGAAACACACAGTCCGGCAGCTCCCAAGGATGCGTGGTTCTGCAGGAAGCCCCACCTGGGAGAGAGCAAACTCGCGGACCACAGGCGGGCTGTATCTAGAAATCACAGTGGGGCAAGTTTCAAAAAGACCCACCCCTACAAAGTCCACCCAGGCCTGAGGAACTCTGCAGATCCTTTTGGATTCTCAGGATTTCTCAATTTATTACTGGGGCTGTGCTTGAGGTTTCTTCAGGCTGGCTGACGTCTGCCCTCTCTTAGGATCATGGGACTATCTGGTGAATCCAACAGACAAGACGCAAAAGCCCACTGCCAACGCACCTCCACGGAGGTCTCCTTTGCCACAAAGCTGCAGGGACTTGTAGTTAGGCAACTGTGACATTCGTTTTGACGCAAGCAAGGGCTCATAATCAGGACTGCTTCCTTGAGTCTAGCGCATGCGCATTCGTGAGGCAGGGAAGGCCTCCAGGCTAGCAGAACGGTCAGGCTGCCTAAGCACAGGAAAATGTACAGGCAGAGCCGGCCTGGTATTGAAATAAAGGATGCCTGCAAACACCCACTGTGGGGCACCAAAATCCTCGACCTCAGGACCCCTTGGTCCATCTCCGTGGTCGGATCCCACTGGAGAAGGAGGCGTTTTGAGACCGTGAGGTGGTCGCTGGAAACTGCTCTTCTGACTTTATTCTCCAAAGAGGCTGTGTGCAAAAGTAGGGTCCCATGGGGATTGGAATATAGTCTGGTGTGTTTTTGAGGGTTCTCTGGGTGATGGAAACATGCCTGAGACCCCAGAGGTTGGTGCCAGTGAAAGATGGTCAGACTCTTGACCTCACAGCTGCCCTTCATCCTGAGCCTCATAGGAGCTCTCTGGGAAAGGCAAATACTACGACAAGGGAAGTCCAAGGTGGGGCCATATTCTCACACCTCGGACTGGCTTCTTGCGGGTGCAGATGAGGTTGAGAGAGTATCTTGGAGACGTGTGTGGTGGTGCCAAGTCTGAAAGTGTGTCTCGTAGTGTTGCTAAGGGGCACTGTGTATTCCCCTTGAAAGCAAAGAAAAATCAAGGCTCGACTGAGAGAAAGAGCTACCTTATGGTGGAATCCAAGCAATGTTCAAAGACTCTTGTCAGAGGACCCAAAAGCTTCCTGCAAAGTGCAAAAAAACCTCAGTCCCCACAAGGGGACAACAACCCACAACATGGAGCACAGCCAACCTACCGGAAGTCCCTTTTGCTCTCTGAAATTTCTGGCAGCTTAATGATCTCTGGGAGAGGCAGTTCCAAGCAGCAACAGCCCAGTGAAGGAGCCCCTCCACAATGAAAAGGCCATGCAAATGAAGTGAAAAAGGTGCCAGATTACGAGGCAAAAGCCGACACAGCTGCCTGCTTTTCATCCTGCAGAAATCATGCAGCCCTCTGTTAGAAGTGGGAGAACAAAAGTGTCCTTGCTGGTGGATGTAATGGAAATTTGTGGTTTTAAAATTATCAAATCTGCCCAGTCATTAAAACTGACAGTGTTTAGAAGGAAACTCTCACACAGTGGATTCCCATGAGGATCATTCTCTATGAACTGGGAAAGGTTTACTGTGGAAGTCTTTAAGCCATAACCAGGAAACACTAGGCCTACAAGAAACATAGAAGTCAGGAAAAGAAGAGGCAACTGTGGAGGCCACATCTCAGCCAGCATCAATCCATTCCATTCCCATTTGGCTCTGGGTATGAAAGCTCTCAAATCGGGAGTGTACCAGGATGGCCTCAATTTGCACTCCAAATATTCCTTGCATGTTGGAATACTCTCACCTGAACACCGGGCCATGGTGTGGACTGCTTGTGCAATTAATGGAATACAGGGATGGAGCTGGAAGCAACTTCTGTGACATCAGTCTTCAATCATTTTGCAGGTGAAGTTGCAGGACCCCATCCACCCTTCACCAGTCTGTATCTTCACCCCTTTCTGAACTTATTGTGTCTCACACTCTATGTCCCAGAATGAAATCCGAAGATGATGGAGAAGTGTCCCCTCATGATGTGAAACACCTGATCTCCTGGGAACCGAATTCAAGGTAAATTCAAGGGGCACTGCAGACAGGACTGTTAGTGTTTCTCCCTGGGTGGGCCACAGGACAATGAAGCACTGGGAGATGTCTGTTTTTTCATGTGGTGGGCTCCTCTTCTTTCTAGAAGAGTGGTTTTATTGTGCAGGGGATGCAATTTGAAAGCTGGTGGGTTTCAGCCTGGCTCCCAGTTCACTGCAGATTCAGATCCACAGAAAAATAAAGAACATGGAGCCCTGCAGTCCAAGCAGAGCCACACAGACTGGCAACCAAAAGGTTTGGAGACTCATAAAAAGAAGAAGAAGAAAAAGAAGAAGAAGAAGGAGAAGAGGAAGAAGAAGAAGAAGAAGAAGAAGAAGAAGAAGAAGAAGAAGACGGAGAGGAAGAAGAACAAGAAGAAGAAGCAGCAGTGCTGAAGTGCATTAGCCACATTCCTTTAAGCAGGCTCCACTTACAGGCAAACACACCCACACACATAAGCACTCACAAACACATAATGCCACACACACACACACACACACGCAGACATCCACACTCAAAATAATTCCAGAGAAATTCACAACCTGGCAGCTGCTGAGCCTGTGAGGTCTGCAGGAAGCCATACCAGGGAGAGAATAACCCCAGGGAACACAGGTGTGCTGTACCTAGAAATCATAGTGGAGCAAGTTTCAAAAACACTCACCCCTACAAAGACTAGGCAGGCCTGAGGAATCCCGCAGATAATTTTGGATCCTTAGAGATTTCATGGTTTATTCCTAAGACTGTGCTTGATGTTTTTTCAGGCTGCTTCATGCCTGCCTTCTCCTAGGATTATGGGAATATCCCACATATCCCACAGAGAAGACAGGTGAGAGTCCACCGCCGACTCACCGCCATGGAGGTCTCCTTCTCTGTCAAGCTTCAGAGGCTTGTCCCTAGGCAGCAGTGACATTTGTTTTGATGCTAGCCAGAGCTCACAATCAGGCCTGGTGCCCTAAGACTGGCACATGCATATTCGTGAGTCAGGCTCTGGTGCCAGGCTCTCAGAGCTATAAGCCTGCCTCAGCAGTGGAAAATGGTACAGACAGAATGAGCCTGGTATTGTAAAAATGGCTCCCTGTCAAAACCCACTGCAAGATGCTAAAAGTCTTGAACTCAGGGACCCTTCATGCCATCTCCATGGTTGGGTCCTGCTGGAGAGAAGGCATTTCTACAGTGTGATGTGGTCACTGGAAACTGCACTTCTGACTCCATTCTTGAAAGAGGCTGTGTGCAAGAATCAGGTCCATGGGGATTGGAATATATTCTGTTGTGTTGTTGTGGGTTCTCTGAGTAACAGAATCATACCTGAGACCCCAGAGGCAGGTGTCAGTGACAGATGGCTGGACTCTTGCCCTCACTGCCTCCCTTCATCCTAAGCCTTGCAGGGGCTCTCTGGGAAAGGCAGGAATCATGACAAAGGGAAGTCCAAGGTGAAGCAGTGTTCTCATTCCTCAGACTGGCCTCTCATAGGTGCAGATGAGGTGGAGACAGTCTATCAGAGGCTGTCTGTGGTGATGGCAGGCCTGGAAATGGTGTCCAGTAGTGTCTCTGTGTGTCACTGTGGATTCCCCAAGAAAGCAAAGAAAAATAGAGGCTCACCTGAGAGAACGAGATGCCTTGTGCTGGAGTCCACACTTTGTTCAATGACGCCTGTCAGAAGCCTCCTGCAAAGGGCAAACAACCTCAGCCCCCACTTTGAGACAATGACCCACAACCTGGAGTGCAGCCAGCCTACCCCAAGTCCCTTTGGCTCCCTGAAATCCCTGGCAGCCAAAAGATCTGGGGTGAGAGGCAATGCAATGCAGCAACAACCCAATGAAAGAGCCCCTCCACAATGAGAAAGGACTTGAAGATGAATTGAAACAGAGGCTAGATTACCAGGCAACACCAGACACAGCGGCCTGCTTCTCATCATACAGGAATCTTGCAGCCCTCTGAAAAAAGTGGGAGAATAGGAATTTCCTTGTTTGTGGCTCTAAATGACATTTACAATTTTAAAAGTATCAAAGCTGGCCAGTCATTAAAACATGACAGTGTTTAGAAGGAAACACTCACACAATGGATTCAAATGAGGGTCATCCTCCATGAATTGGGAAGCCTCTATTGTGGTAGACAGACAGACCCAGGAAAACCTAGGCCAGTGGGGGAAATGGAAGTCAGGAGAAGAGGAGGCAAGTGTGAAGGCCACATCCCACCCAGCATCAATCCATCCCACACCCTTTTAGTTCTGGCTATGACAGCCCTGAAATCAGGAGTTTGCCAGGATGGCCAAGTATGTACTCCAAATGTTCCCTGCATGCAGAAGTACTCCCAGGCCATGACGTGGATGGCTTGTGCAATTAAGCAAATGTGGGGATGCTGTTGGAAGCATGCTCTGTGCCATCAGATCTTCACTGTTTTTGCAGGTGAAGGTGCAGGTCTGCATCCAAACCTCACCAGATTATATCCTCACCCCATCTGACCTTATTGCTGCTCACACTGTTTGTCCCAGAATAAAATCCCAAGATGATAGTGGAGTGCACCCTCATGACACGAAGCACCTGCTCTACTGCGAACCAAATTCGTGGTAAATTCAAGGGGCCCTGCCATCAAGACTGCTAGTGTCTCTTCCTGGGTTGGCCATGGGACAATGAAAGACTGGGCAATGTTGCTTCTTGGGTGAGGTGTGCTCCTTTTCTTTCGAGAAGAGTGACTTTTTTTGCAGGTGCAGGAGATTTGGACCATAGCAGGTCACAGGCAGCCTCCCAAATCACTGCAGATTCTTGATCCACAGAAAAATAAAGAATACAGAGCCCACAGCCCAGGCAGAACCACACAAACAAGCTACCAAAAGGTTGAGAGACAAAAAAAAGCACTGCAGTGTGTTAGCCTAATTTATTTAATTAGACTCCATTTAAAACACACACACACACAAACACACACACACAACACACAAAGCCACACACACATGCAGACATCCAAACTTACAACATTCTCACAGAAACTACAGGCCTACAAGTTCTGAGGCTGGGTGGTTCTGCAGGAATCCCAACCTGGGAGAGAACAACACCAAGTAACACAGGAGGGCTGTACCAAGAAATCATACAGGGCAAATTTCAAAAAGATTCACCCGTACAACATCTAGGCAGGTCTGAGGCATCCTGCAGATTCTTTTGGATCCTTAGGGATTTTGCGGATTATTCCTGGGGCTCTGTTTGACCTTTCTTCATGATGTCTCACATATGCTCTCTCCAAGGATAATGGGACTATCCTGTGGATCCCACAGAGAAGACAGGTGAAAGTTCACTGCCGACTCACATACACAGAGATCGCCTTCTCCACCAAGCCTCAGGGACTTGTTGCTAGGCAATGTTGCCATTCATTGTGATGCTTTCCAGAGCTCACAGCTCTGGCCTGGTGCCAGGAGACTAGTGCATTTGCATTCTTGTCACAGGCTCAGCAGCCCAGCTGTCAGAGCTGTCATCATGCCTAAGCAGAGAAACATGGTACAGGCAGAGCTGGCCTGGTGTTGGGAAAATGGCTGCCCGAGATAATCCACTGAGAGACCCTGAAAGTCTCAACCATAAGTCTTCTTCAGGCCATCTTGTTGGTCAGGTTTCACTTGAAGGAGGAGGCATTTCAAGACTGTGAACTGGTCACTGGAAACTGCACTTCTGACTTCATCCCTGAAAGAGTGCAGAAATCCGGTCCCATGGTGATTGGAATATAGTCTGGTGAGTTGTTGAGGGGTCTCTGGTTCATGGAATCATACCTGAGACCCCAGAGGCAGGTGTCAACAAAACATGGCTGTGCCCTGGACGTCACTGCCTGCCTTCATCCTGGGCCTCCAGGTGCTCTCTGGGAAAGGCAGGAACCATGACAAAGGCAAGTCCACGGTGAAGCAGTGTTCTCACACCTCCAACTGGCCTCTCATGGGTGCAGATGAGGTTGAGACTGTGTCTCAGAGGCCATTTGTGGCAATTGTAATCCTGAAAAGGGTGTGCGGTAATGCTGTTTAGGGGCAAGGTGTACCTTCCATGAAAGCAAAGGAAAATCAAGGCTTGGGTGAGAGAAACAACTGACTTGTGCTGAAGTCCAAGCAATACTGAAAGATTTCTTTCAGAGGACCCAAAAGCCACCTGCAAAGTGCAAACAACCTCAGTATGCAAAATGAGACCACAATCCACAACCTGGAGTGCAGCCAGCCTACCTGAAGTCTCCTTTGCTCCCTGAAGTCCCTGGCAGCTAAAAGATCTGTGGCGAGAGGCAGTCCCATACAGCAACAGCCCAATGAAACTCCCACTCCACAATGAGCAGTGGCATGCAGGTACAATAAAACAGAGCCTAGATTACCAGGCAAATGCCAGACATGGCTGCCTCCTTTTCATCCTACAGGAATCATGCAGCCCTCTGATAGAAGTGGGAGAACAAGGGTTTTCCTGTTGGTGGCTGTAATGGGAATTTACAGTTTTAAAACATCACAGCTGTCCAGTCATTAAAGCGTGACAATATTTAGAAGGAAACACTCACACAATGGATTCTCATTAGGGTCATCCTTGGTGAACTGGGATACGTTTAGTGTGGAAGACATTGAGCCAGACCTAGGCTCCAAGTATGAAAGCCCTCAAATTGGGAGTTTTCCAGGATGGCCCCAGTTTGCACTCCAAATATTCCCTGCATGCTGGAGTACTCCCACCTGAACACCAGGCCATGGTGTGGACTGCCTGTGCAGTTAAGAGAATGTGGGGATGCAGTTGGAAGTACTTCTGTGTAATCTGCCTTCACTTTTTCTCAGATTGCATGCACACCCCTAACTGACCTTACTGTTGCTCACACTGTGTCCCAGAATGAAATCTCAAGATGATAGAGGAGTGCCGCCTGATGATGTGAAGCTCCTACTCAGCTGAGAACTGAATTTGATGTAAACTCAATGGGCCCTGAGGATAGGAATGCTAGTATCCATCCCTGGGTTTGCCACAGGACAATGAAACACTAGATGTCTGTTCATGGGTGTGGTGTGCTCCTCTTCTTTCTGGAAAAGTGGCTTCTGTTGCAAGGGAAGGTGATTTGGACCCTGGCAGGTCTCAAGTCAATCTCCCAATTCACTATAAATTCATGATCCACAGAAGAATAAAAAACACAGGGCTCTACAGCCCAAGGAGCGCCACAGAGACAACCCACCAAAAGTTTGGGAGAATCAAACAAATGAAGGGCTGCAGTGCATTAGGCACATTTTTTTTAAAGCCGACTCCAGTTACAGGCATACACATACAGACACACAGAAACACACACACACAAAACACACACACACAGCCACTCACACAGGCAGATATCCAACAATTACAACACTACCACAGAAACGCACAGCCCGGTAGGTTCTGAGGCTGCCTGGTTCTGCAGACAGCCCCACCTCGGAGACAGCAACTTCGAGGAATACAGGTGGGCTGTACTTAGAAATAACAGTTGGGCAAGTTTCAAAAAGACTCACCCCTACAACGTCTAGGCAGGCCCGAGGCGTCCTGCAGATCCTTTTGGATTCTTAGGGATTTCGTGATTTATTCCTGGGGCTCTCCTTGAGGTTTCTTCAGGCTGGCTCATGTCTGCCTTCTCTTAGGATCATGGGACTATCCCGTGGGTCCTACAGCGAAGACAGGCGAGAGACCACCGCTATCGCACCCCCACGGAGGTCTCCTTCTCGGCCAAGCCACAGGGACTTGCGGCTAGGGAAAGGAGGCATTTATTGTGACGTTAACCAGAGCTCACAGCTCGGGCCCTGTGCCCTAAGACTAGCGCATGTGCATTCGCGATGGAGGCTCCCGCGCAAGGCTGTCAGAACTGTCAGCCTGTCTATGCAGAGGAAAATGGTACAGGCAGAGCCTGACTGGTATCGGGAAAAAGGCTGTCTGCGAAAACCCACTGAGAGACCCCGAAAGTCTCAAATTTAGGGCCCCTTCGTGTCATCTCCATGGTCCGGTCGCGCTGGAGGTCGAGCCGTTTCGCCACTCTGAGGTCATGGCTGAGAAATGCTCTTCTGACTCCATTATTGAAAGAGGTTGTGTGCAAGAATTGGGTCCATGGGGATTGGAATATAGTCTGGTGTATTGTTGAGGGTTCTTTGGGTGATAGAATCATACCTGAGACCCCAGAGGCGGGCGTCATCAAAATATGGCCAGGCTCTTGACCTCACTGCCTCCCTTCATCCTGGGTCGCACAGGGGCTCTCCGGGAAAGGCAGGAACCACGACAAAGGCAAGGCCAAGGTGAAGCAGTGTTCTCAAACCTCAGACTGGCATCTCATGGGTGCAGATGAGGTTGAGAAGGTGTCTCAGAGGCCGTCTGTGGTGACGGCAAGCCTGGAAAGGGTGTCCAGTGGTGCTGTCAAGGGCCACTGAGGATTTTCTATGAAAGCAAAGAGAAATTAAGGCTTGCCTGAGAGAATGATCTGCCTTGGGCTGGAGTCCAAGCAATGTTCAATGATTCCTGTCAGAGGACCCAATAGCCTCCTGCAAAGTGCAAATAACCTCAGCACCCACAGTGAGAGAATGACCCACAACCTGAAGTGCAGCCAGTCTACCCAAATTCCCTTTTGCTCTCTGCAATCCCTGTCAGCTAAATAATCTATGATAAGAGGCAGTCCCACCGAGCAACAGCCCGAAGAAAGAACACTTCCACAATGAGAAGGCCATGCAGATGAAATAAAACAGGGGCTGGCTAGATTACCAGGCAAAAGCAAGACACGGGTGCCTGCCTCTCATCCTACAGGAATCATGCAGCCATTTGATAGAAGTGAGAAAACAAGAGTTTCCTTGTTTGCGGCTGTAGTGAGAATTTAGGTTTTAAAAGTGTCAAAGCAGCCCAGTCATTAAAATGTGACGGTGTTAAGAAGAAAACACTCACACAATGGATTTCCATGAGGCTCATTGTTTGTGAAGTGGGAAACGTTTAATGTGGAAGTTTTTGAGCCAGAACCAGGAAACTCTAGGCCAATGAGGAGCATGGAAGTAAGGAAAAGAAGAGGCAAGTCTGGAGGCCACATCCCACCCAGCATCAATGCATTCCACTCCAATTTGGCTCTGGATATGAAAGCCCTCAGATAGGGAATTTGCCAGGATGGCCTCAATTTGCACTCCAACTGTTGCTTGCACATTGGAGCACTCCCACCTGAATACCGAACCCTGATGCTGACTGCTTGTGCAATTAAGGGAATGCAGGGATGGAGTTGGAAGCACCTTCTGTGTCATCTGTCTTCATTTCTTTGCAGGTGAAGTTGCAGGACTGTATCCACCCCTCACCAGGTTGTATCCTCACCTGTATGTTAATGTATTGCTGCTCACACTGTATGTCCCGGGATGAAGTCCCAAGATGATGGAGGACTGCCCCCTCAAGATGTGAAGCACCTGATCATCTGGGAACTGAATTCGAGGTAAATTCAAGGGACTCTGCAGACATCCAACACTCACAACACTCCCATGGAAACACACTGCCCGGCAGCTCATGAGGCTGTGTGGTTCTTCAGGAAGCCCTAAACCACTCCAGATTTCAATCTGTCCGCTCCATTGATCTTGCTTTTGTCAAGGTCTTCAGTGACTTCCACATTTCCAATTTTCCTAGGGAAAACAATGGGGAGAATTTTATAAAACACACACAGAAATAAAGCAGATTGTATTTGACTGGTTACAATTATACAGTTGTCTCATTTGATCTATCCCTTTGGAAAATCTTAATTATATAAGTTCCTTAACTGCTTCTGATTGGTTGATATACATTCTGTTTTTCTGTGATATAAACATTAGAAGAAGTAGCTCAAGTTAGTTTTGCTTATGTTTGCAAATCAAGCAAGATTGAAGTTACTTATGAGGCCTAACTTTGTTTTTCATCTAAGAGATTCTTCAGGCCCAGTCTCTATTTTAATTTGTTTCAGCATCAGTTGACCTGTTGTCCTCGATGTGTTTATTTTGTTTGTTTTGATTTTTACCTTTTTATTTTAATATAAAACTCAGATATGGAAAACACACAACACAAGTGTATGGTTTTATTTCTGCCCCACAGATATAAAGCAACAGAATATTGCCAACCAAACTAGTGTTCCAATGCAGATGTCTTGTCCAAATCACCATTCCCTTTAGGACTTTTCACAATACGGAGACATTTGTCTGTGTTATTAGGAAGCCACTCAGTGGCCAATGAAGAAATGAAAACCAAAGACAGTTAGACTAAGAAGAAATACATGATGAATCTAGGTCTCGAAGAAGGCAGGAGTGGAAAGAATCAGATAAATTCTACATCATTGACAAGGTTTAGTCTCAGAAAAAGGAAATTTCTCTTACTGCAAGTAAGAGAAAAAAGATGACAAGACAATTTCGTTCAAACTGTCATTTAACAAACATTTATTAAGCTCCTATTAACTGGCAGTAGTGTAGAAAGCACTAGAGAAAGATTTTAACGAGGAAAATAAACTTTACTTGGGCTCTCCTGCTTGATGGACTTAATCACTTTGAAAAAGGAGGAGATGAGGTTGTGGTTCTCAATAAAAGCTGTTTAGGGAATTCTAGAGTTGGACATTTGAAGAGTGAGAACACAATTTCAAAAAGCTACAGTAGAGAAAGCCCTACAGAATCAATACATTTTCTGCGCAGGACTCTGGATAGAGGCAAGCCTAGCATTTTGTTTTAAAAACTAACCTTGGAAGTCTTATATCAGACATCACAGTGAATCCAGTTGATTCTTATTTTTAAAATTGCACCTGCCATTGGAGTGATGCCAAAACACACATACCAAATTAAAGCACAAACACCAATAAAACACAACAGGAGCAGAATGCTGCAAACTCAATTGCTTATCAAAAAACTATTAGCTTTAAAATGTTAGCATGTCAGGAAACAATTTCCTTCTACTAACATCAGCTTTGAAGATCAGCGAATCAGAAATACATAGAATTAGAACAGGCAGTGAATTCAATAAAGTAGATCTTGCAGTAAAATAAACTTTGCTCCAGGCCCATGCTGTTGGGATTAGAAAGGCATCATCAGGCACATGTCTGCAGATCAGAGGTCTCAGCCAGTGATAATTCTGGTATTTACAGTCCACCTATTATAACTTGTCATCTTTTTAAATATCTTATTTGTTACAATGTTTAATTGTCTCTTTAAGAGTGCTGAACACTTTAGAAATAAACTAGGATGCCAGAACACTTTAGAAATAAACATATCTGAATAAGCTAGCCAGTGGGACTTCTTTTGTGTTTTCCTTTCTTTCAGCAGGATTTTTTTTTTTCTTTAAGTACTTTCCTTCTGTTCTCATAAGTTAATCTGCATTTGTGATTTTGGAATTTTGCAGAGTGGAATGTGATTGCTGAAGTCTTAATCAACATTCAGGCTGACAGAGAACAGTTGAACAAGCTATTATGTTTTGTGCAGAGAGATAGATTTATTGTAAATGCTCTGGGCTCTCTGAAAAGTTGGGAGAATAGGACTTTGAAACTAATGAGGGTGTCGAAGTTTGGTTTTAGATTCCTGTATAATTGAGAGAACTGCAAAGGTGACTTGGGGAAGAGTTATTTATAAGATCATTGAATGGAAGTTAAAAAGGACATTATCTTACTTTAAATATGATATGTTTTGTAATTATTAACTGAATCATAGAATTTGAATTGAATGAGATTTCATAAGGCAATCAGTCTAGTGATTTCCCAATACTGATTTCCAGACAGACATAAGACTGGGATAATATTTTCACTAATTCACGGCAAAATTTCAAAAATAAGATAACAATATAGACAGGTATTCAATGAAGCTAGGTTTATTATTTGATTTTAATCTTAATATTAAACTCTTTTTATTTTTAGTCCTAAAATACTCTTTCTTCTTTGAGATGACAGATGTACATGGTGGGATGTGTAAAGTGCTCTTGGTTAGATTAAATGAAACAATCATTGTTCTTTTGGAAATTGGAGTAGGGCTGATGTGAAGCTAGACTAGGAAGCAGGCAGCATTTGGTTTGAAGACCAAGATATTGTTGTGCCTGAGCTCTTTTCTTTTTCTATGGTACTCAATATCCTTATTTTTCTATGCAGTTTACAATGTCATTTTGTTCCCTACTCCGTTCTCTCCTAAATAGAAACCAGCTTTGAAAAAGTATCAGCTTTTAGCCATTTATCCAACTCAAAGGCAAACTGAGAGTGAACTGTAGGTGCTAGAAACCACAATCCACTGCTCTCAATTTTATTTTCTCATGTACGTTAATCTCTCCCTCTCTACCAGCTCAGTATACATATACAACTGTGATCTAAAGTCTTATATTGCTTTCATAAATTAGAATTTTTCCCATTGTTTATCCCCCTGCCACCTACTCCTCATTTCTTTTCTCCACTAAACACACAGTACCCACTTTCCTCATTTCTTCCCACTCACTATTCAGTTCAGTTCAATTTGGTTTTGTTCTCATTTCACTGGAACTGCTTTTATCAAGAACAGCATCACCATTTGTACTATTAAAACTGCTGGTTACTTTACCATGTTCCTCTTACTCCAATTCTCGACATTATTCTGCACATTAGCAACTCTCTGTTCTTCAAACACAGAACTATGCCAAAATTGTCCTATTTTAGAGCCTTGGCAGCTGTTTTTTTCTTTTCTGCTTTTCAAATGGTTGATCTTTCTGATATATCAAATAAGACTTCCTTGGAGAAATCTTCACTTAGTACCCAAAACACAGTAGTTCTGTGTATTACACCAACCATCACTACTCTCTGTTACTCTCTTTCAGCATCCCCAAATTTCCTTCACATCATTTACAGGTGCCTGTGTCTTTTATTTTTTAACTGTCTCTCCCTGTACATCAAGGTTTATGAAGTCAGGGACCATTCATCCCATATTCATTGTTATACCTCCAGAACCCAGCACAGTGGTTGCTTCATAGTAGCTTTTAAATAAAGATTTGTTGAATAATTTGATGGATAGATGAATGCCAAGAATCCCACAATATTTATTTTTTACTAGCCTCAACTTAAAAACTCATGCTAAGACTTTTATACTTTACCTTTGCAATGATTCTCACATCTTTCTCTTTCTTCCAGTCCTTGCTTCCACTTTCCTTGCCCAGGCCACCATCATCATTAGTTTAACCATTTAATAAAACTCATAACTCACCTCCTGTCTTCTCTTGCTGATCTTCATTTTGTCTTACAACCTTCCTGAAACTTTGATCTTATTTTCCTATGGAAAAGGAAACAAAATAAAAAACGAACTCCCTTTTGTGCAGACAGTTTCTTCTAAACTTTCTATCCTGGCATTTATGGTCCTTCAAGACCTGGCTTTAGCTGATACCAGCTGTAAGTAATCATAATATCCCATGAATTTGCCTAGCTATTTTTTTGTGTGTGTACTTCTCTTTTGAAATTTTGTGACTCAATCTTGTGTTATTACACCATTTAATGGAATGAGAACATGTTGAGGGCATATAACATGGTATGTTTTTCTAATCTCAGCACTTAACACAGTTTTTGATACACACAAGCTCTATACATATTTACTGAATAAATCATTGTGTGACCCTCTTCTTGAAGTTCTATGTTCAGTAACAAAGAGAATATAGAATATAAAAATGATTAATTGCAAACTCTATATAGTGTTTGGGTTTAACTAAAACATTGATTCTGTACATTTTGTTTAAGGCAATGGATATGACTTATTCTCTGTGCTAATATTAAATATTCTTGTGCATCTGATGGCTGAAGTTTCCTGAGCCAAAAGAGGAAAAATCTTCTCCTTAGAAGTTCTTCGACTGAGAGGCCATCCAATCAATTAGAAGACCCTCGGCAAAAATGCTGTTGATGTATGTGGCCTTTTCCACAGAAAGATCTGCAAGATATGAAGAGAACAATAGCCTCAGGCAGTACACTCAGCAGATCAGACTGTAAAATGTGAAAAAACCCACTCTGAACATTTCTAGCATAGGCTGGCTCCCTGCAGGTCCTGATATTGACCCCGAAGCATGCTGCTTAGACTTCCATTGCAGATGAAATAAGTGGCCAAACATGTATGTATGTGTATGTATGCGTGTATTTTTATACACACACACACACACACACACACACACACACACACACACACACACACATATATACATATGAGACAGAGCCTCCCTTTGTTTCCCAGACTGGACTGGATTGCAGCTCAATCTCTGTGCACTGGAACCTCAACCTCCTGAGCTCAAGTGATCCTCCTGAGAAATTCTCTAGCTTTATCTTCCTGAGTAACTGAGACCACAGGCACACACCACCAGGCCTGGATAATATTTTGTATTTTTTTGTAGAGACAGGGTTTCACCATAGTTTCAAGCTGGTCTGGAACACCTCACTTCAAGTGATCCACCCACCTCAGCCTTGAAAAATGATGGGATTACAGGTGTGAGCCACTGCACCCTACCACACATATTTCTAAATATTTTAAAATATTAATTTTGGCTGAGTGTGGTGTCTCACATTTGTAATTCCAGCCAAGGTGGGTGGATCATGAAGTCTGGATTTCCAGACCAGCCTGGTCAGTGCAGTGAAACCCTGTCTCTACTGAAAAATACAGAAATTAGCTAGGCAGGGTGGCGGGTGTCTGTAATCTGAGCTACTAGGGAGGCTGAGGCAGGATAATTGCTTGAACCTGGGAGACAGAGGTTGCAGTGAGCCGAGACTGTGCCAATGCATGCCAGCCTTGGTGACAGAGCTAGACTCCATTTCAAAAAAAAATTAATTTTTACTTGTATCATGCTGCATGAGAACAGTGCAATATAATTAAGGGCAGATGAATAGATAGGAACTTACTTTCATGGATTATTGTTCTTAACCTAGTAGTTTTCAATTTTGAATGCATATTAATGTTACCTGTCAAGCCTTCAAAAGTTCAGATGTCCAGGATCCATTGATCGCCATACATTCTGATTTAATTGGTCTGGGATAGATCTCAGATGTGGTGTGCTTTTTGTAAACTCCCCCAGTAAATCTAAGTTTTTTCTATGATTGAGAAGCATTTGTACTCATTGAAGGCTGCCATTCTGCTGTAAGTTACTAAGGAATCAAATAATTGATGTAGTTGTTGAGGGGCTTTTTGTTTCATTCTAACATTGATTTTTCTTTTATGAAGCTGTAAGCTTGAGGTTTGAGCACTCCACATTCAACATCTACAGTGAATGCTAGTGAAACCTTACAGTCAGAACGTTTAATAGTATTCCACTAGGTACTAGCTGTTCCAGTTGTATTTGTTAACAGTTAGAAGATGGTGGACATGATGTCCATAATTTTAATCAATCATGGTCTTGTCTCTGAGTAAACAAAGTGCGTGACTGATATTTGTGATACTTCATGCTTTATCCCAGGCTATCTTCTTATCTTCTATTTTTTCTTTTTCTTTTTGAGGTGGAGTTTCACTCTTGTTGCCCAGGCTGTAGTGCAATGGCGTGTTGGCAGCTCACTGCAACTTCCGCCTCCTAGGTTCAAACAATTCTCCTGTCTCAGCCTCCTGAGTAGCTGGGGTTGCAGGCACCTGCCACCATGCCTGGCTACTTTTTCTGTTTTTAGTAGTGAGGGGGTTTTGCCATTTGGGCCAGGTAGATCTCGAACTTCTGACCTCAGGTGATCCACCTGCCTGGGCCTCCCAAAGTGTAGTATTACAGGTGTGAGCCACAGGGCCCAGCCTTCTATTTTCATCTTATACTATGACTGGTTAATCTTCCAGCTTATGCACCTTGAATTATGTTTTAGTCACGTTGATTCCAATAATGCACAAGCTTTTGTGTCTCCAGGTGCTTGCACATGCTGTTTCCTCTGTTTGGACTCCCCTTCCTTTCTTGTCTGCCTAAAACATTCCTACTGACTCTCCTATATCAAGAGCTCTTGATGATGCACATTCTGTATTAGTAAGTAAAATATATGTGTATTTTTGTTATGTAAATTTTTATTGAATCATCATAAATTTTGTTACATCCTTAAAAAGGGTCTGTGACCCCATAAATATTAAGATTCATTTGTTTCTGCCTTTAGTCAAATGTGACACAATGAAAGGATACTCTGAGACCTCCTTGTTTTCAACTGCCCAAAACAAGTTATCTGTCACAGATATTCTGTCCTCTTTCTCAGTTTTTATGGAACTTTACATATCCCTCTTTTTTTCTTTTTTCTTTTTTTTTTTTTTTTGAGATGGAATCTCACCGTGTCACCCAGGCTGTAGTACAGTGGCGTGATCTTGGCTCACTGCAACCTCTGCCTCCCAGATTCAAGTGATTCTCCTGCCTCAGCCTCCCAAGTAGCTGGGACTACAAGCATGTGACACCACACCTGGCTAACTTTTTGTATTTTTACAACAGACAGGGTTTTACTGTGTTAGCCAGGATGGCCTTGATCTCCTAATTGCATGATACCCCCACCTTGTCCTCCCAAAGTGCAGGGATTACAGTTGTGAACCACCATGTCCATCGTACATATCTCTCTTTGTACATCATTTTTATTTGTCTCCCTTTGGACTGAAGGCAGAAACAAGGTCTTATTCACATTTGATCCCAGAACTTAGCACAAATAGATCATTTTAGCTGGGAGAATGTTGACGCTTAAGTCAACTTGCCTGGAATTTAAAGAGTTTCACTCTCGTTGCCCAGGTTATAATCGGGCTATTGTGGAATATTGCTGAGTTCATCACTCAGTTTATTTGTCTCTACTTTTTTTCTAGAGCCATGCCCACAAACAGACTTTTTGACCTATTGCATGGCCCAGCCTCGAGACAATGTTACTCCTTTGTCTGGGTACAGCATATAGAGAAAATTATGGCATATTGCTGAGACCAGCACCCTAACAATGTCATTTCAGAGCAGCACATTATTTCATCTATCATGCCTGCCCCATAGTCATAGAACTTTTTTAAACATATTCTGGGCTTATTGTGTGTGTTTTGACTCTCATCCCTTGGCTGGGATGGTTTCATATTGCTGAGTCCAGCACCCAGTTAATGTGACTCTAATTCTTATACCATGCCTAGGAATTAGTGATATGCTACTTAGCACAGCAGCTAAACAATCTTACCTGCCAACCTAGTTTTTGCCCACAAAAGGGACTATGATATACACTTTACTTCAGTTTACAGGCATGATAGTAAAACTTATGTTGGGTTTCAGCCAATATCATTTATTTTTCCTTTCATCGCTAGGCTTAGGGCAATAGTTAAGGTCCTGAGTTGCTATTTGTACCAAACACACAGCGCCTTACAATACTAACTCATAATATATTATCTCCTAGTATGGCACAGAGAGTTTTAAGCCAGGACCCATCAAAAAGTTCAGATTGGGATTCTCTCAATTCCACACCCAGGTAAAAATGAATGTTGTTATCATACCACATATGCAAATCCCACTGTTAGGGTCCTAAGTCTAACAAGAGAATAAAGTACAAAGTTGGAATTGTGAATTTCATATGTGGATCTGGCCACAGGCTGGATGGTGACTCATTTCTGGATTCAGCTCACAGACATCATAATGTGTCTCATTCCTGATCCCAGCCTACAGAAGAGACCATTATACCTGGGTTACGTTAGTTTGTGTGACTGTGAATCTATATGAACATATAGGCCTCAGAGTGGTTTACAACTCTCACGCATGCTATATAAAGCCTTCAAATGTTGTAGAGTGTCATGCAACAGCCCAGGAAACATGTGAGATTGTGACTGTCATATACACACTTCGGTTCCTGTTAATGGTGTCACCCTCAAAGACCAAAAGATTTGGCATATTTTTAGGCCTAGTATGAGATGTTGAGACTTTTTGCTTAAATACCTTCCCAGGGGTACATTGTGACATATTGCTGAGTTAGAATAATTATATGCCTCTCCTGCCTGTACCCTGCCTGGGATATTATCACATATCTCTGGGCACATAAGCTGGATTACTTGTCTCTCCTGCCTGTGCCCTGCCCTGCAGGATATTGTGAAATATTGTTTGGCCAAACCTTTATGTCATGTGACTCTCCTCCTGGCCAGGGTCCTGCTCACTAAAAAACATGTGACATGCTGTTTATTGCAAAACCTAGATGATATGGCTGTCTTTCATATTCCAGACTCAGCCAAAAGATACATTATTACATACTACAGAGCCCAGAACCTAGGTGGAGTAACTCTCATTTTATACTTATTCCCTGTCTATAGCAGACTTGGTGACATATTATTTGAGGCTGTACCCAGGTTGTGTGATTTTTCTGACTAGGCCTATCCCACAAATGAGACTATACTGTATCACTGGCTCAGCACCTAGATAATATGACTCCCCTGCCTTGTCCCTGCTCACAGGTGAAATTGTGACATATACAAGGGTTAAGCACACATACACAACAATAACTCTCATAACTGGACCAACCCAGTAGAAATATTTTAACACTCTGGGTTACGCACACATGCACAACAACTTTCATACCTGGACCCAGCCAGTAGCGATATTTTGACTCTCATAGCCAGTCTCAGGTCCTTGGGTAAAGCCCTGGAATTTTTACTAGTATAAAGTTCATGAAGAATTATAATACTCAGGTATATCATGTAAAACCTTAAAAACACATGAAAAAATTCTAAGCAAGAATACTATACCCAGCAATAGTATCCTTCAAAATAATAATAAAAAAACTAACTACATCATGATCTATATCACGATCTAACTATGGCTTCAAGAGACTCACTTCAGAGCTAATTAAAAAAAATAAACTGAAAATGCCAGGATGAAAAATAAATTCCATGCAAGCATTAACAAAATGAAATAAGAAAAGGTTACAATTTACTAAGTTGACAACTGTCATATTTAATAAAATTTACTTTTAGTCAAATTTTACAAGAGACACAGTAGGACATTCAATTATAATAAAAAGGTTCATTCACTGAGAACCTATAAATATATTACTGTTTTCCCAAACACATGAAGCAAACATTGACAGAATTGATGCCAAAATAGACAGTAATATAATAATGGATGCATACGTCAATATCTCAATTTCAGTAAAAAATAAACAAGGCAGAATATTAATAAGGAAACAATAATTGAAGGCACTATACAATAACTGCACTTAATAAATGTATACAGACAACAGAATACACGTCCTTTTCAATAGCTCATAAAAAAACATTTTCCTACACGGACCATCTGTGACACCACAAAAGAAGCCTTAACAATTTTTTAATTGAAATTTTACAATTATTTACAGCCCAAATGGAATGAAGCTAGAAATCAGTAAAAGAAGAAAAGCTGAACAATTTAAAGAATAAAATATTAAAATACACAGTTTTTCTTTCTTTTTTTAAATTTCTTTATTGATGGAGTATCACTCTGTCACTAGGTTGGAGTGCAGTGGCACAATCTCAGTTCACTGCAGCCTCCAGTTTCTGGGGACAAAGCATTCTTCTGCTTCAGTCTCCCAAGTAGTTGGAACTACAGGCAGGAAAAACCACACCCAGCGAATTTTCTGTATTTTAGTACAGATGTGGTTTTACCATTTTGCCCAGAATTGTCTTAATCTCCTGATTTCTCCATGCATCATCCTCAGACTCTCAAAATGCTGGGATTACAGTCATGAGCCACCATGCTCAGCCAACAACACACTTTTGAGTAGGCTTTTTTTCAATGGTTGGAAGAAATAATATTGTGAAGATGTCCATGTGCTTAAAGTGACCCAATGCTCAACATATCCCTTTTTAATTTTAATTATATTTTTCAAAAATAGAAAAAAATAAAAGGATCTCAAGGTACTATGAAAAGTGTGACAATCTTGAAAAATGAGAAAAATATTGGAAGCCTTACACTTAACAATTTTCACACACACACACACACACAATCCTACAGTAACCAAAGCACTTTGGTAGGGTTGTAAAGGTAGAACACCAAAGTAATGAAACAGAATGCAGCACAGAAATAAACCCTTGAGTGCAGAAGGGAGACATACCATCTAGGTTTTCATTGAATCATATGTCACAATTCCTTTGGTGAACAGTTCCCAGGCAGGGGAGGTGAATTCCATTACCTAGATGCTAGTTTCAGTGATATCTCAAAATGTCCTCACACCTGTAATCCCAGCATTTGGGAGGCTGAGGCAGGTAGATCATAAGGTCTAGAGTTCAAGAACCATATGGCCAAGATGGTGAAACCCCATCTCTACTAAAATCACAAAAAATAAGCCAAGTGCGGTGGCAGCCTCCTGTAATCCCAGCTAATTGGGAGCCTTGGGCAGGAGAATCCCTTGAATTCATAGGGCAGAGGCTGCAGTGAGCTGAGATCGTGCCACAGCACTCCAGCCTGGGTGACAGAGTGAGACTGTCTGAGGCCTACGTGATCATATGGACTCACAATCTTACATATTGTCCTAAACTTACACTTGGATTCAGCCAATAGGAGATATTTGGCTTTCATCACTAGGCATAGGGCAATAGGTAAGGTCCTTCGTTACATATTTGTAGAAAGCTCACAGAACTTTACAACACTAACTCATAATGTATAAGTTCCTTGATTGGTACAGAGAGTTTCATGACAGGGACCAGCAAAAAGTTCAGATTGGGACTTTCAATTACATTCCCAGGTGAAAGCAAATGTTGTCCAAAGCTTTGGACATGTCCATCCCACATGTCCAAAGCCCACTTTTAACATCCTGAATCTAACAAGTGAATACAGTACAAAGTTAGCATTTTGACCTTCATATGTGGATCTGGCCACAAGTGGGATGATGACTCATTTATGTGTCCAGCTCATAGGCATGATAATGGGTCCCATACCTAAAACCAGCCTACGTAAAAGATGTGTACTATTATACCGGGGTTTAGGGAAATACATAAGATCATGAATCTCTATGAGCCTGTAGGCTTCAGAGTGGTGTCCAACCCTGATGCATGCTGTATAAAGCCTTCAAGTGTTTTAGAGTGTCATACAATAGCCCCCAAAACACATGAGACTGTGACTCTTATATATACATGTAGCTCAATTTAATGGTGTCACCCACAAAGAGAAAAATATTTGGCCTATTACTAGGCCTAGTACCCAGGTGTTGAGAGTTTTTGGTTAATTTTTTTTTTTCCCATGGGTGCATTTTGACATATTGCAGGGTTAGAATCATAATCATGTTACTTTCGCCTGGACCCTGCAAACAGGGGATATTATCACTTATCTCTGAGTGTATGAGATAGGTGAGTTATCTCTCCTGCCTGTACCTGCCCCCAGAGAACATAGTGAAATATTGTTTGTCCAAACATCTTGGTCATGTGACTCTCCTCTCCTTCCTGGGTCCTGCTCACCACAGATGTGGTGACATAGCACTGATTGTAAAACCTAGCTTATGTGACTCTCCTTCATATCCTAGACTGTGCCAAGAGATGGAATTATTGCATATTGCAGAGCTCAACATCTAGATGATTAGGCTCTTCTGACTAGGCGCAGCCTACAAATGAGATTTTATTGTGTCACTGGCTCAGCACCCAGGTTATATGTTTCTCTTACCTTATCTCAGCTCACAGGTGAAACTGTTACATACACCTGGGTTAAGCACACATGCTCAATAATAACTCTCTTTTCTGGACCCAGCCAGTAGAGACATTGTGACTCTCATAGCCAGTCCCACTGCCATGGGTAAAGTCCTGGGTTTTTCACTTCAGTAAAGTTCACAAAGGATTACAATGCTCTGGTATGTCATATAAAGCTTTATTGGTACAGAGTGTCATACTAGAGAACAGCAAGCAGATGAGAATGTGACCCTTGTATGCACACCTAGCTGATGCGATTCTCATTCTTACACATAAACAGGGCCTAGGAATGTGATACTAAATCTCACACATAAAAAGCAGTCAAAGGTTGACATAATTACTCTAATACATGGGTCTGATTCACAGGTGGTTTGGTAACATTTGAAACATGATTCACACACTTGCGATGCTGTGACTCTCCTACTGGATCACAATATTCAAGTAGGATTGAGGTTCTTATACATGATCTCGCCCATGGTTGGGATTCTGTCTTCCCTACTTCGACCTAACCCATAGAAAGAGTTAACTTAAATACACAAAACCAGGATTCATGTGGGATAAAAAAAACATTTCTGAAAGTTTCTGAGAGTGTGATTGGCACAAGTAAATTTGCCCAGCATATGAATAATTTGACTATCTCTTCTAGGTCCAGGCCACAGATGAAATTGTGCCATACCTGGAACAAGCAATAAACCAAGTGTAACACCTTCCTTGGCTATGCCTACAAAATGGCACTTTTATATATCCCTGGGACCATCACCCCGATGAGGTGAATTATCCCCCTGAAACCTGCCTACAAAGAGAATTGGGTCTTATATCTAGATCCATCATGTAAGTGATGTGACAATCTTATACTGCCTTGGCCAAGAACTCTCAGTGCATTGTGACTCATAACTGGGCCCTGCACCTGGGTGATGTGATTCTACTTCTTGGGTTCTGCCAGCAGAAAGCATTGTAACGCATCACTTGGCTCAACACCTAGGTTATGTTTTTCTGCTTCAGCCTGTGCCTTGATTACAGGGAGATTGTGCCATATTGTTGGGTCCAGCACCAATGTGCGGTCCTTCTCCAGTTTTGATACTGCACAGAACAGACACTGTGACATATGTCTAGGTCAGTTGCCTACGTGAAGTGAGTCTCCTCCTTTTCCAAAGTCCTGCCCACAGAGGAGTTTTTGATATGTCACTGAAACCAGCATCCAGGCGATGTGAATTTTCTATAAGGGGCTTCCCACAAGGGGTATTATGACATCTCGCGGGACCCACACCCAAGTAGGTGATGTGACTTTCTTGCCTTCTCTGTGTCCACAGGTGATATTGTGCCATATATCTGAAACCATAACAAAAGCCTTATAACAATGTATATACGTGGAGCCAGAACATGTGCAAGATGATGACTTTCATTTTTAAACCTCTCCACAATTATAATTGTGTACACATACCTTTGACCAGCTCCAGAATTATTTGATAATTTTGCCAGGTATAGCCAAAAATGAGATTTTACAAATACATGGGCCAAGAACCTTGGTGATTTGACTGTGTTATTTTAACAAGGTCCTCAGGGGGGATTGTAATATAATTCCGGACCAGCCATGTAGGTTACGTGACTCTCCTCAACTGCCTGTAATCTGCTTCCTTTGGTAATTGTAGCATTTCTAAACACTGCATCCAAATGGCATGACTCCTGGCTGGGCCCTGTTAACAGGAGGCATTCTGGCATATTTTGGGGCCCACCATTTAGGTGAACACTGTGCCACAGAACTGGACCTAGCACACAAGTTTTGTGACATTTCTGACAAAACACCTAGGCAAGGTTCAAAGGAATGATAATGACTGTCATATGGGGATTCAGCTAATAGAGCTTATTTTGATTCTTATAACCAAGTTTAGGTACATGCATGATGTCCTGAATAATGTTCTTATACAAATGTCACAAAAGATTACAACATTCACTCGTATTTTATAGTCTTTGGGTTATACAGACAGAGTCAAAGCAGGGCTCAGAACACAGGTGAAATTGTGAGTCTTGTATGCACACCCAGCTGACAGTAAAGACTGTCAGCACCTCACATGGATAAAGCAAAATATCACACATGAAAACAGGATATGTGCGGTATTGTAAATCTCACCTTTGCAATTATCTAACACTGTGATTGTGGTATAAATACTTGCCAAGAACCTGTATAATTTGACTTTCCATACTTATTCCAGCCCAAATATGGGATTGTGATATCTAGCTAGGCCAACCTCAAGGTAATGTGTCTCTCCTGCCTGGGCCATTCTCTAAGTAAGGATTGTGACATACAACTGTATCTAGCACCCAGGCAATGTTATAGTCTTGCCTGGACCATGCCCACCAAAATTATTGTGTCATATTTCTGTGTCCCCTTCATAGGTGATGTAACTCTGCTTTCTGGGGTGGGCCATGCAGAAAGGAAGGATAGTGACATATTTCAAGGCCAGGTACACCATTGAATGTATTATTTTGCCAGAGCCCTGTTCAAAGGAGGTCATTGTGACTTATATCTGGCCCTGTCACCTGGGTTGTATGGCTCTCCTGCTTGGGCCTTTCCAACCTGGAGTAACATATTTCTAGGCCAGGCACACAGTTGATGGTACTCTTTTGCCAGGGCTATGCTTCATAGAGGACATTGTGACATATATTGGGGCCTATCTTGTAGGTGAAGTGACTGCCTCCTTGGTCCCTACCCAAATAAAGCACTGTGGAATAAGCAGAAAGCCTATACCTAGATGATGTAAATTTCTTTGCTCAGTGTTGTCCCAAGAGAGCCTTGTGACATATCCCAGGACCCATCACTCAAGTGATATGGTTCCTCTACCTGGTTTCTGCCCATGTGTTACATTGTGACATATTTCTAGGGAAGCACCTAGGTGATATGACTCTCCTCATCTGCCCGAACCTTGCCTACTGGAGACATTGGGACATATCTCTGAGCCCATGACCTAAGTGATGTGATGCTCTTTGTCTGCTTGGGCCTTCACAGCAGGAGGATTTTTACACATTGCTGAGCCCAGGATTCAGGATATGTGACTCACCTCTTTTTTTTCATCCATGCCCACAAAATAAGTATTTTGTCTTATTGCATGGCCCAGCACTCAGATGATGTTACTCTTCTGCCTGGGTTCTGCATAAAGATAAATGTATGGCATATTGCATATTGCTGGGCTCAGCACCCTTATGATGTGTCTCTCCTGCCTGTACTGGAGCCACTGAAGGTTTTTTGACATATCTTGGGCCCATTCTATACGTGTTTTGGCTCTCATAACTTGGCTGGATTTTTTTCTGCATGTGGGATGGTGTCATATCGCTGGGTCCAGCACCCAGTTAATGGGCCCAACTTCCTATACCCTGCCTAGAGAAGGCATTGTGACACAGCATCACATGTGACACATGTGACAGAGCATCTGTGTGATGCTACTCTCCTGCCTAGTTTTATGCCTATAAATGGGATTATGACATACACCTTGCTTCATTTCTCAGGCATGATGATCAAACTTATATTTGGATTCAGCCAATAGGAGATATTTCACCTCTCATTGCTAAGCTGAGTGTACCTATTGGTAAACTCTTGGGTTGCCTATTTGTTCCAAGCTGACAGAAGCTTGCAACAGTAACTGATATTGTATAAACTCTTTGTTGATAAAGAGTTTCATAACAGGACCCTGCAAAAAGTTTAGATTGGGACTCTCAGTTATGAACCCAGGTGAAATTAAAAGTTTTCACCATCCCACATTTACAGTGCCCACTTTTGAGGTCCTGAGGGTAACAAGGAAATACAGCAGAGTCAGAATTGTGACTTTTATGTGTTGATCTGGCCACATGTGGAATGACAACTCATTTCTGGACCCAGACATAATAATGGGTCTTCCCCCTTAACCCTGCCTATAGGAGAGATGTTGACTAACCAGGGTTTAGGACAATATGTAAGATTGTGTGTCCATATGAGCACGTAGGCCTCAAAGAGTCTCACTCTGTCACCCAGGCTGGAGTGCAGTGGCACAGTCTCAGCTCACTGCAACCTCTGCCTTATGAGTTCAAGAGATTCTCCTGCCTAAACCTCCCAATTAGCTGGGATTACAGGAGCCTGCCACTGCACTCGGCTAATTTTTTTTTGTATTTTTAGTAGAGACGGGGTTTCACTGTCTTGGCCAGGTGAGTCTTGAACTCTTGACCTTATAATCTATCTGCCTCAGCCTCCTAAATTCCTGGGATTGCAGGTGTGAGCCCCCATGTCCTTCCCATTCATGCAGGTTTTATAAAGCTCTTGGTTGTTGTAGGGAGTGTCATACACTGACCCAGCTCACATGTGAGATTGTGACTCTAATATACACTGTCTGCTAAAAGTTAAAGGTGTCAGCCTCAAAAATGTTGAGATTGTGTCATGTCACTGGGCCTAGTATCCAGGTGTTGTGAGATTTTGGCTCTATTTTTTTCCCATGGCTGCATTATTACATATCTCTGGGTCAGAATAATAATAATGTGACTCTGCTGCCTGGGCCATGTCAACAGGGGATATTATCACATATCTCTGGGCCTATCAGCTAGGTGATATGTCTCTGCAGCCTGTGTCCCGCCCCCAAGAACATTTGAAAATATCGCTGAAACTAGCATCTAGGTAATGTTATTCTCCTCCCCTGCCTGGTACTGTTCACCAAAGGAATTGTGATATACGATTGATTGCAAAACCTAGATGGTATGTCTCCCTTCTGCACTCAAGGGTTTATTTCTGTGCTGCATTCTGTTTCATTACTTTGGTGTTCTACCTTTACAACCCTACCAAAGTGCTTTGGTTATTGTAGGATTTTGCATGTGTGTGAAAATTGTTAAGTGTAAGGCTTCCAATATTTTTCTTATTTTTCAAGACTGTCAGGCTTTTCATAGTCCCTTGAGATCTTTTATTTTTTCCATTATTGAAAAATATAATTAAAATTAAAAAGGGATATGTTGAGCATTGGGTCACTTTAAGCACATGGACATCTTCACAATATTATTTCTTCCAACCATTGAAAAAAAGTCTACTCAAAAGTGTGTTGTTGGCTGAGCATGGTGGCTCATGACTGTAATCCCAGCATTTTGAGAGTCCGAGGGTGATGCAAGGAGAAATCAGGAGATAGAGAAAATTCTGGGCAAAATGAAAAAAACCACATCTCTACTAAAATACAGAAAATTAGCTGGGTGTGGTGGTACATGCCTGTAGTTCCAGTAACTTGGGACACTGAAGAAGAAGGATCCTTTGTCCCCGGAAACTGGAAGTTGCAGTGAACTGAGATTGTGCCACTGCACTCCAACCTAGTAACAGAGTGATACTCCATCAAAAAAGAAATTAAAAAAAGAAAAAAAAAACTGTATTTTAATATTTTATTCTTTAAATTGTTCAGCTTTTCTTCTTTTACTGATTTCTAGTTTCATTCCATTTGGTCTGTAAATAACTGTAAAATTTCAATTAAAAAATTGTTAAGGCTTCTTTTGTGGTGTCACAGATGGTCCGTGTAGGAAAATGTTTTATGAGCTATTGAAAAGGATGTGTATTCTGTTGTCTGTATACATTTATTAAGTGCAGTTATTTTACAGTGCCTTCAATTATTGTTTCCTTATTAATATTCTGCCTTGTTTATTTTTTACTGAAAGTGAGATATTGATGTATGCATCCATTATTATATTACTATTTTGGCATCAATTCTGTCAATGTTTGCTTCATGTGTTTGGGAAAACAGTAATATATGTATAGGCTCTCAGTGAATGAACCTTTTTATTATAATTGAATGTCCTGCTGTGTCTCTTGTAAAATTTGACTAAAAGTAAATTTTATTAAATATGACAGTTGTCAACTTAATAAATTGTAGCCTTTTCTCATTTCATTTTGTTAATGCTTGCATGGAATTTTTTTTTCATCCTAGCATTTTCAGTTTCTTTTTTTTTTATTAGCTCTGAAGTGAG
Organism: Pan paniscus; assembly: GCF_029289425.2. Taxonomy (NCBI): domain Eukaryota; kingdom Metazoa; phylum Chordata; class Mammalia; order Primates; family Hominidae; genus Pan; species Pan paniscus. The sequence goes on along the minus strand of NC_073273.2, from coordinate 29,664,521 downwards.
TCTCTTGAAGCCATGTTGTGATTAAATCTTGACATAGATCATAATGTAATTAGATTTCTTTTATTATTATTTTGAAGGATACAATAGCTGGATACAGTGTTTTGCTTAGACTTTTTTTTAAATGTGTTTTAACTATGTCAATCTCTTCTCTTTTTGCCTGAAATATTTTTGTTCTTTTATTTTGTTTTGTTTATTTCCATTTTACTCTCTGAGTATCATTGAGATGGTAATTTTGATTGTTTAGGATAATTTATTTTTTTCTTTTAAAACATAGATCTATAATTTAAATCTGATTGTCTCAAGTAATTTCCCCATCTGAATTTTGAATAATTGATTCCTGAATATTTATTTTTATTTTTCCTTGAGTCACATTACCCTGATGTTCAGTATATTCTGTAATTTTTTTTTTTTTTTTTAAGATAGAGTCTTGCTCTGTCGCCCGGGCTGGAGTGCAGTGGTGTGATCTCGGCTCACTGCAAGCCCCACCTCCCGGATTCATGCCATTCTCCTGCCTCAGCCTCCTGAGTAGCTGGGAGCACAGGCACCCACCACTATGCCAGCTAATTTTTTTTTTTTTTTTTTTTGTATTTTTTAGTAGAGACGGGGTTTCCCTGTGTTAGCCAGGATGGTCTCGATCTCCTGATCTCGTGATCCTCCCATCTCAGCCTCCCAAAGTGCTGGCATTACAGGCATGAGCCACTGCACCCAGGCTGTTATATGTTGTAATCTTAGGTTGCAATTTATATAATAAAAAACCACATGTCAAATCTTTATTAAGTGTCTTTTGTCTTGAAAAATAAGTTACCAAGTTTTATCCTAGAGATTCTTGGAGTCTCTCAAGCCTGTTCCCCTGGGCCTGTGTGTTTTTTAGTTAAAAAATTTTCCTCATTTTTTTTCTTATTTTTATGTATGTATGTATGTATGTATGTATGTATGTATGTATGTATGTATTTATTTTTGAGTTGCTTTTTCACTCTTGTTGCCCAACCTAGAGTGCTATGGTGCAATCCTGGCTTACTGCAAACTCCACTTTCCAGCTTCAAGCAATTCTTCTTCCTCAGCCTGCTAAATACCTGGGATTACAGGCAGACTGCCACCACACCTGGCCAATTTTTGTATTTTTGTTAGAGACCAGTTTCACCATGTTGACCTGGCTGATTTTGAATTTCTGACCTCATGTGATTCTCTCACCTCAGTCTCCCAAAGTGCTGGGATTACAGGCATGAACCACTGCTCCTGGCCATTCTTCATGTTTCTTATTAAGGTCTTGTAGTCAGATGTTATTTCCATTGTCCATCAATGATACTGACATCTTCCTTCTCTTGTGACAGTCATTTACATTTGGTTTTAGCTGTCCAAAAGTATCAAAGAGCACCACCTTTCTTTTCAATACTGTCATGAAATATAGAAATTAGTCTTTAGTAAGGTCACAAAGAGCCAGGAGCATTGACAAAGATGCCACAATTTTACTTATTTTTGGATGGGTAAGGCAGAAGTTAGGAGTTTATATTTATACTCATAATAGGATGAAGAATAGCAAAGGTTTAACTGGTTCTTAGACTTTTCACAATGACATTTTGGTCAGTATATTTCTGTTAAGTTTATATGTCTATAAAGGAATTAGAACCTGTGGTGTTTTATTGTCACCTAGTTAACGTGTTTTGTATAATTATACATTTGTAAAATGTATTAATCTGTGTCTCATGATGGGAGAGTTATGTTGTTCTTTTTTTTTTTTTCTTTCAGCTGACTCTTTTCATTTTCCTGCAGAGATATTGCTGGAGAATGACATACAAGATTCATTTCAAAAAGTGAATCTGAGAAAATATAGAAGCTGTGACCTTAATAGTTTACATTAAAAAAAAAAAAGACTACCAAATTGTGGATGATTGCAAGGGGCAGAAAAGCAGTTATAATGGCCTTCATCAATGTTTGTCAACTACCTATAGCAAAACCTGTCAATGAAATAAATGTGGCAAAGCTTTTGAGTTGTGCTCAGTCTTTACTGAACATAAGAAAATTTTCAGCATAGAGAAATGCTACAAATGTGAAGAATGTGGCAAAGACTGTAGGTTGTTCTCAGATATTACTATACAGAAGTGAATTCATACTGCAGAGAGATGCTACAGACATAAACAATTTGGCAAAGCCTGAAAATATCTCAAATGTTACTGAATATAAGAGAGCTCATGCTGGGATATCTAACAAATGCAATGAATGTGGCAAAACATTTACCTGCTCCTCAACCTTTATTAAACAAAGAGAAATCACACTGGAGACAAACCCTACATATGCGAAGAATGTGGCAAAGCCTTTAAGTGCTTCTCTGACCTTACTAATCAAAAGAGAAATTATACTGGAGGGAAATCTTACAAATGTGAGGAATGTAGCCTATAGGTTGTTCTCAGAACTTGCTAAATATAAGATAATTCACACCGGGGAGAAACTCTACAAACGTGAAGAATGTGATGAAGACTATAGTTGCTTCTCAGACCTTACTAAACATGATAATTCATAGTGGAGAGAAACCTTACAAATGTATTGAATATAAAAAAAGCTTTTATGTGGTTCTCAGCTCTTAGTAAACACAAGTGTACATCTGTGAAGAACATAACCATACATCTGTGAAGAATGTGGAACTGCCTTTACCTGCTTCTTCACTCTTATTAACCACAAGAGAATTAATATGGAAAGGAGGCCTTATGAATGTGAAGAATGTGGCAAAACCTTTAAGTGCTTCTCAGACATTACTAATCATCAGATAATTCACACTGGAGAAAAACCCTACAAATGTGAAAAATGTGGCACAGCATTGAGTTTTTCTCACACCTCATTAGAGAAAAGAGAATTCATACTAGAGAGTAGATTTACAATTGTTAAAAATGTGGAAAGTCTTTAACAAGTTCTCATATTGTGTTCAACATCACAGTCTTCATACCGAACAAATGCAGTATAAAGGTAATGACTGTTAATTCCATGGCAGAAGGCCCAAACCAGAGAATTGGCCAGACAGTTCTGTTGCACCTAAGCAGCATGTGCACTTTTCCAAGCACATCTCATTCCCTTCCTGACTCCAATTATTTCAACAGCAGCTTCTCATTTGCACCAGCCCATTTTTGAGCCCCAACAAACTATGATTTTGAAATTCCTCTGAAGACTGCATGAGCTAACCACTAAAGGTGACAGTGCTCTAGCCTACTCAATTTCACCTGAGGGCAGAAACAAGGCAGGAGAGTCTTGTCACCTGGATTCGGTGCTCAGGATACTTTATAATCTTCTTTGGATGCATGGCCAAGTCAGAAGGGTAACATCATCTGGGGACAGACTCAAGTAATGTGGCACCATGTCCATGGTAGAAAAGGTTGAAGAAAAACAGGAGAATCACATCCCCTAGGTGTTGGGCTTAGCAATATGAAATAATCCCCTCTTTTGGCCAACTCCAGAATAAAGAAGTGAGTTGCATTACCTAGGTTTTGCCCTCAGTGGTATGTCACAATTCCCTTAGTTGGCAGTATCTGGCTGGAGAGGAGAGTCACATTTTCTAGATGCTACTTCCAGAGATGTCACAATGTTCCTTGGGGGGCAAAACACAGACAAAATAGAAAAATCACCTAGCTAATAGGCTCAGAGATGTGTTATAATATCCCTCGTTGGCAGGACCCAGGAAGAAGAGTCGCATTCTTATAATTCTGACCCAATAATATGTAAAAATGCACACATGGGTAACAATTTAAGCAAAAGTTTTAACACCTTGATAGTTGGCCCAGTGATATGACACAATCTCTTCATTTTAGAGGCTGACAATTCTAACTGTGAACTTAGTATGTATACGAGTCACAATGTCACATGCATGCTGGGCCATTGTATGAAACCCTCTACAGCATCTGAGGGCTTTATACATCATGGATGAGAGTTGCAAACTACACTGTGACTCACAGGCTCATATGTACTCACAATGTTATATATTGCCTTAAACTGAGATATGATAGTCAATTTCTCTCATTTAGGCTGAGTTCCAGAGTGAGACTTTTTGTTTTGTTTTTTTTAAGAGGGAGTCTCACTCTGTCGCTCAGGCGGGAGAACAGTGGCACAGTGGCGCAATCTCCACTCACTACAACCTCCACTTTCCAGGTTCAAGTGACTCCCCTGCCTCAGCCTCCCAAGTAGCTGGAATTACAGGTGCCTGCCAACATGCTCGACTAACTTTTTGTATTTTTAGTAGAGCGAGGTTTTCACCATATTAGCCAGGATCATCTCATTATTTTGACCTCATGATCTGCCCACTTTGGCCTCCCAAAGTGCTGGGATTACAGGAGTGAGCCACCCTATGCCTGTAACCTCAGGATACATGATAATGTTCAAAAATCAGTCACTATCACACCTGTGGCCAGATCCACATATAAGTGTCAAAATTCCATCTTTGTTCTGTTTTCCCTAGTAAAACTCAGTACTTCAACAATGAGCTTTGTAAATGTGGGATTCCTGTAACTTTTACTCTTAACTGGGTGTGTCATTGAGGAAGACAGTTATAATTTTTTGTGGGGCCTTGTTATGAAACTCTCTGTACCACCCAAGCAGTTTGTAGAATAAGAATTAGCGTTGTAAATTTCTGTGAGCCTTCTACAAAAATGCAATCCAGGATTTTACCTATTCCATTAGCCTAGTGACAAGGGGCAAAATACCTTCTATTAGCTGAATCTCAATATAAGTTTGACCATCATGCATGTGAACTGAAGCAAGGTATATGGCATAATCCCATTTGTGAGCAAAAACTTAGAACAAAGAATAAAATAGCTTAGGTGATGTGGCAAGCAACATGTCACAATGCCCTCACTCAGTAAAACCTAGGAAGGAGAGTCACATTAACTGGGTGCTGGACTGATTAATATAACACAGTTCCACATGTGAAAAACTTAGCCAAGGGATGAGAGCCAAACACCTACAGAATGGGCTGAAGCTATGTCAAAATACTCTCTGTGGCTCTGGCACAGGCCAACCAGTAGCATCGTCAGGATGCTGCTCCCACCAGTATGTAAAAATTCCCTCTTTATACAGGACTCTGGCAGAACAGTAACATCATCTGGGTGCAGTAGGTCAAAATTTTCGTTTGTGGGCATAATTCAGAAAAAAGAGTAGAGTCACATAAACTAAGCTAGGCTCAGCAGACCTAAGCTGCTCAGGCAGACAAGGAGAGTCATATCAGCTAGGTGCTTCCCTAGGAATATGTCACAATATAACATGTGGGCAGAAATCAGGCAAAAGAGCCACATCACTTGGTTGCTGGGTCATGAGATATGTCACAAGGCTCTTTTAGAACAGCACCCAGGCAAATACAGTTACATCACCCTGGTGCAGGTTCCGTGCTTAAGCCTACAATACGTGTAGGGCTTAAGGAGGGAGTCACTTCACCTAGGTGATAGGCCCTGAGACCTATCACAATGTCCATTATGAAGCATAGCCCTGGCAAGAGTACCCTTACCTGTGTTCCTGGCCTAGAAATATGTCACTCTCCCGGTTGGCAGGGAAAAAACAGGAAAGCCGCATAACCTAAGTGATAGGCCCAGAGATATGTCATAATGTCCTCCATTGGTCACGGCTATGGGAAAAAATACCCTCACCTGTGTGCCTGGCCTTACATTATGTCACTATCCTCCCTTTGTACAGAATCCATTCCAGAGAAGAGAGTTACATCTCCTATGAGGTGGACACAAAAATATGTCACAACAATTTTTTGCTCATGGTGCAGGCAAGAATGTAAGATCACTTGGGTGTTAGATCCAGTAATATATCAGAATCCTTACTGAGAGAAGAGCCCAGGCGGGAGTGTCACATCGCCTCAAGGTTCATCTAGGTATATATCACATTCCCACATATGGACTGGAACAAGTCTGAAGAGTCAAATTACAAAGGTGCTTCACAAAGATTTATATGACAGTCACACTGTCAGAAATTTCACACATGAAATTTGCAACACTATACATGTCCTCTTTTCATGTCTGACTGTTGGCTTCATCCATGTAATATTATGACAGTCTTGACTGTCATTTGGGTTTGTATAAAAGACTCACAATTTCATCTCTGTGCTGAGCCCTGATCTGACTCTGTCTTTATAACCAGAAGACTTTGTAAAATAAGTGTCAGTGTTGTAATCTTTTATGACCTTCGAACCAGGAGGTAATCCATGACATCTCACACTTTCATAAACCTAGTTATAAGAGTCAAAATAGCCTCTATTGGCTTTATTCCAATATGAGACTCATTATCATTCCTGTGAGCCATGCCTAGGTATATGTCACAATGTCCTCTGTTGTTATGAAGAAGGCAGAACAGCCACATTACCTAAATGCTGGGACAGGAATATTTCTATATTCCCTTTGTAGACACATAGCTTGTGTGCTAATTCCAGCTCTGTGGCACAATGTCCTTTGTGGGCAGTGTCCAGGCAGAGGAGGAGAGTCATATCACCTAAATGATGGACACAAAAATATGTCACAATGTTCCTGTTGATAATGCCCAGGCAAGAAAGTCATACCATTTGGATGCAGTTTTTAGAAATGGTACAATTACTAAAATAAGCAGGGTACAAGCAGGTTTGGAGGGTCACGTAACCTAGACAATTGGTCCAGATGTACGTTACAATCCTTCCTGAGGACATTGTTAAGATGACAGAGTCAAATCACAAAGGTGCTTGGCATAGGCGTTTGTCAAAATCTCATTTGTGGGCTATACCTAGACAAAATTATTAAATCATTCAGGAGCTGTGCAAAGGTAAATGTCACAATTACATTTATGGAAAAATTTCAGAATAAGGCTCACCATCCTGCACATACCCTGGCTTCAGGCATATGAATTGTTATTTGGCTTCTGCTGTGGTCTCACATATGACACAATAACACCTGTGTCCAGAGAGAACAAATGAAAGGTTACATCACCATAGGGTTTGTGGGTCCAGAGAAACAATACAATCCTCCTAGTGTGCAGGACCCTTGCAAAAGAGTCACATAATCTGGATGCTGGTTTCAGTTACATCAAAACTCCCAGTGTAAGCAGGACTTTGGCAAAAGAGGAGGTTCATTTCACCTAGGCAATTGGCCTAGGTATATGTCACAATGACCCCTTTATGCAGTAGCAAGGCTGGAGAGTGGCCTCATGTTGTTACTAAGCCCAGCAACATATCATCATCTCCCTGTGGTGAGGGCACAGCCAAAAGCAAAAAACAAAACAAAACAAAAATCACCTAGATGCTAATCCGTGTGATACGCTACAATGCTTCCTGTGGACAAAACTCAAAATAGAGAATCACATCACCCAGGTGAAGTGCACAATTACATGTCAAAGTGCACTGTAAGTGCAGGGCCAAAGAACTAGAAGGGAGTCACTTCACTTATGTGAAGGACCTACATATAAGACACAATTCTCTTTGTAGGCAGGTTTCAGGATGATAATTCACACCACCTTGGTAATGGTCCCAGTGATATATGAAAGTGTCCTTTGTTGGCAGAGCCAAGGAAGTTGCTATATATTGCTTAGGTGCTTGTTCCTCATACGGCACAATTTCATCTGTTGTCTGGGCCTAGAAAAGACGGTCAAATTATTCATGTCCTGGGCAAAGTTACCTGACTCAAACACACTCTCAGAAAGTTCAAAAATAAGTTTCACATTCCACACGAGTTGTGTGGTTTTGTGTATGTGAGTCAACTCTTTCTATGAGTTGGGTTGAAGTATAGGAGTCACTCTCAACAACTGGCAAGATACATGTATAAAAACCTCAATCTGACTGTAAGATTTTGTTCCCACAGGGAAGTCACAGCACCACAGCTGTGCTGAATTATGGTTCAAACGTTACCAAACCACCTCTGAATCTGATCCATGTATGAAAGTAATTATTTCAATCTTTGACTGCTTTATATATGTTAGATTTAATAACTCATTCCCAGGCCATGTTCATGTGTGAGAATGACAATCGTTTCAGCTGGGTGTGCATACAGGAGTCTCATTCTCACCTCACTGCTGGTGTCTGTTATGACACTCTTTTTATCATCAATGCTTTTTATGATACACCTGAGTGTTATAATCATTAGTGAACTTTATACAAGTGAAAAACACAGGACTTTACCCATGACAGTGAGAGTGAGTGACTATGGCAGTAAAAATAAAACTGCTGGCTGAGTCCAGGTATGAGAGTTATTATTGTGCATGTTTGCTTAAACCAGAAATATGTCACAAGTTCACCTGTGAGCAGGGGCAAGGCAAGAGAAGCACATCATCTGGGAGCTGAGCCAGTGATACAGTATAATCTAATTTTGAGGCTGGTTCTAGTCAGAAGAATCACAACACCTGGGTGCAGCTTCAAATAGTATGTTACCAAGCCCACTATAGAAAGGGAAGAAGAAAGAGAGAAGAGCCACTCAGCCTATTTACTGGGCTCTGCAATATGTAATAAACCTCTCTTTTGGGTAAGTCTAGAATAAGAAGGAGAGTCACATCACCTAGATTTTTCAATAATCAATATGTCACAATTTCCTTAGTTATCAGGACCCAGGCAGGAGAAGAGAGTCACATTACCTAGGAGTTAAGTCAAACAATATTTCACAATGTCCTTTGAGGGCACAGAACAGGCAGCAGAGATAAATCTTCTAGCTTACAGGGCCAGAAATAAGTGATAATATCCCCTGTTGTTAGGGTCCAGGCAGAAGAGTCACATTATTATTACTGTAACCCAACGATATGTCACAATGTACCCATGGGAAGGAATTTAAGTCAAAAATTCTCAACACCTGGGTATTAGGCCTAGGAATATGACAAATTTCCTTGTCTTTGATGGTGACACCATTAACTGTGAGCTTGGTTTGTATATGAGAGTCTCACAATCTCCCATGATTCCTGGGCCATTGTATGACACTATACAACATTTAAAGGCTTTATACAGCATGCATGAGTGTTGCAGACCACTCTGAGACCTACATGCTTGTATGCATTCACAATCTTGGCTATTGCCCTAAACACAGGCATAATAGTCAACATCTCTTCTGTAGGCTCTTTTTGGGAATAGTACTCATTATTACTCCTGTGAGCTGAATTCAGAAGTGAGTCACAATCTCATCTGTGGCCAGATCCACACATGAATGTCACAATTACAGGTTTATATTTTATTCACTTTTTAGACTCAGGACTTGAATAATGTGCTTAGGTCATGTGGGATGGGAAGAATATTTGCTTTCATCTGGGAGTGTAATTGAGAGTCCCAATCAAAACTTTTTGCTGCCGCCTGTCATGAAAGCCTCTGTACAACCCAAGGAGTTTATATATTATGAATTAGTATTGTAAAGTTTTGTAAGCATGGTACAAATATGCAACTCAGGACATTATCTATTCCACTAAGCCTAGTGATGAAAGGCAACATATCTCCTATTTGCTGAATTTCAGTACAGGTTTGACAATTATGCCTGTGAACTAATTAAGGTATATGTCATATTTCCATCTGTGGGCAAAAAAATAGGTAGAAGGGTAACATCACTTAGGAGTTGTGTTAAGCATCATGTCAGAATACCCACTCTAGGCAGATTATAGGAATTAGAGTCACATTAAATGGGTGTTAGATTCAGCAACATGAACCATCCAACATGTGAAAAACAAACAAACAAAACAAGCAAACAAACAAACAAACAAAACAGCCAAGGGATGAGAGTCAAAACACCTACATAATGGGCATAGAATATGTCAAAATACCTTCTGTGGCTCTGGCACAGGCATGACAGTCACATTATCCAGGTGCTGAGCCCAGCAATATGCCATAATTCTCTCTATATGCTGGAACCAGGCAAAAGAGTATCATTATCTCAGTGCTGGGCTCTGCAATAAGTCAAAATTTGTGTTTGTGGGCACGGTTTGAGAAAAAAATGAGAGTCAAATAACCTGAGCGCTAGGCTCAGATATATGTCACAATTCCCCCAGTGCAAAGACCAGGCAGAAGAAAAGAGCCATTTCATGTATGCCATGGGCTCAGAGATGTATCCCAATGTCCCCAGTAGGCAGGGACAGCCTAAAGTAATAGATCACCATGCCCAACGTAGATGGGTTAAAGGAAAAAAAAAAAAAGAGAGAATTACATCACCTGGTTGCTGCACTTAGCAATATTTAATAATTCTTTCTCGGCAGAGTTCAGGACAAAGAAGAGAAGCATGTCACCTAAGTTTTGCACTCAATCGTGTGTTACAATGAAGATATGTGAAAATAGCCCCTGTTTCCAGGGCCCAGGCAGAAGACACATATTATCATGATTTTGACCCATAATGCTCTTATAGAAAGGAATTTAAACAAAAAAGACTGAACACTGGGGTACTAGATCAAGAGATATGACACAATAGCTTCGTCTTTAAGAGTGACATCATTGTTAGTTGTGAATATAAGTGTCACAGTCTCACGTGTGTGCTGCCCATTGTGTGACACTCTCTACTACATCTGAGAATTTTCTACAACACGCATGAGGGTTTCAAAACTCTGAGTTCTTCATGCTTATATGGACTCATGATCTCACATATTGCCCTAAACCCAGGTATGACAGTCAACATCTCTCCTATAGGCTGACTTCAGGGATGAGACCATCATTGTGCCATGAGCTTGGTCCAGAATGGGTCACCATCCCACCTGTGGCCAGATTCACTTCTGAAAGGCACAATTCCAACTTTGTGCTTTATTCAGTTGTTAGACTCAGGACCTCAACAGGGGGCTTGTTGGGGTCACAATCTTAACTTTTGGCTGCATCCTGTTATAAATATCTCTGTGCCACCCAAGAAGTTTGTATTATGTGAATAACTGTTGTCAACTTACGTGAACTTTGTACACATTTGCAATGAAGAACCTTACCTATTGACATAATCCTAGTGGTGAGAGGCAAAATATCTTCTATTGGCTGATTCCCAATATAAGCTTGATCATTATGTTTTGAACTGAAGCAAGGTGTATGTCACAGTCCCATTTGTGGGCAAAAAACTAGGCAGAGGGTTAACATCACTTAGATGCTCTGCCAAGCAATATACCACAATGTCTTCTCTAGGCAGAGCCTAAAAAATAGGCTCAAATTAACTGACAGCTTGAGCCAGAAATTTGATACAACCACATGTGGAAGAATCCCAGCAATGTGATGAGAGCCAAAGCACTTACAGAATGGGACAAAGATATGTCAAAATACCTTCTGTGGCTCTGGTACAGAAAGGAGAGTCACATCATTAGCAGGTAGGCCAAGCAATATGCCATAATTTTCTCTTTATACATGTCCTAGGCAGAAGAGTAACATCATCCAGGTGCTGGGCCCTGAAATATGTCAAAAGTTCTGTTTGTGGGCCTTGTTCAGCAAGACGATGTGAGTCATATTACCTAAGTGCTAGGCTCACCAATGTGTCACAATATTCCCGTTGTAAAGGCCCAGAAAGAATAAGTCATATCACTTAAGTTGTGGTCTCCGAGATATGGCCTAATGCAACCAGTAGGCATGGCTCAGGCAGAAAAAGACAGTCATATAACCTAGATGCCTCTTTAGGAATATGTCACAATTTAATATGTTGGAACAACCAGATAGAAAAGCCAAATCATTTGGTCCTGTGTCCTGAGATATTCTTAAGTCACCCTTAGAGAAGGACCCAGACAAGAGACTTACATCACCTAGATGCAGGTTTCACCCTTATGTCACAATGATCTATGTGGCAGAACCAAGCAGGAAGTCACATGGGCTAGGCCAGAGATATGTTGCAAAGCCCTCCTTAAAGCATGACCCTGATAAGGGTGCCATCGCCTTTGTGCCTGGCCTAGCAATATGTAGGTCCCAAGAGGAAGAGCCATATCACCTACATGATAGGTTCCATGATATGTCAAAATGCCCTTTTTTGAGCATGGCACTTGCAAAAGAATATTGTGTGCCTGGCCTAGAAATATGTCTCTGTTCTGCCCTGTGTGCAGGACCCATTCCAGAGAGGAGAGTTATGTCTTCTGATTGATGGACACAGTGATATGTCACAAGGATGTCTGTGGGCATGGTGCAGGCAAGAATGTAACCTCACCTAAGTGCTGGATCTAGTGACGTCACTATTCTTACTAAGCAAGATACAGGCAGAAAAGTCACATCATTTCAATGTTGACCCAGGTAGATATCAAAATCCCATTTGTAGGCTAGATCCAGTCTGAAGAGTGAAATCACACAGGTGCTTGCCTTAGGTTTATATCACAAAGTGCTGGAATAATAGGCATTAGTCACCATGTCTGGCCTTTGAGTGCACCTCTGTGTGAGATTTAGTACCCTAATTGTACCTGTTCTTTTGAGAGAATAAAAATGGGGTCAGCTGGGTGTGCATCCAAGAGTCACAACTGCACCTGGTTGTTGTTCCCTGTTATAACACTCTTTGTATCACTCTGACTTTATATGGTATACCTGAGTGTCATAATCCTCTATGAAATTCATACAATTAAATGACCCATTACTTTACTTATTGCCATAAGACTGACTATGAGAGCCAAAATATCTCCCCCTTCTGGGCCGAAGTATGATTGTTATATTAGTGCATGTGAGTTGAACCCAGCTATATGTCACAATTTCACCTGTAGGCAGAAACAAGGCAGGAGGGTCTCACCCCCTGGGTTCTGAGCTCAGGATACATTATTATCTTCTTTGCAGCCAGGACCAAGTTAGAAGTGTCACATCACCTGGGTACAGCCTCAAGTAATATGGCACCATGTTCCCTGTAGACATAGTTTGAAGAAAAAGGGGAGAGTCACACCACCTTGGTGCTGGGCTCAGCGATATGTAGTAATCCCCTTTTTTGGAGGAATCCATAATAAAAGGGAGAGTTGCATTAACTAGGTTTTGCACTCACCAGTATGTCACAATTAGTTTACAGGCAGGACCTAGGCAGGAGAGGAGAGTCACATTTCCTAGACGCTATGCCCACCAACATCACAATGCTACTTTTGGGCAAATCACAGGCAAAATAGACAAATGACCTAGCTGATAGGCTTATAGATATGTGGTCATATCCCTTGTTGGCAGGGCCAAGGCATGAATCACATTGTTATGATTCTGACCCAACAATATGTCACAATGCACACATAGGGAATGATTTAAGTAAAAGTTTAACACCTGGGTACTAGGCCAAGTGATATGCCACAATCTCCTCATCTTTGAGGGTGACACCTTTAACTGTTAGCTTGGCATGCATATGAGAGTCATAATGTCACATGTGTTCTGGGGCATTGTATGACACCCTTTCAACATCCGAGAAATTTTTATGGCAAGCATGAGTGTTGCAAACTACTCTGAGGCCCACAAGCTCATATGGACTCACAATGTTAGATATTGCCTTGAAACCATGTATGATAGTCAAAGTCTCATATTTAGGCTGAGTTAAGGAATAAGACCCATTTTTATGCCTGAGTGCTGGCTCCATACATGAGTCACAATCAGACCTGTGACCAGATCCACACATGAGAGTCAAAATTCCACCTTTGTACTGTTTTCTTTTGTTAGATTCAGTACATCAACAGTGGGCTTTGTAAATGTGCAATGTGACAACATTTATTTTCACCTGAGTGTGTTTTTGGGAGTCATAATCTTAAATTTTTGCTGGGCCGCGTTATGAAACACAGTGTACCACCTAAAAAGTTTATACAATATGAGGTAGTGTTTTAAACTTCTGTGAGATTTGTACAAGAATGTAACCCAGGATTTTTCCTATTGCTCTAAGCCTAGCGATGAGAGGTGAAATATCTTCCATTGACTGAATCCCAATGTAAGTCTGGCCATCATGCCTGTGAACTGAATCCCGGTATATGTCATAATCCCATTTGTATACAAAAAATTAGAAAAAATAATAACATCACTTAAGTGATGTGGCAACTAACAAGTCACAATGCTGTCTCTATGCAGAACCTAGATACACAGGTCACTTTAACTGGGTGCTGGACCCAGCAATATCACACAATTCCACATGTGGAATATCTTAGCAAAGGTATGAGAGCCAAAAGACCTACTTTTGATGTGTGAAATTATGCAAAAATACTTTCTGTGACTCTGGCACAGGCAGAACAGTAGCATAATCAGGTTGCTGGGCCTACCAGTATAATTACCTTTCCATTCAAGTCTCTGGCAGAAGAGTAACATCATCTGGGTGCAACAGGTCAAAATTTCCCCTGTGACTATGGTTTACAAAAAAGACTACTGTGATATTACCTAAATGCTGGGCTCAGCAATATTGTCCAATCCCCTTTTAAAGGCACAGGCAGGAAAAGAGAGTCATGTCACTTAGGTCATGGGCACAGAGATACGTCCCTATCTCCTCAGTAGGCAAGCCTCAGGCAGATGAGGAGAGTCATATCACCTAGATGCTTCCCTAGGAATATTTCACCATGTAATATGTGGGCAGAAATCAAGCAGAAGAGCCAAATCACTCAAGTTCTGGGTCCTCAGATAAGTCACAAGGCTCTTTTAGAATAGCACCCAACCAAAACAGTAACATCACCTTGGTACAGGCTCTCTGCTTATGCCACAATGCTCCATCTGAGTAGGGCCCATGGAAGGAGTCGCTTCACCAAGGTGAAAGGCCTAGAGGTATGTCACAATGTCCACTATGGAGCATTGCCCTGGCAAAAAAGTACCATCACTTCTGTTCCTAGCCTAAAAATATGTCACTCTACAGGTTGACAAGGCCCAAGCAGAATCTGAGAGCCACATTACATACGTGATAGGACCAGAGATATGTCACAATGCCCTCCTTTGGGCATGGCTCTGGCCTACAACTACCCTCAGCTGTGTGCCTGGCCTAGAAATATGCCATTGTTATTCATTTGCATATGGTTCATTCAAGAGAAGAAAGTTACATCACCTATGAGGAGGACACAGAAATATGTCACAATAACTTTGGTGGGCATGGCACAGGCAAGACTGTAACATCACCTGGTTGCTAGATTTAGTGATATGTCACAATACATACTGAGAGAAGGGCCCAGGCATATGAGTCACATCACCTTGAGGTTGGCCTAGCTAGATATCAAAATCCCATATATGGGCTGGAAAAAAACTGGGGAGTCAAATTACACAGGTGTTTGGCAAAGATTTATACCAGAGTCACAACGTCAGAAAATTTGAAAGATGAGATTTACAATACCACACATGTGCTGTTTTTATTTATGACAGTTTGTTTCATCCATGTGAGATGAGGAGAGTCCTGTCAGCAGGGTTTGCATACAAGACTCACAATTTTACCCATGTGCTGAGCCCTTTGTAAAATAGGTGTGAGTGTCATAATCTTCTTTGATCTTTTCACTAGAAGCAGATCCTGAACATCACACATCCCTAAACCTAGTTATAAGAGTCAAAATATCCTCTATTGGCTGAGTCCACATATGAGCCTCATTATCATGCCTGTAAGCCATACCTAGGTGTATGTTACAATTCCTTCTGTGGTTATGAAACAGGCAGAGAAGCCACATCACCTAAATGATGGCCAGAAATATTCCAGTATTCTCTGTTGGCAGGGTCCTGTCAGAAAAGCAAAAGCAAAAAAAAAAAAAAAAAAAAAATCACCTTCTTGACCCAAGTGATATGCTGCAATGCTTCCTGTTGACAGAACCCAAAAACTAGAATCACATCTCCTGGGTAAAGTGCCCAGTTATGTGTCACAATGCAATGTAAGTGCAGGGCCTAGGCAGTAGAAGGGAGTCACATAACTTACATGATGGAACTAAATATAAGACACAATTCTTTTTGTAGGCCAGTCTCAGGCACATTATTCACATCACCTGGGCAATAATCCCAGTGATATGTAAAAGTGTCCTTTATAGGCAGAGCCAAGGAAGGTGTTATATATTGATTAGATGCTTGTCCCACATATGGCACAATTTCATCTGTGGTCTGAGAATAGAAAAGACAGTCAAATAATTCATGTGCTAGGCAAAGGTACCTGTCTTAATTACACTCTCAACAATATTTGGAAATAAGTTTCACTTCACACACAAGTCCTGGTTTTGTATATGTGAGTCAAAACTTTCTGTGAGTTGCGTCAAAGTATTGGAGTCACAATCTCAACAATGGGCAAGACTTACATATAAGAGCTCCAATCCCACTTGAAGATTGTGTTTCAGTAGGGGAGTTACAACAAAACAGGTGTGCTAAATCATGGTTTAAATATTACCAAAGCTCTTGTGAATCTGATCCATGTAAGAGAGTAATTATTTCAACCTTCAACTGTTTTTTTTTTTTTTTATGTGAGATATACTACCTCATTCAAGTTTGAGAATGGGAATCGTGTCATCTAGGTGTACGTACAAGAGTCACATTCTCACCTGGTTCCTGGTCTCTATTATGACACTCTATGTACCATTAAGAGTTTATGTGATAGATCTGAGGACTATAATCCTTCGGGAACCTTATACAAGTGAAAAACCCAGAACTTTACCCATGGCCATGAGACTGGCTATGATAGTCAAAATATCTCTACTGGCTGGGTACAGTTATGACACTTATTGTACATGTGTGTTTAACCCAGGTATATGTCCCAATTTCACCTGTGAGCAGGGACAAAGCAGGAGAATCACATCACCTCAGTGCTGAGCCAGTGATACGGTTTAATCTCATTTGCAGGCTGGTGTTAGTCAGAAGGGTCACATCAACTGGGTACAGCCTCAAATAATATATCACCAAACCCATGATAAACAGGGAAGAAGAAAAAAAGGAGAGTCACTCTACCAAAGTGCTGTGCTTTTCAATATGTAATAATCCCCTCTCTTGGCAGAGTTTAGAATATGAAGAAGAGTCACATCATTTAGCTTTTGCAATCAGTAGTATGTCACAATTTATTTTGTCAGCAGGACCTAGGCAGGATAGGAGAGGCACATGACCTAGATGTTAAGTCAAATGATGTTTCACGACATCCTCTGAGGGAAGAGGCAGGAGAGACAAATCACCTAGATTACAGGCCAAGAGATACGTAATAATATTTCCTCTTGGCGGGGTACAGGCAGAAAGGTCACATCATTATGATTCTAATCTGGCGATAAGTCATAGTGCATCCATATGTAGGCATTTATGCCAAAAACTCTCAAAACCTTGGTAGTGGGCCTACATCTGCTGGGTGAGGCATCCACTCCCACAGAATCCTCATGCCACCACCCCAACCTCTCACCCTCAATAATTATCTAACTTTTTATGCTATTACAATTAATTGTGACCACTACCCCATCGTACTCAAATATTCATTGAACTAACATCAACTTTCCTAATAATTCTAATAATAAAGCCCCTGAAATGTCAATAGTTGACTCTCATTTCAGGATATTCCTTAATAGCAATAGCCACAGTATAACCAAAAACAACCATCATATCACCTAAATAAATAAAAAAGACTATTGACCCCATGAAAAACCCACAAAAAATCAACACAATACCACAACCCACAGCATCACTAATAATTATCCCTGGGCCTCCATAAATAGGAGAAAGTTTTGAAGAAAAACCTACAAAACCTATAACCAAGGGAATACTTCTTAAAAATAAAGCATATTGCATTATTCTCACATGGACTATAACCATGAAAAATGATAGGAAAAACCGTCATCGTACTTCAACTGTAAGGACAATAATGACCAATACTCACAAGCCACATCTGCTAATAAAATTATTAACTACTCATCCATTGTTGTTTCCACACCATCTAACATTTCTACATGATGAAACTTCAGCCCACTTCTTGGTGTCAGCCTAATTCTCCAAATCCTCAAAGGATTATTTTTGGCCTTGCACTAGACTTCAGACACCTCAACTGCATTTTCTTCAGTCACTCATATCAGATGAGATGTAAAATACAGCTGAATGGTTCGCTATTTTCAGGACAATGGCCATTCAATATTTTTCATTTTCCTCTTACATGCTGGCCGAGACTTACACTATTAATCATTTCTATTCCTAGAAATCTGAAATGTTGGCATTATCCTCTTATTCACAACTATAGCATCAGCATTCATAATCTACATGCTCCCATGAGGAAAAATATTATTCTGAGGTGCTACAGTAATTATAAATCTACCATCAGCCATCCAATATATTGGAATAGACCTTGTACAATGAATCTGAGACAGATTCTCAGTTCACAAAGCCACCCTCACACAACTTTTTGTCTTTCATCTTACTTTTCATCAATACTGTTCTAGCAACCATTCACCTTTTATTCTTGCATAAAAGAGGATCTAACAAACTTTTAGGGGTTTCATCACACACAGACAAAATCACATTCTACCCCTACTAAAAAACCAAAGATATCCAGTTTTAATTTTTCTTCTCCTTCTAATAACTCTAGTACTATTTCCACCTGACCTCCTGAGCAATTCAGATAATTAAGAGTTTAGCCAACCCCCTCAATACCTCACCCCACATTAAGCAATAGTTGTACTTTTTGTTTGCACACTCAATCTTACTATCTATCTCTAACAAACTAGGAAGTGTATCTGCCCTCATATTGTCCATTCCCATTCTGGCAGTTATTCCTGTACCTCACAATTCTAAATAACAAAGAATAATATGCCAGCCATTAAATCAATTCATATTCTGAATCCTAGTGGCTGACCTGTTTACACTCACATGAATTGGAGGGCAGTCTGTCAAATACCCGTTTTTTGTCATCAGACAGACAGCATCTATCATGTACTTCTCTATCATCCTCACCGTTATACTGCTTACTACCCTAATTGAAAATAAATTACTTAAATGAAAATTTTCTTGTAGTGTAATTCAATACTCTGGTCTTTTAAACAAGAAATGGAGAATCCCCTCCCCAAGATAACTCGGGGAAAAAGCATTCCTTCTTCACCATCAACATCCAAAGCTGAAATTCTCATTAAACTACCCCTGATTTTTTTTACAGCACACACTTAAACTACGGTGTCAGTATTAATCAACTAGCTCTAATACATTAGTGCTTTTATGTATTTTGTGTATTACTCTTAGCCCCCATGAATAATATGTAGGACTATTATTGTTTATTCATACCTCCATACATGTGGATATATTACAAATCTAGTCCACATACAAATAAGCGTGTATTAAACTTCCCTTAATCAACTATGGTACATCTACTACTATTGACTGTACAATACAATTCTAATTCATATGAATATTGAATCATACTAGACATCCTTATTACATAGTGCATACATTCTTTCTTCAGACATAGCACATTTCTGTCAAGAAATCTCTTGTCAACATGGATATCCACTACCAAATTCTGGTTTCTTAATCTACCAACCTCTGTAAAATCATCATCCTGCTCAGGAGTACTACCCTCCTCATTCTGGATGCATAACACATGTGGGTGACTATTTTGAAAGGAAAACTGGCACCTGGTTCTTACATCAAGGACATAAAACTAAGATCACCCACATATGCCCCTGCAATAAGTCATCTTGGTGGACTAAGGGCTACACCCTATTAACCTCTAATGAGGGCACTGTCATGAATTTGGTATTTTCAACTTTGGAGGCTGCTGCTGTAACTTACCACCAAGGAAGGCCTGGTCCCCTCTGAATCAGTGTAGATGAACTCAGATTTAATTCCTGCCAAATTAATTCTAGAAGCTGAGCTTATATTGAATATTCTGGCCTCACATAGTAACCATAGCTGTTAATTTATTCATGCTTAAAAGACGTAACAATTAAACAATAGGCACATAGGCTCATGCAGGTTTGCTCACTTTCAAGAACTTTTTTCTGATTAAATTCACAAACTTCTCCTCCCCTTATCACTGACTTTACCATCAATGAAGGTAAATGTATCCTTCCCAAATTCCAAAAACAAGAGACTAAACGTCAACACAGTTAAAACTCAAAAACCATATTTTAACAATGAATACCCCAAGAGCTACCCCTCGGTTGATGAAATATTCCTAAAAATTCTTAAGACCCCCCAAATCAAGCCTCCATTTTATATAATGAATGCAATAATTAGATGCCCACCCTAAATTATGAGTAATCCTCTCAACCAAATCTCTGCCAATTGAAGTTTAGACTCAGAATATTCAGAACTATTAACAACTATTTATATTTACTTCTTTCCTTCTCATATTCTAATTTTAGACTTAATTATTTGCACAGTTAATATAGCTTAATCATTTCAAAGAAAGCCACTGAAAATGTCTAGACAGGTCTAGACAATCCCATGAACAAATAAATTTAAACCTGGCCTTTCTAGTAGATCTTAGTAAGGTTACACAAGCAAGCATCCCCGCTCTGGTGAAAATGCCTTATAGATCACCCGGATCAAAAGGAGTAAGTACCAAGCATGAACAAACGCAGCTCAAAACACTTTGCTCAACCACTGACCCTCGGGAAATAGCAGTGATAAATATTTAGTAATAAATGAATATTTCACTAAGCTATACTGATATCTAGGGTTGGTCAATTTCATGCCAGCCACCGCAGCCATATGATTAATCCAAGCTAATGAAACTCTGTGTAAAGAGTGTTTAAAGTCTGCCCTCAGTAAAGCTAAATTCCATCTAAGTGGCAAAATAAACTCCAGCTGAAATAAAATACACTATGAAGGTGGTTTTAATATCCTGAAGACACAATAGCCAAGACCCAAACTGGGATTAGATAACACACTACGCTCAGCCCCAAACTCTAATAGTTACATTAACAAAACTATTCACCAGAATACTACAAGCAACAGCTTAAAATTTAAAGGAGTTGGTGGTGCTTTATATCCCTCTAAAGGAGCCTGTTTTATAAACAATAAACCCCAATATACCTCAGCATCTCTTTCCCATAACCTATATACCCTCATCTTTAGCAAACCCTAAAAAGGTTCTTGCATAAACACAAGTATACACATACAAATGTTAGGTCAAGTTGTAGCTCATGAGGTGGCAAGAAATGGACTATATTTTCTATACCCAGAAAATCTCACAGTTACATTTATGACACCTAACAGCTCAAGGAGGATTTAGCAGTACACCAAGAGTAGATTGCTTTGTTGAATGAGGCCCTGAAGTATGCACATACCACCTGTCACCCTCCTCAAATATTATTATAGAAATTACTGTTACTGAAAACTCTCTGTGCACATATGGAAGAGATACATCATAAAATAGTAAGCATACTGAAAAGTGTGCTTGGACAAACCAAAGTGTAGTTTAACCCAAAACATCTGGCTTACACCCGGAAGATTTCATCACAACTTGAAGACTTTGAGCCAACTCTAGCCCCAAACCTCCCCAAAAATATTATCAAACAATCTTAATCATACCATTTACCTTAGAAAAAAAAAGTATAGGCAACATAAATTTTTACCCTGGCACAACAGTCGTAGTACCATAAGGAAAAGATGAAAAAACTGAGCAAAGCATTAAAAAGCAAAGACAAGCCCTTACACATTCTGAATAATGTGTAAACTAGAAATAACTTTACTCAGAGAACAATAGCCAAGTCCCCCAAAATCAGAAGAGCTACTCAAAAACGCTAAAAGAGCACATCCAACTATGTGGAAATAGAATGGGAAAATTCATGAGTAGCGGTGACAAGCCTGCTGAGCCTGGTGACAGCTGGTTGTCCAAGATAGAATCTTAGTTCAACTTTAAATTTACTCACAGTATTACTTAATCTCCCTGTAAGTTTAACTGTTACTCTAAATTGGGACAGCTCTTTAGACCTCAGGAAACAACCTTCGTACAAAGAGTACAAAATATTACCACCTTAATTGGTCCCAAAGCAGCCACCAATTAAGAAAGCATTCAAGCTAAACATCCAATTATCTTAAATTCTAATCACCATACTAAACTTTTAACATCACATTGGACTAAACTATTACTTAATATAAACAATAATGTTAATATAAGTAACATGAAAATATTTTTTTTTGCATAAGCTTACATCAGACCAGAATAATTCACTGACAGCTAACAGCCAAATATTAGTAATTGATATAATGTGCACCCTATTATTTATACTGTTAATCCAACACAGGTATGCTTTGAGGAAAGATTGCAAAAGCTAAAAGGAACTCAGCAAATCTTACCCTGCCTGTTTAACAGAAGCATCACCTCTAGCATTACTAGTATTAGAGGCGCAGACTGACCAGTGAAAAATGTTCAATGACTAAGGTATCCTGAACGTACAAAAGTAGCATAATTACTTGTTCCCTAAATAGGAACTTGTATGAATGACCATAGGAGGGTTCAGCTGTCTCTCACTTTTAATCAGTGAAATTGATAATCTATCCATGAAGAGGCGGATATAAACAAATAAGATGAGAAGATCCTATAGAGCTTTAATTCATTAATGCAAATAAAACCTCAAAAGAGCCTGCAGGCCCTAGTGTACTATCCCTGCATTCAAAATTTGGGTTGAGGTGACCTCGGAGCCTAATTCAACCTTTGCACAACCTAAACTAAGACTACAGTAGTCTAAGCGAGTTGACACACATTGATCCAGTAATTTGATCAATGACATAAGTTGTCCTAGGGATAACAGCATAATCCTATTCTAGAGTCTATATCAACAGTAGAGTTTAAAACCTCCATGTTGGATAAGGACATCCTAATGGTGCAGACACTGTTAAGGATTCCTTTGTTCAAGGATTAAAGTCCTATGTGATCTGAGTTCAGACCAGTGTAACCCAGGTCAGTTTCTGTCTATTTAACGTTTCTCCTAATATGAAAGGACAAGAGAAATAGGACTCACTTCATAAAGCACCCTTGCCCAACAGATGACGTTATCTTAATCTAACATATCACCACACACACTACTCAAGAACAGGGTTTGTTAAAATGGCAGAGCCTGGCAGTTTCATAAAACTTTAAACTTTATAATCATAGGTTCAACTCCTCTTCTTAACAACATGCCCATAATTAACCTCCTCCTACTTTTTAGCACTCTAATTGCTATAGCATTCCTTACATTCATTGAAAAAAAATTCTTAGGCTATATATAACTGTGCAAAGGACCCAACACTGTAGGTCCCTATGGACTGCTTCAACCATTTGTTGATCCAATAAAACTTTTCACCAAAGAACCCTTACATCCCTCAACATCTACTATTACCCTTTACATTATTTCTCCAACTCTGGCCCTTTGTTTCACTCTCCTCTTGTGGACTCCCCTCCCTGTACCAGATCCTCTATTTAATTTTAATGCAGGCCTCCTATTTATACTAGCTACATGAAGCCTAGTTTTCTATCTATTCTATGATCAGGATGAGCAGCTAATTCAAATTATGCACTAATCAGTGCATTAGCAGCTGTGGCCCAGACAATTTTATATGAGGTCACACTACCCATTATCCTGTTATTAGTTCTAATAATAAGTGTCTCATTTAGCTTATATGCACTCATCACAACACAAGAATTGCTCTGACTGCTCCTACCATTATGACCCCTAGCCATAATATGATTTATCTCCACACTAGAAGAAACTTTCCGAGCCCCTTTTGACCTAACAGAAGGAGAATCAGAGTTACTCTCAAGCTTCAATGTCAAATATGCCGCAGGTTCATTTGTCCTCTTTCTTATAGCAGAATACATGAATATGATCATAAAAATGCACTAACTGCTGCTATTTTCCTAGGAGAAATATAATATACATTCATCAGCACTCTGTATCACAAATTTTATTACCAAGACCCTGCTTTTAACCACGCTGTTTTTATAAATTGGAACAGAATACCCCTGATTTAACTAAGAACAACTCATACATTTTCTATAAAAATTTTTCTATCACTTATACCAGCATTCTGCATCTCATATATTGCAATGCCTTTCCTAATTTCCAGTATTAAACCCCAAACACATAAGATATGTCTGACAAAAGAATTACTTTGATAGAGTAAACAATAGGCATTAAAATCCTCTTATTTCTAGAACTATAGGAATTGAGCCTACCCATGAGAATCCAAAATTCTCTGTGCTACCTATTACACCACAACCTAAAGTAAGGTCATCTAAATAGGCTATCAGGCCCACACTCTAAAAATGCTCATTATACCATTCCGATACTAATTAATCTATTAGTTCAACTTATTATCTTCATTAATATTTTCACAGAAACTCTTATCTCAATGCTAGGCTTACACTGATTTCTCATCTGAACAGGACTAGAAATAAATAAAATAGCTTTTACCTCAATATTAATTAAAAAAATAAATTTCTGCTCTACAGAATCAGCCAGAAAACATTTCTTTACACATAAAACCACATCGATAATTCTCATGATAGGTTTCATTTCCAATAACCTTTCCTCCAGTCAATGAACAACCATAAATGCTATTAATCAGGTTTATCCTTAAAAATAATAACTGCCCTAGTAATAAAACTAGGAATAGCCCCCTTACTTCTGAGTCCAAGGTGACCCAAAGAACTTCTCTAATATCTGGCATGCTTCTCCCCGCATGAAAAAACTAGCCCAAATATTGATTATGTTTCAAATTTTTCATCAATAAACATTAACATCCCCATATCTATCAAGAATCTATCCGTTATAGTGGAAGCTAAGTACTTCCCAACTTATATGACACCATCTAACATGTGGGCAGAAACCAGGCAGAAGAGCTCTATCACCTGGGTACAGACTCAAGTGATGTGCCACCATGCCCAGTTTAGACAGGTATAAAGAAAATAAAAGAGAATCACACTACCTGGGTGCTGGGATCAGAAATATATAATGATTTCCTCCCTTGGCAGAGTCCAGGACAAAAGGTAGAGTCATGTCACATAGGTTTTCACTTAGTGATAGGTCACAATTTCTTCAGTTGGCAGGATGCAGGCAGGAGATGAGAGTCACATTACCTAGATGCCATATCTAGCAGTATGTCACAGTGTCCCCCATGAACATGGCACTGGCAGGGGAGAGATAAAACCTAGCCAATAGGCCCAGAGGTATGTAAAAGTATCCTCTGTTTGCAGATCCCAGGCAGAAGAGTCGCATTATCATGATTCTGACCTACTGATATATAACAATGCCTTACAAAAAGGAATTAAACCAAAAATGTTTCAACCCAGAGGTGCTAGGCTGAGGGATATGAGACAATCTCCTCATCTTTAAGGGTGACAACATTAATGGTTAGCTAGTTGTGTATATGAGAATCACAATCTATCCTGTTTGCTGGCCCTTGTATGACACTTTCTATTACATCTGAGAACTTTATACAAAATATATGAGACTTCCAAACCTCCTTGAGGCCTAGATGTTTATATAGACTCAATCTTTCATATTGCCCTAAACCCAGGTATGACAGTTAATGTTTCTCCTATAGGATGGCTTCAGGGATGAGAGCACTATTATGCCTGTGAGCTGGGTCCAGAAGTGAGTCACCATCCCACCTGTGGTCAGATTCAGTTATGAAAGTCAGAATTCCTGCTTTCTTCTGTATTCACGTTTTAGACTCAGGACTTCAACAATGGGCTTCATAAATGCAGGATGTGAAAAACTTATGCTTTCAACTGAGTGTGTAGCTGAGAGTTACAATCTTAAATTTTTTGCTGGGCTGTATTATTAAACTGTCTGTACCACGTAAGTTTTTATGATATGAGTTAGTGTTGTAAACTTCTGTGAGCTTTACACAAATATGAAATGAAAGACCTTACCTATTATCCCAAAGCTATGGTGAGCGTCAAAATATCTCCTTTTAGCTGAATTCCAATGTAAGCTTAATCATCATGTTTTTGAGCTGAAGGAAAGTGTATGTCATAATCCTATTTGTGGGCAAAAATCTAAGCAGAACGTTAACATCCCTTATGTCCTGCTTCAAGCAATATAAAAGTGCCCTCCCTAGGCAGGGCCTAGGAAAGATGGTCACATTAACTAAGGGCTGGAATCAGCAGTATGATACAGCCACACTTGGAAAAAAATTCAGCAATGTGATGAGAGCCAAAACACCTTCACAATCAATCAAAAATTTGTCAAAACACTTTATCTGACTCTAGCACAGGCAGGAGAATCACACATCATTAGGGTGCAGAACAGAGCAGTATGCTGTAATCTCTTCTTTATGCATGACCTAGACAGAGCAGCAACATCATCCCAATGCTGAGCCCTGAAATACTGCAAAAGTCCTGTTTGTGGGTGTTTTTTATTTTTTCAGCAACAAACCAAGAGTCACATTTCCTAAGTGCTGGGTCATCAACATATCATAATCTTTCCATTGTAAAGACCCAGACAAGAGAGAGTCACATCATTTGTGACATGGGCTCAGAGATATGACCTAAAGTCATCAGTAGACAGTGCTCAGGTAAAAAAAGAGAATCATATCACACTTAGGTGCTTTTTTATGTTTACGTCCCAATTTAATACATAGGCAGAAATGATGGCAGAAGTGATGGTGAAGAGCCACATTTCCTGGTCCTGGGTTCTTAGATATTCACAAGTCCTCCTTAGAAAAGGACCCAGGCTGGAGAGTTACATCACCTAGGTGCAGGTTCCACCCTTATGTTACAAAGTACCAAGTGGACAGGTCCAAGCAGGAAGTCATATCACCTAGCTGACAGGCCCAGAGATATGTCACAAAGCCTTCCTTAAACATGGCCCTGGCAAAAGAGTACCATTGTGCTTGGCCTAGCAATATGTCATTATTCAAGTGGGCAGATCCCAAGCAGAAAAGCCATATCACCTCCCTGATGGGCCCTGTGATATTTCAAAATGCCCTCTTTTGGTGATGGCCTTGGCAAAATAGTATTATTACCTGTGTGCCTGGCCAAGGTGTATGCCACTATCCTGCCCTGTGTGTAGGGCCCATTCCAGAGAGGAGAGTTAGATCTTGTAACTGATTGACACAGCGATATGTCAATATGATGTTTGTAGGCATGGTGCAGGCAATAACGTAACATCATCTGGGTGCTGGATCCAGTGACATCAAAATTCTTACTGAGAGCAGGATCCAGGCAGAAAAGTCACATCACTTCAATATTGGCCCAGGTAGATATCAAAATTCCCGTTGTAGGCTGGAACCAGTCTGAAGAGTGAAATCACACAGGTGCTTGATGAAGAATCATATCACAGTCATGATAAAATGAAATTCCAGGGATGAAGCCCACTTGATCATGGTAGATAAGTTTTTGATGTGCTGCTGGATTCAGTTTGCCAGTATTTTATTGAGGATTTTTGCATCAATGTTCATCAAGGATATTGGTCTAAAATTCTCTTTTTTGGTTGTGTCTCTGCCCAACTTTGTTATCAACATGATGCTGGCCTCATAAAATGAGTTAGGGAGGATTCCCTCTTTTGCTATTGATTGGAATAGTTTCAGAAGGAATGGTACCAGTCCCTCCTTATACCTCTGGTAGAATTCAGCCATGAATCCATCTGGTCCTGGGCTCTTTTTGGTTGGTAAGCAATTGATTATTGCCACAATTTCAGAGCCTGTTATTGGTCTATTCAGAGATTCAAATTCTTCCTGGTTTAGTCTTGGGAGGGTGTATGAATCGAGGAATTTATCCATTTCGTATAGATTTTCTAGTTTATTTGCATAGAGATGTTTGTAGTGTCCTCTGATGACAGTTTGTATTTCTGTGGGATCGGTGGTGATATCCCCTTCATCATTTTCTATTGTGTCTATTTGATTCTTCTCTCTTTTCTTCTGTATTATTCTTGCTAGCAGTCTATTGATTTTGTTGATCCTTTCAAAAAACCAGCTCCTGGATTCATTAATTTTTTGAAGGGTTTTTTGTGTCTCTATTTCCTTCAGTTCTGCACTGATCTTAGTTATTTCTTGCCTTCTGCTAGCTTTTGAATGTGTTTGCTCTTGCTTTTAAAGTTCTTTTAATTGTGATGTTAGGGTGTCAATTTTGGATTTTCCTGCTTTCTCTTGTGGACATTTAGTGCTATAAATTTCCCTCTACACACTGCTTTGAATGTGTCTCAGAGATTCTGGTATGTTGTGTCTTTGTTCTCGTTGGTTTCAAAAAACATCTTTATGTCTGCCTTCATTTCATTATGTACCCAGTAGTCATTCAGGAGCAGGTTGTTCAGCTTCCATGTAGTTGAGCGGTTTTGAGTGAGCTCCTTAATCCTGAGTTCTAGTTTGATTGCACTGTGGTCTGAGAGACAGTTTGTTATAATTTCTGTTCTTTCACATTTGCTGAGGAGAGCTTTACTTTCAACTATGTGGTCAATTTTGGAATAGGTGTGGTGTGGTGCTGAAAGAATGTATATTCTGTTGATTTGGGATGGAGAGTTCTGTAGACGTCTATTAGGTCCACTTGGTGCAGAGCTGAGTTCAATTCCTGGATATCCTTGTTAACTTTCTGTCTCGTTGATCTGTCTAATGTTGACAGTAGGGTGTTAAAGTCTCCCATGATTATAGAGTGGGAGTCGTAGGCTTCATCCCTGGGATTCAAGCCTGGTTCAATATATGCAAGTCAATTAATGTAATCCTGCATATAAACAGAAGCAAAGACAAAATCCACATGATTATCTCAATAGATGCAGAAAAGGCCTTTGACAAAATTCAACAACCCTACGTGCTAACAACTCTCAGTAAATGAGGTATTGATGGGATGTATCTCAAAATAATAAGAGCTATCTATGACAAACCCACAGCCAATATCATACTGAATGGGCAAAAACTGGAAGCATTCCCTTTGAAAACTGGCACAAGACAGGGATGTGTTGGAAGTTCTGGCAGGAGAAGGAAGTAAAGGGTATTCAATCAGGAAAAGGGGAAGTCAAATTGTCCCTGTTTGCAAATGGCATGATTGTATATCTAGGAAACCCCATTGTCTCAGCCCAAAATCTCCTTAAGCTAATAAGCAACTTCAGCAAAGTCTCAGGATACAAAATCAATGTACAAAAATCACAAGCATTCTTATACACCAATAACAGACAAACAGAGACCCAAATCATGAGTGAACTCCCATTCACAATGGCTCCAAAGAGAATAAAATACCTAGGAATCCAACTTACAAGGGATGTGAAGGACCTCTTCAAGGAGGACTATGAACCACTGTTCAATGAAATAAAAGAGGATACAAAGAAATGGAAGAACATTCTGTACTCATGGGTAGGAAGAATCAATATCATAAAAATGGCCATACTCCGCAAGGTAATTTATAGATTCAATGTCATCCTCATCAAGCTACCAATGACTTTCTTCACAGATTTGGAAAAAACTACTTTAAAGTTCATATGGAACCAAAAAAGAGCCCACATCGACAAGTCAATCCTAAGCCAAAAGAACAAAGCTGGCGGCATTACACTACCTGACTTCAAACTATACTACAAGGCTACAGTGACCAAAACAGCATGGTACTGGTACCAAAACAGAGATGTAGATCAATGGAACAGAACAGAGCCCTCAGAAATAAAGCCACATATCTACAACTATCTGAACTTTCACAAACGTGAGAAAAACAAGCAATGGGGAAAGCATTCCCTATTTAATAAATGGTGCTGGGAAAACTGGCTAGCCATATGTAGAAAGCTGAAACTGGATCCCTTCCTTACACCTTATACAAAAATTGATTCAAGATGGATTAAAGACTTAAACGTTAGATATAGAACCATAAAAACCCTAGAAGAAAACCTAGGCACTACCATTCAGGACATAGGCATGGGCAAGGACTTCATGTCTAAAACACCAAAAGCAATGGCAACAAAAGACAAAATTGACAAATGGGATCTAGTTAAACTAAAGAGCTTCCACACAGCAAAAGAAACTACCATTGGAGTGAACGGGCAACCTACAAAATGGGAGAAAATTTTTGCAACCTACTCATCTGAAAAAGCGCTAACATCCAGAATCTACAATGAACTCAATCAAATTTACAAGAACAAAAAAAACAACCCCATTGAAAAGTGGGCGAAGGACATGAACAGACACTTCTCAAAAGAAGACATTTATGCAGACAAAAAACACATGAAAAAATGCTCCCCATCACTGGCCGTCAGAGAAATGCAAATCAAAACCACAATGAGATACCATCTCACATCAGTTAGAATGGCAATCATTAAAAAGTCAAGAAACAACAGGTGCGGAAGAGGATGTGGAGAAATAGGAACAATTTTACACTGTTGGTGGGACTGTCAACTAGTTCAACCATTGTGGAAGTCAGTGTGGTGATTCCTCAGGGATCTAGAACTAGAAATACCATTTGACCCAGCTATCCCATTACTGGGTATATACCCAAAGGACTCTAAATCATGCTGCTATAAAGACACATGCACACATATGTTTATTGCAGCACTATTCACAATAGCAAAGACTTGGAACCAACCCAAATGTCCAACAATGATAGACTGGATTAAGAAAATGTAGCACGTATACACCATGGAATACTAGGCAGCCATAAAAAATGATGAGTTCATGTCCTTTTTAGGGACCTGGATGAAATTGGAAATCATCATTCTTAGTAAACTATAGCAAGAACAAAAAACCAAACACCGCATGTTCTCACTCATAGATGGGAATTGAACAATGAGATCACATGGACACAGGAAGTGGAACATCACACTCTGGGGACTGTTGTGGGCTGGGGGGAGGGGGGAGGGATAGCACTGGGAGATATACCTAATGCTAAATGATGAGTTAATTGGTGCAGCACACCAGCATGGCACGTGTATAGATATGTAACTAACCTGCACATTGTGCACAGGTACCTTAAAACTTAAAGTATAATAAAATAAAATAAAGAAAAACAAGAAATTCTGAGGATTAGATTAACAGTATCACACATGTCCTGCTTTCATGTAAGACAGTTGCCTTCAACTATCTGTAATGGTGAAATTCTTTACTGTCAGCTTGGAGTACACATAAGACTAACAATTTCCGCTGGGTGCTTGGCCTTGTTATGACATTCACGATAAAATCCAAGGATCTTATAAAGTATGTGTGATGGTTGTAATATTTTTGTGATCTTTTAACCAGAAGGACATGCTTTACATCACTTACATCCCTAATCCTAATTATGAGAGTCAACATTTCTGTGATTGGCTGAGTGTACATATGAGACTTATTACCTTGTCTTTGAGCTGTGCCTAGGTATATGTCATCACCACCTCCTGTGGTTACTAAACAGGCAGGACAATCACAACACCTGAATCCTAAGCCAGAAATATTATCTTTGTGGGCAGAAAAGTCACAAACCTGGGGTTCTAGGCCCAGCTCTATGGCATAATGCCCCTTTTGGAGAGTGTCCAGGCAGGAGAGGTATATCACATAAATTGTGGGCCTAGAGATAAATCACAATGCCTCTTGTTGAAATGGCCTAGGCAAGAGACTCGTAATTTGGATGCAGAGCTTAGAAATGCTACACTCTTCACTAGAAGCAGGGTTGAGGCAGGAGAGGAGAGTCATATAACCTAGACTATGTGTCCAGATATATGTTATGATCCCTTCTGAGGACATTGTGAAGACACGAGAGTCAAATCACCAAAGTTCCTAGCAAGGTGCATGTCAAAATGTCAACTGTGGGCTATAATTAGGCAGAATTATTAAATCACTCAGGAGCTGGGCCAAAGCAAATGTCACAGTAACACCTGCGGAAATGTTCAGGGATGAGGTCACCATGCTGTTCCTGTCTTGGCTCCAGGTACAAGAGTCTTTACTAGGCCTTTGATCTGGTCTTAGGTGTATGGCTTAATATCACCTGTGTTCTGGGAGAAGAAAGGAAAGTCACATCAGCTGAGTGGGTGCTGGTCTAGTGAATTACTACAATGCACTTTGTGGGCAGGACTCTGGAAGATGAGTCATATCACCAGGATGCTGGTTTCAGTGATATATCTAAATCCCCCCTCTGGACAGGACTTAGGTAGGACAAAAGACAAATTTCACCTAGGCAATTGGCCTGGATATATGTCAGAACTCCCCCTGTGTGCAGGACAGTGCAGGAGAATGACCTCACCTTGGTGCTGGGTTTAGTACTGTGTCACAATCTATCTTGTGGTCAGGGCCCAGGCAAAAGAGAAGAAATCCCACCTAGGTGCTGAGCCAAGTGATATGTTACAAAGCTTCCAACTGGCAGAGCCCTCCCCAAGAAGAGTCACATCAACTGGGTTGAGTTACCAGTTATGTGTCACAATGCACCCTAAGTGCCAGGCAAAGGTAGTAGAAGGAATTAATATCACTTACATGATGGCCCTTGATAAAAGTCACAATGCTCCTTGTAGGCAGGGTTCAGGCCAATATTTAACATCAGCTGGGTGCTTGTCCCAGTAATATGAAAAGTTCTACAGTGGTCTGGGCCTACAAAGAGAGTCAAAACACTCAGATGCTGGACAAAGTCACACTTCTCAATTACACACTTGAAAATGTTCTGAAATAAGTTTTACAGTCCCACACAAGTCCTGGCTTCTGGTATGGGAGTCAAAATCTCCTAATATCTGAGTCAAAGTACAGGCATCAGAATCTCAACAATGGGCAATATCCACGTATAAGAACCCCAATTGAAGATTGGGTTCCAAGAGATGAGTCAAAACACTACAGGTAGGCTGAATTATGGGTGAAACATCACCAAACTACCCATGGATCAGATTCATGTATGAGAACAACAACTTTTAACTTTGACTGCTTATGTATGTGAGATTTAGTACCTCATTGACAGGCTCTGTTTATTTGTGAGAATCACAATTGTGTCATCTGGTGTAGATCCAAGAGTCACAATAGCCCCTGGCTGCTGGTGTCTGTTATCACACTTTTGGTACCACTCAGGCTTCATATAATATGCCTAAGTAGCATATTTTTCTGTGAATACTTGCAGGTGGGAGACCTAGGTCTTTACCCATGGCCACAAGACTAGCTATGATAGTTGAAATATCATCCCTGGCTGGGTCTAGCTATAAGAGTTACTATTATATATATGAGCTGAACCCAGGTATATGTCACAACTTCATGTTCGGACAGAGACAAGATAGAAGAGCCATATCATCTGTGTACTGAGCCAGGCATACATTATAATCTCCTTTGCAGGCAAGACCATGTTAGAAGAGTCATATTACCTGGGTAAAGTCTCAAAATATATGTCATCATCCTCACTAGATACAGGGTTAACAAATAGTGGATATTTACATTTTCTAGTTGCTGGCATCAGCAGTGTTATAATTATCTCTCTTGGCATAGTTCTGGACAAAGAGAAGAGTCACATCACCTAGGACTTGCACTCATGGGTATGTCACAATTTCTTCAGTAGGCAGCATCCAGGGAGGAGAGAAGAGTCACATTACCTAGATGCTATATCAAGCTATATGTCACAGTGTCACCGGTGGGGAGAACACTGGCAGGAGAGACACATTACCTAGATGATAGGCCCAAAGATAGGTTATAATATTCCCTGTTTGCAGGGTCCGAACTGAAAAGTCACATTATTAAAATTCTAAGACAGCGATATTTCCCAATGCACCCATGGGAAAGAATTTAAGCCAAAAAGTCTCCACCCCTTGTTACTAAACATAGCAATATAACATGATCTCCTCATTTTGTTAACTTTCTGTGTAAATTACAGTCACAATATACTGTGTGTTCTGGGGGACTGTATGAAATCCTCTCCAGCATTCAACGGCTTTATGCAACATTTATGAGAGTTGGAAACCGCTTTGAGGCCTACATGCTCATATTGACTCACAATCTTACATATTGCCACAAACCCAGTTATGATAGTTAACATCTATCTTATAGGTTGGTTTCAGATAAAAGAGCTATTATGCCTGTGATCTGGGTCCAGAAATGAATCATCATCTTACCTATAGCAAGATCCATATATGAATGTCACAATTTCACCTTTGTAATTTATTTACTTGTTAGACTAAGGACTTCCACACCGGGCTTTGTAAATATGGAATGGCGACAAATTTGCCCTCATCTGTGTGTGTTATCAAGAGTCACAATCTTAACTTTTTGCTGGACCCTGTTATGAAATTCTGTGTACCACCGAAGTTAATGTTGTCACCTTCTGTGGGCTTTGTAAAAACACACAATTCATAAGCTTACCTATTGTTGCAAGTGTAGCAATGAGATGCAACATATCTCTTATTGGTGGAATCCCAATTTAAGTTTGATCATCTTGCCTGTGAGCTGAAGCAGTGTAAATTTCATAATCCCATTTGTAAGACAAAAAACTTGGCAGGGAGGTAGCACAATTTAGGTGCTGTACCAAGCAATATGTCACAATGCCCTCTCTAGGGAAGGTACAGTAATTAGGGTTACATTAACTGGGTGCTGGGCTCAGCAATGTGACACAATCCCAAGTGGAAAAAAAAAAAACAGAAAAGTGATGAGAGCAAAAACACCTGCAGAATAGGTCCACGATGTGTAAAAATACTTTCTGTCACTCTGGCACAGGAAGGAGAGATACATTATCAGGATGGAGGGCCCAGAAATATGCCATAAGTCTCTCTATATGCAGGAACCAGGTAGAAGAGGAACGCCATCTGGTTCCTGAGCCCTGCATTATGTCAAAATTCCTTTTCATGGGCATGGTTTGGAAACAAGAGTAGAGTCATATTGCCTAAGGATTAGGCTTGGCAATATGCCACATCACCCCATTATAAAGGCTCAGGGAGAAGAAAAGAGTCAATTCAATTAACAAACAAGCTCACATCTATAGCCCAATGGTCCAAGTATGCAGAGATCTGGCAGTAGAGAATGGTCATATTACCTAGGTGCTTCATTAGGTATATGATATAATCTAATATGTGAGGTGAAGGGAGGTAGAAAAGCCACATCACCTTGATGCTGGGTTCTTAGATATGTCACAAAACTCCCTTAGGACAGGACCAAGGCAAGAGAGTTACAACAAATAGGTGCAGGTTCCACCCTTACGTCACAATGCTCCACGTGATCAGGGCCCAAGTAGTAAGTCAAACCACCTAGATGATAGGCTCAGGGTTATGTCAAAATGTCCTCCTTGAGGCATGGCCCTGCTGAAAGAGTATCATCACCTGAATACCTAGCCTAGCAATAGGACACAATCCAGGGAAGCAGGACCCAAAGAGAACAACATCACCTAGGTGATAGGCCAAGAGATTTGTCACAATATCCCCTTTGGGACATGGCCCTAGCAAAAGAGTACTGTAACCTGTGTGCCTGGCCCAGCCATATGTTATTTTTCCCCATTGTGTGCAGGGCCCATTCTAATGAGGAGAATTATGTCACCCAAGTGGTTGACAGAGTGAAACATCACAATAAATTCTGTGGGCATGGGTCAGGCAGAAATATAACATGACCTGGGTCCTGGATCTAGAAATATTCCATGAGTCTTACTGACAGCAGGGACCAGGAAGGAGAGAAACATCACCTAAAGTTGGGCCCGGTGAATACCACAGTAACATATGTAGGCAGAAACAGGTATGGAGAGTCAAATCCCACAGAAACTGTACAAATATTTATATTACAATTACACTTGAAGAAAATACCCAAAAGGATATTTACAGTATCACACATGTCCTGTTCTCATGAGTGAGAGTTGGCTTCACATATGTGAGACAGTGACAGTTCTTACTGTCAGCAGGGTGAGAATACGAGACTCACAATTTCACATTTCTGCTGGGTTCTGTTGTGACATTCTCTGTACAAGTCAAAGCCTTTATTAAATATCTGAGGTGTTATAATACTATTTGACTTTTTTTTTTATCAGAAAGTGGTTTAATCACTCATGTTTCTAAAGCAAGTTATGAGAGTCAA
This sequence comes from Pan paniscus, assembly GCF_029289425.2. Lineage (NCBI taxonomy): Eukaryota > Metazoa > Chordata > Mammalia > Primates > Hominidae > Pan > Pan paniscus. The sequence goes on along the minus strand of NC_073273.2, from coordinate 29,628,889 downwards.
AATTACTCCTATTTCTGGGGTCCACATATGAGAGTCATTATCATGCCTGTGAGCTGTGCCTAGGTATATATCGGAATTTACTTTGTTGTAATGAAACAGTGAACACAGCCAAGTCACCTAAATGCTGAACCAGAAAATTTCCAATATTCTCTTTGCAGGCAAGTTCCTGGCAGTAAAGTTGCACAATTTGGGGGTTACGCTGAGATGTATGACATAATGTCTCTTTTGAGCACTGTCCAGATGGAAGAGGAGACTCATATCACCTAAATGATAGGCCCAAAGATATGTCAAAACTTACTCTGTTGAAAGGACAGGACAAGAAAATCATATGAATTGGATGCAGAGCTTGGAAATGCTACAATCCCCAGTGGAAGCAGGGTCTAGGCAGGAGAGATAGTCAGATAACTAGATGTTGGGTCCCGAAATATGTAGCAATCCTCCCTGAGGATATTTTTAAGACATGAGAATCAGATCTTCAAGGTGTTCTGCTGAGGTAAATATCCAAATGTGTGGGCTGCATATAGGCAGGATTATTAAATTACTCATGAGCTGGGAAAAGGTATATGTCACAGTAACACTGGCAGAAAATTCCAGGAATGGGAGTCACTATCATGTATATAGCGTGGCTCCAGGTTTAAGAGTAATGATTGGTCCTCTTCTCGGGTCTCAGATATATGGCACATATCACTTGTGGGCAGAGAGCAAGCAGGAAGGTCATGTCACCTGGGTGGGTGCTGGTCCAGTGAGATGTCACAATACTTGTGGGCGGAATCCTGAAAATGGGGTCACATCACATGGATGCTGGTTTTACTGATATATCAAAATTCTACCTGTGGGAAAAGCTTAAGAGTTAGAGTAGACTCAGTTGATCTAGGCAATTGACCTAGATGTATTTCACAATAGTTTCTATGTCCAGGATCAAGGTATTAAAGTGACCTCACCTTGGCACTGGGTTTAGCAATATGTCACAATCTCCGCTGAGTTCAAGGTGAGGAGAGAGAGAAGAAACATTACCCAGGTGCTGAGCCAAGTGATATGTTACAAAGTTCCTGTTGGTGGAACACAAAACACGGAGTCAAACCACCAGGGTGCAGTATCCAGTTTTGTGTCACAATGCACCATAAGTGCAGGGCCAAGGCAGTAGAAAGGAGTCACATCACTTACATAATGGACCTAGATATAAGCTCAAATAATATTTATAGGTAGAGATCAGGCATATATTTCACATCACTGAGTGCTGGTCCCAGTGATATGTAAAACTGCCTTTTGTAGGTAGGTCCAGACACGTTGGCTTAGGTGTATAGTCCAAGTATGTCACAATTTTATCTGTGGTCATAGCCTAAAAAGGACAGTAAAATTTTTCAAGAGCTGGGCTAACTTTTATGTCCTAATCACACACTAAGAAATATTCAGAAATAAGTTTCACAGTCCGACACAAGTCCTGGCTTTGAGTATGTGAGTCCACACCTCCTGTAAATTGGGTTGAAGCTGAGAAGTCACAATCTTAACAATGGGAAAGATTCATATATAAGATGCTTACTCCCACATGAAGATTGTGTTCCACGAGGGGTGTCACAGAACCTCAGTTTTGCTGAATTATACATCACCAAATCAGCCCTGGGTCAGATCTGTGTATGTGATGAAAAAATTCAAATTTCGACTGCTCTTTTTCTTTTTCTTTCTTTCTTTCTTTCTTTTTTTTATTTTTGAGATTTAGAACCTTATTTCTGGGCCCTGTTCTTGTGAGAGAATGATAACCAGCTAAGCTGGGTGTGCATCCAAGTGTCACAATTGCACCTGGTTGCGTTTCTGTGTTATGACACTTTGTACCACTCAGATTTTATATGATATCCCGGAGTGTCATAATCCTCTGTGAACTTTATACAATTAGTAGACCCATTACTTTACTTATGGTCATAAGACTGGCTATGAGAGTCAGAATTTCTTTCCCTTCTGGGTCTAGATATGATAGTTATATTTGTACTTGTGAGCTGAACACAGATATATGTCACAAATTCACCTGTGTACAGAAACAAGGCAGGAGAGTTTCATCACCTGGATTCTGAGCTCAAGATACCTTAAAAAAGTCTTTGCAGGCAGGGCCAAGTCAGAAGAGTCACATCACCTTGGTATGGCCTCAAATAATATAGCACCATGTCCAATGTAGACAGATGTGTAGGAAAAGAAGAGAGTCACACCATGTAGGTGCTGGGCTCAGCAATAGGTAATAATCTCTTCTTTTGGCAGATTCCAGAATAAAGAGGAAAGTTGCATTACCTATGTTTTCCACTCATCGGTATGTCACAATTCCTTTAGTTGGAAAAACCCAGAGAGAAAAGAAGAGTCACATTTCTTAGATGCTACGTCCAACGATGTCACAATGTTCCTTGAGGGTAATGCACATGCAAAACATACAAATCACCTAGCTGATAGGGTCAGAGTTATGTGATAATACCCCTTTTTTGTAGCACCCAGGCAGAAAAGTCACAATATTATGATACTCACCCAATAATATGTCAGAATGCACACATGTGAAACTATTATTATTATTATTATTATACTTTAAGTTTTAGTGTACATGTGCACAATGTGCAGGTTTGTTACATATGTATATATATGACATATTGGTGTGCTGCACCCATTAACTCGTCATTTAGCATTAGGTATATCTCCTAATGACATCAGTCCCCCACACACACACCACACAACAGTCCCTGGTGAGTGATGTTCCCCTTCCTGTGTCCATGTGTTCTCATTGTTCAATTCCAACCTGTGAGTGAGAACATGCAGTGCTTGTTTTTTTGTCTTTGCAATAGTTTGCTGAGAATGATGGTTTCCAGCTTCATCCATGTACCTAAAAAGGACATGAACTCACCCTTTTTTATGGCTGCATAGTATTCCATGGTGTATATGTACCACATTTTCTTAATCCAGTCTATCATTGTTGGATATTTGGGTTGGTTCCAAGTCTTTGCTATTGTGAATAGTGCTGCAATAAACATACGTGTGCATGTGTCTTTATAGCAGCATGATTTATAATCCTTTGGGTATATACCCAATAATGGGATTGCTGGGTCAAATGGTATTTCTAGTTCTAGATCCCTGAGGAATCACCACACTGACTTCCACAATGGTTGAACTAGTTTACAGTCCCACCAACAGTGTAAAAGTGTTCCTATTTCTCCACATCCTCTCCAGCACCTGTTGTTTCCTGATTTTTAAATGATCACCACTCTAACTACTGTGAGATGGTATCTCATTGTGGTTTTGATTTGCAGTTCTCTGTTGACCAGTTATGGTGAGCATTTTTTCATGTGTTTTTTGGCTGCATAAATGTCTTCTTTTGAGAAGTGTCTGTTCATATCCTTCACCCACTTTTTGATGGGGTTGTTTTATTTTTTTATTTTTTTGTAAATTTATTTGAGTTCACTGTAGATTCTGAATATTAGCCCTTTGTCAGATGAGAAGGTTGCAAAAATTTTCTCACATTCACTAGGTTGCCTGTTCAGTCTGATGGTGGTTTATTTTGCTGTGCAGAAGCTGTTTAGTTTAATTAGATCCCATTTCTCAATTTTGGCTTTTGTTGCCATTGCTTTTGGTGTTTTAGACATGAAGTCCTTGCCCATGTCTATTTCCTGTATGGGATTGCCTAGGTTTTCTTCTAGGGTTTCTATGGTTTTAGTTCTAACACGTAAGTCTTTAATCCATCTTGAATTAATTTTTTTATAAGGTGTAAGGAAGGGATCCAGTTTTAGCTTTCTACACGTGGCTAGCCAGTTTTCTCAGCACCATGTATTAAATAGTTAATCCTGTCCCCTTTGCTTGTTTTTGTCAGGTAAAAGATCAGATAGTTGTAGATATGCAGCATTATTTCTGAGGGCTCTGTTCTTGTCCATTTGTTCATATCTCTGTTTTGGTACCAGTACCATGCTGTTTTGGTTACTGTAGCCTTGTAGTATAGTTTGAAGTCAGGTGGTGTGATGCTTCCAGGTTTGTTCTTTTAGCTTAGGATTGACTTGGCAATGTGGGCTCTCCTTTTGTTTCCATATGAACTTTAAGGTAGTTTTTTCCAGTTCTGTGAAGAAAGTCATTGGTAGCTTGATGAGTACGGCATTGAAGCTATAAATTACCTTAGGCAGCATGGCCATTTTCACGATATTGATTCTTCCTACCAATGAGCACGGAATGTTCTTCCATTTGTTTGTATCCTCTTTTATTTCATTGAACAGTGGTTTGTAGTTCTCCTTGAAGAGGTCCTTCACATCCCTTGTAAGCTGGATTTCTAGGTATTTGATTCTCTTTGAAGCAATTGTGAATGACAGTTCACTCATGATTTGGCTCTCTGTCTGTTATTAGTGTACAAGAATGCTTGTGATTTTTGCACACTGATTTTGTATCCTGAGACTTTGCTGAAGTTGCTTATCAGCTTAAGGAGATTTTCGGTTGAAAGGATGTGGTTTTCTAGATACACAATCATGCCATCTGCAAACAGGGACAATTTGACTTCCTCTTTTCCTAATCGAATGCCCTTTATTTCCTTCTCCTGCCTGATTGCCCTGGCCAGAACTTCCAACACTATGTTGAATAAGAGTGGTGGGAGATGGCATCCATGTCTCGTGCCAGTTTTCAAAGGGAATGCTTCCAGTTTTTGCCCATTCAGTATGATATTGGCTGTGGGTTTGTCATAGATAGCGCTTATTATTTTGAGATATGCCCATCAATACTGATTTATTGAGAGTTTTTAGCATGAAGGGATGTTGAATTTTGTCAAAGGCATTTTCTTCATCTATTGAGAAAATCATGTGGTGTATGTCTTTGGTTCTGTTTATACGCTAGTTACGTTTGTCGATTTTCATATGTTGAACCAGCCTTGCATCACAGGGATGAAGCCCACTTGATCAAGGTGGATAAGTTTTTGATGTGTTGCTGGATTCATTTTGCCAGTATTTTATTGAGGATTTGTGCATCAATGTTCATCAAGGATATTGGTTTAAAATTCTCTTTTTTTGTTCGTCTCTGCCAGACTTTGGTACTAGGATGATGCTGGCCTCATAAAATGAGTTAGGGAGGATTCCCTCTTTTTCTATTGATTGGAATAGTTTCAGAAGGGACGGTACCAGCTCCTCCTTGTACCTCTGGTAGAATTTGGCTGTGAATCCATCTGGTCCTGGACTCTTTTTGGTCGGTAAGCTATTGATTATTTCCTCAATTTTTTTCAGAGCCTGTTACTGGTCTATTCAGAGATTCAACTTCTTCCTGGTTTAGTCTTGGGAGGGTGTATGTGTCGAGGAATTTATCCATTTCTTCTAGATTTTCTAGTTTATTTGCTTAGATGTGTTTATAGTATTCTCTGATGGTAGTTTGTATTTCTGTGGGATCAGTGGTGATATCCCCTTTCTCATTTTTTATTGCGTCTATTTGATTCTTCTCTCTTTTCTTCTTTAGTAGTCTATCAATTTTGTTGATCTTTTCAAAAAACCAGCTCCTGGATTTATTTATCTTTTGAAGGGTTTTTATGTCTCTATCTCCTTCAGTTTTGCTCTGATCTTAGTTATTTCTTGCTTTCTGCTAGCTTTTGAATTTTTTGCTCTTGCTTCTCTAGTTCTTTTAATTGTGATGTTAGGGTGTCAATTTTAGATCTTTCCTGCTTTCTTTTGTGGGTATTTCGTGCTACAAATTTCCCTCTACACACTGCGTTGAATGTGTCCTAGAGATTCTGGTATGCTGTGTCTTGTTGTCTTTGGTTTCAAAGAACATCTTTATTTCTGCCTTCATTTCGTTATGTACCTAGTAGTCATCCAGGAGCAGGTTGTTCAGTTTCCATGTAATTGAGCAGTTTTTAGTGAGTTTCTTAATCCTGAGTTCTAGTTTGATTGCACTGTGGTCTGACAGACAGTTTGTTATAATTTCTGTTCTTTTACATTTGCTGAAGAGTGTTTTACTTCCAACTATGTGGTCAATTTTGGAATGAATGTGATGCGGTGCTGAGAAGAATGTATATTCTGTTGATTTGGGGTGGAGAGTTCTGTAGATGTCTATTAGGTCCTCTGGGTGCAGAGCTGAGTTCAATTCCTGGATATACTTCTTAACTTTCTGTCTCCTTGATCTGTCTAACATTTCCAGTGGGGTGTTAAATTCTCCCATTATTATTGTGTGGGACTCTAAGTCTCTTTGTAGTTCCCTAAGGACTTCCTTTATGAATCTGAGTGCTCCTGTGTTGGGTGCATATATATTTAGGATAGTTAGTTCTTCTTGTTGAATTGATCCCTTTACCATTAGGTAATGATCTTATTTGTCTCTTTTGATGTTTGTTGGTTCAAAGTCCGTTTTATCCAAGACTAGGATTGCAACCCTGCCTTTTTTTGTTGTCCATTTGCTTTGTACACCTTCCTCCATCGCTTTATTTTGAGCCCATGTGTGTCTCTGCACATGAGATGCGTTTCCTGAATACAGCACACTGATGGATCTTGACTCTTTATCCAATTTGCCAGTCTGTGTCTTTTCATTGGAGCATTTAGCCCATTTATATTGAAGGTTAGTGTTGTTATGTGTGAATTTGATCCTGTCATTATGATGTTAGCTGGGAATTTTCCTCATTAGTTGATGCAGTTTCTTCCTAGCCTTGATGGTCTTTAAAATTTGGCATGTTTTTGCAGTGGCTGGTACTGGTTGTTACATTCCTTGTTTAGTGCTTCCTTCAGGAGCTCTTTTAGGGCAGGCCTGGTGGTGACAAAATCTCTCAGTGTTTGGTTGTCTGTAAAGTATTTTATTTCTCCTTCACTTATGAAGCTTAGTTTGGCTGTATATGAAATTCTGGGTTGAAAATTCTTTTCTTTAAGAATGTTGAATATTGGTCCCCACTCTCTTCTGGCTTGCAGAGTTTCTGCTGAGAGATCTGCTGTTAGTCTGATGGGCTTCCCTTTGAGGGTAACCCGACCTTTATCTCTGGCTGCCCTTAATATTTTTTCCTTCATTTCAACTTTGATAAATCGGACAATTATGTGTCTTGGAGTTGCTCTTCTCAAGGGGTATCATTGTGGTGTTCTCTGTATTTCCTGAATTGAATATTGGCCTGCCTTGCCAGTTGGGGAAATTCTCCTGGATAATATCCTGCAGAGTGTTTTCCAACTTGGTTCCATTCTCCCCATCACTTTCAGGTACACCAATCAGACGTAGATTTGGTCCTTTCTCATAGTCCCATGTTTCTTGGAGACTTTGTTCATTTCATTTTATTCTTTTTTCTCTAAACTTCTCTTCATGCTGCATTTCATTCATTTCATCTTCCATCACTGATACCCTTTCTTCCAGTTGATCGCAACAGTTACTGAGGCTTGTGCATTCATAATATAGTTCTTGTGCCATGGTTTTCAGCTCCATCAGGTACTTTAAAGACTTCTCTGTATTGGTTATTCTAGTTATCCATTCGTCTAATTTTTTTTTTCAAATTTTTTAACTTCTTTGCCATTGGTTTGAACTTCCTTCTTTAGCTCAGATTAGTTTGATCTCCTGAAGCCTCCTTCTGTCAACTTGCCAAAGTCATTCTCCATCCAGCTTTGTTCCATTTCTGGTGAGGAGCTGCATTCCTTTGGAGAACAAGAGATGATCTGATTTTTAGAGTTTCTGGTTTTTCTGCTTTGCTTTTTCCCCATCTTTGTGGTTTTATCTACCTTTGGTCTTTGACAATGGTGATGTACAGATGGGTTTTTGGTGTGGATGTCCTTTCTGTTTGTTAGTTTTCCTTCTAACAGTCAGGACCCTCAGGTGCAGGTCTGTTGGAGTTTACTCTAGGTCCACTCCAGACCCTGTTTGCCTGGGTATCAGCAGTGGTGGCTGCAGAACAGCAGATATTGGTTAACCGCAAATGCTGCCTGATCATTCCTCTGGAAATTTTGTCTTAGAGGAGTACCCGGATCTGTGAGGTGTCAGTCTGCCCCTACTGGGGGGTGCCTCCCAGTTAGGCTGCTTGGGGGTTAGGGACCCACTTGAGGAGGCAGTCTGCCCATTCTCAGATCTCAAGCTGTGTGCTGGGAGAACCACTACTCTCTTCACAACTGTCAGACAGGGACATTTAAGTCTGCAGAGGTTATTGCTGTCTTTTGTTTGTCTGTGCTCTGCCCCTAGATGTGGAGCCTATATAGGCAGGCAGGTCTCCTTGAGGTGTGGTGTGCCCCACCCAGTTCAAGCTTCCCAGCTGCTTTGTTTACCTGCTCAAGCCTGGGCAATGTCGGGTGCCCCTCCCCCAGCCTGGCTGCCACTTTGCAGTTTGATCTCAGACTGCTGTGCTAGCAATGAGCGAGGCTCCATGGGCTTAGGACACTCTGAGCTAGATGCTGGATACAATTTCCTGGTGTGCCATTTGTTAAGCCCATTGGAAGAGCACAGTATTAGGGTGGAGTGACCCATCTGTCACCCCTTTTTTTGGCTAGGAAAAGGAATTCCCTGACCCCTTGCACTTCTCGGGTGACGTGATGCTTCACCCTGCTTTGGCTCATGCATGGTGTGCTGCACCCACATCCTGCACCCACTGTCTGACACTCCCCAGTGAGATGAACCCAGTCCCTCAGCTGGAAATGTAGAAATACCCGTCTTCTGCATCATTCACGCTGGGAGGTGTAGACTGGAGCTCTTCCTATCCTGCCATCTTCACATGTGAAACAATTTAAGCAAAATTTTAACCCCTTAGTACTTGACCCAGTGACATGATGCAATCTTTTCATCCTTGAGGGTGACAATGTTAAATGTTAGCTTTGTGTATATATGAATCACAATGTCACGTGTGAGCTGCACCATTGTATGACACATTCTAAAATATCCAAGGGCTTTATATAGCATGCATGACAGTCAGAAACTACTCTGAGGCCCACATGCTTACAAGGACTGATGATCTTATATGCTGCTTAAACCCAGGTATGATAGTCAACATTTTCATTTAGGCTGAGTTCAGGAATGAGACTCATTTTTATACCTGTGAGCCTGGTCCAAACTGAGTCACGATCACACCTGTGGCCAGATCCACATATGAGTGTCACAATTTCCCCTTGATACTGTTTTACCTTTTTAGACTCAGTACCTCAACAGTGGGCTTTATAAATGTAAAATGATGACAACTTTTACTTCACCTGGCCGTGTAATTGAGAATCACAATGCTAACTTTTTGCTGGGCATTGGTATGTAACTCCCTGTACCACCCAAGGAGTGTATACAATATGAATTAACATTGTAAACTTCTCTGAGCTTTGTACAAATATGAAACACAGGATTTCACCTATTGCCCTAAGCCTAATGATGAGAGGTAAAATATCTCCTATTGGCTAGATTTCAATAAAAGTTTGGCCATCATGCCTGTGAATTGAAGCAATTAATATACCATAATCCCATTTGTGGGCAAAAGTTAGGGAAAAAAGTAACATCACTTAGATGAAGTGGCAATCAACATGTCACAATGCCCTCTCTAGGTAACACCTAGAGAGGAGGATCACATTAACTGGGTACTGAGCCCATCAATATGACACAATTCCACATGAGAAAAACTTAGCCAATAGATGAGAGACAAAATATCTACATAATGGGTGGAAGATACGTCAAAATACACTCTGTGTCTCTGACCAGGAAGGACACTAGCATCTTCAGGTTGCTGGTCACAACAGTCTGCAGTAAATCCCTCTTTATTCAGGAATCTAGCAGAAGACTAACATCATCTAGGGGAATGGGACAAAATTTCCCTTAGTTGGCATGGTTCAGAATAAGGAAGAGAGTCACATGACCTAAAAGCAGGGCTTAACAATATGTCACTATTTTAAAGGCACAGGCAGGGGAAGAGAGTTATATTATTAAATCACTAAGGAGCTGGTCAAAGGTATATGTCAAAATTACACCTGTGGAAATGTCTAAGAATAAGAGTCACCATCCTGCACATACCCTGAATCCAGGCATAAGAGCTGTTATTAGGCTTTTGTTATGGTCTTAATTATATAGCACAATATCACCTGTTCCCAAAGTGAAGACAAGAAAAACAGATCACCTACATTGGTGCGGGTCCATTGAGATGTCACAATCAACCTTGTGGGCAGAACCCTGTCAGAAGAGTCACATAATCTGGTTTCTGGTTTCATTGTGGGTAAAAATTTGGCAGGAGGGGAGATTCACTTCACCTAGGGAATAGACCTAGATATGTGTCACAGTGACCCATATGTGTAGTACGAAGCTTGGAGAGTAACTTCACTTTGGTGTTGGACAAGCAATATGTCACAATCTCCATGTGGTCAGTGTCCACACAAAAGCAAAGAAACATCACCTATGGGCTGAGCCAAGTGATATGTTAGAATGTTTCCAGTGGGCAGAACCCCAAAAGGAGAATTACGGCACATTGGTCAGTACTGAATGATGTGTCACAATGCACTGTTTGCACAGGGCCAAGGGAGTAGAAGAGAGTCACATCACTTACATGATGGATCTAGATATAAAACACAATTCTCTTTGTAGGCAGGTTTCAGGCAGACAATTCACATCACCTGGGTGATGAACCCACTGGTATATAAAAGTTCCCTTTATAGACAGAGCCAACGAAGTTGGTGTACATTTCTAAGGTGCTTATTCTACATACAGTATAGTTTCATCTGTGGCCTGGGCCTAGAAAAGACAGTCAAATTATCCCTGTGCTGGGCAAAATTACCTGTGACAATCACACTCCCAGAAAGGTTCAGAAAGAATTTTTACATCACACAGAAATCCTGGCTTTTTTTAGGTGAGTCAAATCTTTCTATGAGTTGGGCCAAAGTAGAAGAGTCACAATCTCAACCTTGGGCAAAATCCATGTATAAAAGCCCAAATCTCACTTGAAGATTTTGTTCCAGTAGGGGAGTCAGAGCACCACAGGGGTGCTGAATAATGGTTCAAATATTACGAATCCACCTGTGAATCAGATCCATGTATGAGAGCTATTATTTCAATCTTCAACTTCTTTTTATGTGTGAGATTAAGGACCTCATGCCTAGGTCCTGTTGATGTTTGAGAATAACAATCATTTCAGCTAAGTGTACATACAAGAGTCACATTCTTACATGGTTACTGATCTCTGTTTTGACATTCTTTGCACAATTAAGGCTTTATATGATATACCTGAGACTTATAATCCTTTGTGAAATTTACACAAGTGAAAAACCCAGGATTTTACCCATGGCTGTGATTCTGGCAATGAGAGTCAAAATATCTCCACTGGCTGAGTCCAGGTTTGAGGGTTACTCTTGTGCATGTTTGCTTAACCAAGGTACATGCCACAAGTTCACAGTGAGAAGGGACAAGGCAAGAAAGTCACATCACCTGGGTGCTGAGCCAGTGATACAGTATAATTTGATTTGTAGGCTAGGCCTAGTTAGAAGAGTCACATCATCTGGGTGAAACCTCAAATAGTGTGTCACAAATTCACTATAGGCAGGGAAGAGAAAGCAAAGGGAGAATTATTCCACCTAGGTATTTGGATCTGCAATATGTAACAATTCCCTGTCTTGCCAGAGTCTAGAATATGAAAGACAGTCACATAACCTAGGTTTTGCCATAAGTGGTATGCCACAATTTCTTTGGTGATCAGGACCCAGGCAGGAGAGGAGAGTCACATTATCTAGATGTTAAGTCAAGGAACATTTTACAATGTCCCCTGAAGGCAGGGTACAGTCAGTGGAGATGAATCACCCAGCTTCTAGGCCAAGAGATATGTGATAATATCCACTATTTTCAAGGTTCAGGCAGAAGAGTCACATTATTATGATTCTGACCCGGTGATATGTAACAATGCACACATGGGAAGGAATTTAAGCCAAAAAGTCTCAACACCTGTGTACTAAGACAAGTTATATGCCAAATCTTTTTGTCCTAGAGAATGCCTCCATTAACTGTGAGCTGTGTGTTTATATTAGAATCATAATCTCATGTTTTACCTTGGCCATTCTATGAAACTCTACAACATTTCAAAAGCTTTATCTAGCATCAATCAGTGTGGAAAACCACTTTGAGGCCTGTATGATCATATGGATTCATGATCTCACAATTGCCCTAAACTGAGGTATAATATTCAACATCTTTATTGCAGACTGGGTTCAGGTATGAGACTCATTATTATGCCTGTGAGCTAGATTAGGGGTTGAGACACCATCCAACCTGTGGCCAGATCCACATATGAAGGTCACAATTCCAACTTGGTTGTGTATTCACTTGTTAGACTCAAGATCTAAACAGTGGGCTTTTCACATGGGGGAAGGTGATATTTGCTTTCATCTGGGTGTGTAAATGAGAATTCAAATGTGAACTAATTGTTGGTCACTTTCCTGAAATTCTCTATACCACATAAGGGGTTTACACATTAAGAGTTAGGGTTGGAGAGGCAGCCAAGACGGCCAAATAGGAACAGCTCTGGTCTACAGCTCCCAGCGTGAGTGACACAGAAGATGGGTGACTTCTGCATTTCTATCTGAGGTATTGGGTTCATCTCACAAGGGAGTGCCAGACAGTGGGGGCAGGACAGTGGTTGCAGCACACCGTGCATGAGCCAAAGCCGGGTGAGACATTGCCTCACTCAGGACATGCAAGGGGTCAGGGAGTTCCCTTTCCTAGTCAAAGAAAGGGGTGACAGAAGGCACCTGGAAAATCAGGTCACTCCTACCTTAATACTGCGCTTTTCCGATAGGCTTAAAAAATGGCGCACAAGGAGATTATATCTCACACCTGGCTCGGAGGGTCCGATGCCCACAGAGTCTCACTGATTGCTAGCACAGCAGTCTGAGATCAAACTGCAAGGTGGCAGCGAGGCTGGAGGAGGGGCGCCCACCATTGCCCAGGCTTGCTTAGGTAAACAAAGCAGCTGGGAACCTCCAACTGGGTGGAGCCCACCACAGCTCAAGGAGGCCTGCCTACCTCTGTAGGCTCCACATCTGGGGGCAGGACACAGAAAAACAAAAAGACAGCAATAACCTCTGCAGACTTAAATGTCCCTGTCTGACTGCTTTGAAGAGGGCAGTTGTTCTCCCAGCACATTGCTGGAGATCTGAGAATGGGCAGACTGCCTTCTCAAGTGGGTCCCTGACCCCTGACCCCAAAGCAGCCTAATTGGGAGGCACCCCGCAGTAGGGGCAGGGTGACAACTCACATGGCCAGGTACTCCTCTGAGACAAAACTTCCAGAGGAATGATCAGACAGCAGCCTTCTCAGTTCATGAAAATCCTGCTGTTCTGCAGCCACTGCTGCTGATACCCAGGTAAACAGGGTCCAGAGTGGACCTCTAGCAAACTCCAACAGACCTGCAGCTGAGGGTCCTGTCTTTTAGAAGGAAAACTAACAAACAGAAAGGACATCCACACAAAAAACCCATCTGTACATCACCGTCATCAAAGACCAAAAGTAGATAAAACCAAAAAGATGGGGAAAAAACAGAGCAGAAAAACTGCAAACTCTAAAAAGCAGAGTGCATCTCCTCCTCCAAAGGAACATAGTTCCAGCAATAGAACAAAGCTGGATGGAGAATTACTTTGATGAATTGAGAGAAGAAGGCTTCAGATGATCAAACTACTCTAAGCTACAGGAGGAAATTCAAACCAAAGGCAAAGAAGTTAAAAACTTCGAAAAAAATTTAGATAAATGTATAACTAGAATAACTGATACAGAGAAGTGCTTAAAGGAGCTGATGGAGCTGAAAGCCAAGGCTTGAGAACTAAACTAGAATAACTGATACAGATAAGTGCTTAAAGGAGCTGATGGAGCTGAAAGCCAAGGCTCGAGAACTACATGAAGAATGCAGGAGCCTCAGGAGCTGATGTGATCAACTGGAAGAAAGGGTATCAGTGATGGAAGATGAAATGAATGAAATGAAGCAAGAAGGGAAGTTTAGAGAAAAAAAGAGTAAAAAGAAATGAACAAAACCTCCAAGAAACATGGGACTATGTGAAAAGACCAAATCTGCATCTGATTGGTGTACCTGAAAGTGATGAGGAGAATGGAATGAAGTTGGAAAACACTCTGCAGGATATTATCCAGGAGAACTTCCCTAATCTAGCAAGGCAGGACGACATTCAAATTCAGGAAATACAGAAAACACCACAAAGATACTCCTCGAGAAGAGCAACCCCAAGACACATAATTGTCAGATTCCTCAAAGTTGAAATGAAAGAAAAAATGCGAAGGGAAGCAAGAGAGAAATGTCAGGTTAACCTCAAAGGGAATCCCATCAGACTGACCGCGGATCTCTTGGCAGAAACTCTACAAGCCAGAAGAGAGCGGGGGCCAATATTCAACATTCCTAAAGAAAAGAATCTTCAACCCAGAATTTCATATCCAACAAAACTAAGCTTCATAAGTGAAGGAGAAATAAAATACTTTACAGACAAGCAAATGCGGAAAGATTTTGTCACCACCAGACCTGCCCAAAAGAGCTCCTGAAGGAAGCACTAAACATGGAAAGCAACAACTGGTACCAGCCACTGCAAAATCATGCCAAATTGTAAAGACCATCAAGGCTAGGAAGAAACTGCATCAACTAATGTGCAAAATAACCAGCTAACATCATAATGACAGGATCAAATTCACACATAACAATATTAACTTAAAGTGTAAATGGACTAAATCCTCCAATTAAAAGACACAGACTGGCAAATTGGATAAAGAGTCAAGAACCATCAGTGTGCTGTATTCAGGAAACCCATCTCATGTGCAGAGACACACATAGGCTCAAAATAAAAGGATGGAGGAAGATCTACCAAGCAAATGGAAAACAAAAAATGGCAGGGGTTGCAATCCTACTCTCAGATAAGACAGACTTGAAACCAATAAAGATCAAAAGAGACAAAGAAGGCCGTTACATAATAGTAAAGGGATCAATTCAACAAGAAGAGCTAACTATCCTAAATATATATGCACCCAGTACTGGAGCATCCAGATTCATAAAGCAAGTCCTGAGTGACCTACAAAGAGACTTAGACTCCCACACAATAATAATGGGAGACTTTAACACCCTACTGTCAACATTAGACAGATCAATGAGACAGAAAGTTAACAAGGATACCAAGGAATTGAACTCAGCTCTGCACCAAGTGGAGATAATAGACATCTGCAGAACTCTCCACCCAAAATCAATATAATATACATTCTTTTCAGCACCACACTACACCTATTGCAAAATTGACTACATACTTGGAAGTAAAGCTCTCCTCAGCAAATGTAAAAGAACAGAAATTATAACAAACTGTGTCTCAGACCACAGTGCAATCAAAATAGAACTCAGGATTAAAAAACTCACTCAAAACCGCTCGACTACATGGAAGCTGAACAACCTGCTCCTGAATGACTACTGGGTACATAATGAAACGAAGGCAGAAATAAAGATGTTCTTTGAAACCAATGAGAACAAAGACACAACATACCAGAATCTCTGGGACACATTTAAAGCAGTGTGTAGAGGGAAATTTAGAGCACTAAATGCCCACAAGAGAAAGCAGGAAAGATCCAAAATTGACACCCTAACATCACAATTCAAAGAACTAGAAAAGCAAGAGCAAACACATTCAAATGCTAGCAGAAGGCAGGAAATAACTAAGATCAGTGCAGAACTGAAGGAAATAGAGACACAGAAAACCCTTCAAAAAATTAATGAATCCAGGAGCTGTTTTTTTGAAAGGATCAACAAAATCGATAGGCCACTAGCAAGACTAATAAAGAAGAAAAGAGAGAAGAATCAAATAGATGCAATAAAAAATGAAAAAGGGGATATCACCACCAATCCCACAGAAATACAAACTATCATCAGAGAATACTACAAACACCTCTACGCAAATAAACTAGAAAATCTAGAAGAAATGGATGCATTCCTCGACACATACACCCTCCCAAGATTAAACCAGGAAGAAGTTGAATCTCTGAGTAGACCAATAACAGGCTCTGAAATTGTGGCAATAATCAACAGCTTACCAACAAAAAAGGGTCCAGGACCAGATGGATTCAAAGCTGAATTCTACCAGAGGTACAAGGAGGAACTGTTGCCATTCCTTCTGAAACTATTCCAATCAATAGAAAGAGAGGGAATCCTCCCTAACTCTTTTTATGAGGCCAGCATTATCCTGATACCAAAGCTGGGCAGAGACACAACCAAAAAAGAGAATTTTAGACCAATATCATTGATGAACATTGATGCAAAAATCCTCAATAAAATACTGGCAAACAGAATCCAGCAGCACAACAGAAAGCTTATCCACCATGATCAAGTGGGTTTCATACCTTGAGTGCAAGGCTGGTTCAATATATTCAAATCAATGAATGTAATCCAACATAGAAACAGAACCAAAGACAAAAACCACATGATTATCTCAATAGATGCAGAAAAGGCCTTTGACAAAATTCAACAACCCTTCAAGCTAAAAACTCGCAATAAATTACGTATTGATGGGACGTATCTCAAAATAATAAGAGCTATCTATGATGAACCCACAGCCAATATCATACTGAATGGGCAAAAACTGGAAACATTCCCTTTGAAAACTGGCACAAGACAGGGATGACGTATCTCGCCACTCCTATTCAATATAGTGTTGGAAATTCTGGCCAGGGCAATTAGGCAGGAGAAGGAAATAAAGGGTATTCAATTAGGAAAAGAGGAAGTCAAATTGTCTCTGTTTGCAGATGACATGATTGTATATCTAGAAAACCCCATTGTCTCAGCCCAAAATCTCCTTAAGCTGATAAGCAACTTCAGCAAAGTCTCACGATCTGTAATCAATGGGCAAAAACGACAAGCATTTCTATACACCAATAACAGACAAAGAGAGAGCCAAATCATTCGTGAACTCCCATTCACAATTGCTTCAAAGAGAATAAAATATCTAGGAATCAAATTTATAAGTGATGTGAAGGACCTCTTCAAGGAGAACTACAAACCACTGTTCAATGAAATAAAAGAGGATACAAACAAATGGAAGAACATTCCATGCTCATGGGTAGGAAGAATCAATATCGTGAAAATGGCCATAATGCCTGAGGTGATTTATAGATTCAATGCCATCCCCATCAAGCTACCAATGACTTTCTTCACAGAATTGGAAAAAACTACTTTAAAGTTCATGTGGAAACAAAAAAGAGCCCACATCACCAAGTCAATACTAAGCCAAAAGAACAAAGCTGGAGGCATTACGCTACCTGACTTCAAATTATACTACAAGGCTACAGTAATCAAAACAGCATGGTACTGCTACCAAAACAGTGATATAGATCAATGGAACAGAACAGAGCCCTAAGGAATAAAACTGTATATCTACAACTATCTGATCTTTGATGAATCTGAGAAAAACAAGCAATGGGGAAAGGATTCCCTATTTAATATGTGCTGCTGGGAAAACTGGCTAGCCATATGTAGAAAGCTGAAACTGGATCCCTTCCTTACACCTTATACAAAAATTAATTCAAAATAGATTAAAGACTTAAACGTTAGACCTAAAACCATAAAAACCCTAGAAGAAAACCTAGGCACTACCATTCAGGACATAGGCATGGGCTAGGACTTCATGTCTAAAACACCAAAAGCAATGGCAACAAAAGCCAAAATTGACAAATGGGATCTAATTAAACTAAAGAGCTTCTGCACAGCAAAAGAAACTACCATCAGAGTGAACAGGCAACCTACAAAATGGGAGAAAATTTTTGCAACCTACTCATCTGACAAAGGGCTAACATCCAGAATCTACAATGAACACAAAGAAATTTACAAGAAAAAAACAAACAACTCCATCAAAAAGTGGGTGAAGGATATGAACAGACACTTCTCAAAAGAAGACATTTATGCAGTCAAAAAACACTTGTAAAAATGCTCACCATCACTGGCCATCAGACAAATGCAAATATAAACCACAATGAGATACCGTCTCACACCAGTTAGGATGGCAATCATTAAAAAGTCAGGAAACAACAGGTGTTGGAGAGGATGTTGAGAAACAGGAACACTTTTACACTGTTGGTGGGACTGTAAACTAGTTCAGCCATTGTGGAAGGTAGTGTGGCAATTCTTCAGGGATCTAGAACTAGAAATACCATTTGACCCAGCCATACCATTACTGGGTATGTACCCAAAGGACTCTAAATCATGCTGCTATAAAGACACATGCACACGTATGTTTATTGGGGCACTATTCACAATAGCAAAGACTTGGAACCAACCCAAATGTCCAACAAAGACAGACTCCATTAAGAAAATGTGGCACATATACACCATGGAATACTATGCAACCATAAAAAATGATGAGTTCATGTCCTTTGTAGGGACATGGATGAAATTGGAAATCATCATTGTCAGTAAACTATCACAAGGACAAAAAACCAAACACCGCATGTTCTCACTCATAGGTGGGAATTGAACAATGAGAACACATGGACACAGGAAGTGGAACATCACACTCTAGGGACTGTTGTAGGGTGGGAGGAAAGAGGAGGGATAGCATTAGGAGATATACCTAATGCTAAATGACAAGTTAATGGGTGCAGCACACCAGCATGCCACATGTATACATATGTAAGTAACCTGCACATTGTGCACATGTACCCTAAAACTTAAAGTATAATAATAATAAAAAAAGAGAGTTAGGGTTGTAAAGTTCTGTGAGCTTGGTACAAATATAGAAATCAGGACCTTACCTATTCCCCTTGGCCTAGCATTGAAAGGTAAAATATCTCCTATAGGCTGAATCCCAGTTGAAGTCTGAAAATCATGCCTGTGAATTGAAGAAAAGTATACGTGATAGTCCCATTTGTGGGCAAAAAACTAGGTAGGAGGGTAACATCACTTAGGTGCTGTGCCAAGCAATATGTCACAGTGCCCTCCTAGACAGAGAATAGGAATTATATTCACATTTAATGGGTGCTGGACTCAGCAATATGACACCATCCAACATGGGGGGAAAAAGCAGGCAAGTTATGAGAGCCGTAACACCTACATAATTGGCTCAGGATATGTTGAAATACCTTCTGTGTCTCTGGCATAGGCATGAGAGTCACATTATTGAGTGCTTGGCCCAGCAATAGTCCATAATTCTCTCTGTATACTGGACCCAGGAAAAAAGAGTAACTTCATCTGTTTGATGGGCCTGGCAATAGGTCAAAATTTCTGTTTGCTGGCATTGTTCAAGAAAAAAAAGAATCAAATAAACTGAGTATTGGGCTCAGTAATACGTCAAAATCCTCCCATTGTAAAGGCCAGGCAGTAATACGTCAAAATCCTCCCATTGTAAAGGCCAGGCAGAAGAAGAGTCACTTCACTTAAACCGTAAGCTGAGAGTTATATCACAGTGTGCCCAGTAGGCAGGTCTGAGGTAGAAAAGGAGAGTCATATCTCCTAGAAATATCCCTAGTCACAATTTAACAAGTGGGCAGTAATTAGGCAGAAGGGCCACATCATCTGTTTACAGCCTCAGATAATAGCTCACCATGCCTAATGTAGACAGGTTTGAAGAGAAAAAAGAGAACCACACCACCTTTTTGCTGGACTCAGAAATATGAAGTAATTCCCTCTTGTGGCAGAACCCAGGACAAAGAGAAGCATCATGTGGGTTTTGCACTCAGTGGTATGTCACAATTTCCTAAGTGGGCAGGATCCAGGCAGGGGAGTAGGATCATATGTCACAATTTCTTAAACGGGAAGATTCCAGGCAGGAGAGTAGAATCATATTACCTAGATGCTATATATGGTGATATGTCACAGTGTCCATTGTTGGCACAAAACTGACAGGAGAGACATCTCACCTAGCCAGTAGACCCAGAGAG
Organism: Pan paniscus; assembly: GCF_029289425.2. NCBI lineage: Eukaryota > Metazoa > Chordata > Mammalia > Primates > Hominidae > Pan > Pan paniscus. The sequence continues at coordinate 29,609,107 of NC_073273.2, read as the reverse complement.
ATGGGAAAATATCCCATTTGCAGGGCCCAGGTAGAAGGGTCACATTATCATGATCTGACCCACAATGCCCTTATGAAAAGGAATTTAAACCAAAATGTCTGAACACCCAGGTACTAGGCCAAGGGATATGACACAATCTCCTCATCTTTAATGGTGATATCCTTAATGATTAGCTAGTTGTGTATAGGAAAGTCACAATCTCACATGCATGCTGGCCATTGTGTGACACTCTCTACAACACCTGAGAACTTTATACAACATGGATGAGAGTCATAAACCTCTCTGAGGCCTTCATGCTTATATGGACCCATGATCTTACATATTGCCCTAAACCCAGGTGTGACAGTAACATTTCTCCTATAGGCTGGCCTCAGGGATGAGACCATTATTATGCCTGTTAGGTGGATCCAGGAATGAATCATCATCTCACAGGTTGACAGATTCACTTAAGAAAGTCACCATTCCAAACCTGTGCTGTATTCATTTATTAGACTCAGTACCTCAACATTGGGCTTTCGAAATATAGGACGGTAACAAATTTTACATTCACCTGAGTGTGTAGTTGAGAGTCACAATCTTCACATTTTGCTGGGCCCTGTTATGAAACTCTTTGTACAGCCCAAGAAGTTTTCATGGTATGAGTTAGTGTTGTAAACCTCTGTGAGATTTGTATAAATATGCAATGAAATACCTTCTGTATTGACCTAAACCTAGTTGCTAGAGTCAAAATATTTCCTATTGGCTGAATCCCATTGTAATCTTGATCATCATATCTTTAAACTGAAGCAAAGTATATGTCATAATCCCATTTGTGGGCAAAAGCTAGGCAGAAGGGTAATATCACTTAGGTGCTGTGCCAAGGAATATGTCACAATGCCCTCTCTAGGCAGGGCCTAGGAATGAGGATGACATTAACTGGGGGCTGGAGCCAGCAATGTGATACAACAACACATGGAAGAAACACAACAAAGTGATGAGAGCCAAAACATTTGCAGTATGGGACAAAGATATGTTGACATAACTTCTGTGGCTCTGGCACAAGAAAAAGGGTCACATCATTATGTTGCTGGGCAGATCAATATGTCTCCATTCCCTCTTTATTCATGACCTAGGCTAAAGAGTAACATCATACAGGTGTTAGGTCCTAAGAGTCAGCAAAAGCCCTGTTTGTGGGCCTTGTTCAGCAAGAAGATGAGAGTCATACTACCTAGGTTCTGGGCTCATCAGTATGTCACAATCTTCCCATTCCCAGACAGAATAAGTGAGTCTCATTGCTTTAGCCATGGGCTCAGAGATATGGCCCAATGAGTTGGCAGAGCTCAAGCAGAAAAAGAGTCTTGTTACCCGTATGCTTCTTTGCATATACGTCACCATTTACTATGTGGGAAGAAACCAGGCTGAGGAGCCACATCACTTGGTCTTGTATCTTGAGATATTCACAAGTCCATCTTAGAAAAAGCCCCAGCAAGAATTTTACATCACCTAGATGAAGGTTCTACTCTTGATCACAATAATCCATGTGAGAAGGGCCAATCAGGAAGTCAGCTCACCTAGGTGATAGGTTCAGAGATACATCACAAAGCCTTCCTTAAAACATAGACCTGGCAAAAAAGTAGCATCAGCTTTTTGCCTGGCCTAGCAATATGTCACTATTCAAGTAGGCAGATCTCAAGCAGAAGAACAAAATCACCTACATGATAGGCTCTGTGATATGCCAAAATGCCCTCTTTTGGGCTTGGCCCTGACAAAAGAGTATCAATACCTGTGTGCCTGGCCTAGGAATATATCACTATTCTTCCCTGAGTTCAGGGCCCATTCCAGAGAGGTTAATTATGTATTCTAAGTAATGGACACAATGAAATGTCACTATGATGTCTGTGGCTATGGCCCAGACAAGAATGTAACATCATCTGGGTGCTGGATCCATTGATGTCACAATTATTACTGAGGCAGAAGAGTCACATCACTTCAAGTTTGGCTCAGGTAGATATCAAAATCCCATATGTAGGCCCAAACCAATCTGAAGAGTGAAATCATAAAGGTGCTTGGCAAAGATCTATATCACAGTCACAATAGAATAAAATTATTGGGATTAGATTTATAATACAACACATGTCCGGGTTTCATGTAGAACAGTTGTCTTCATCCATGTGATAGTGAAACTCCTTACTGTCAGGTGGGTGTGCATGTGAGACCCACAATTTCCTCTGTATGCTAAGCCCTGTTGTGACACTGTCTATAAAACACAAGATTGTTATAAAATATGTGCGAGCATTGCAATCTTCTGTGACCATTTTACCACCAGAAGGAGATCCTGGAAGACTCTCATATTCCTAAATATAGCTATAAGACAAAATTTCTCCTATTGGCTGTGTCCTAATATGTCAGTCATTATCATGTCTGTTAGCTGTGCCTTAGTATATTTCACCCTACTCTCTGAAGTACTAAACAGGCAGGATAGCCATGTCACCTAAATTTTGAGCCAGAAATATTTTAATATTTTCTTTGTAGGCAGGGCCCTAACACAAAATCATAAACCTTGAGTGTTAGGCCCACCTCTATTGCATAATGTCTCTCGTGGAGACTGTCTAGGCAGGAGAGGTGAGTCATATCACCTTAGTGAAGGGCCTAGAGATATATCACAATGCCTCATGTTAAAATGAGGCCCAGGCAAGAGACTAATGTCTTTTGGATGCAATGCTTAAAATGCTACACTCATCACTAGAAGCAATGTTCAGGCAGGAGAGAAGAGTCACATTACCTAGACAATGGGTCCAGAGACATATTATGATCTTTTCTGTGAACACTGTTAACACATGAGAGTCAAATCCACAATATTCTTGGCACAGACATATATTAAAATGTCATATGTGGGCTACAACTAGGCAGGATTATTAAATAACTCAGGAGCTGGGCAAAGGTACATGTTACAGTAACACCTGTGGAAAGGTTCAATGATGAGAGTCACCTTCCTGCACATGTCCTGGATCCAAGTGCAAGAGTCATTATTAGGCCTTTGTTATGGTCTCAGGTATATGGCACAATATCACCTGTGGGCTGGGAGAAGAAAAGAAAGTAACATCACTTGAATGGGTTGTGGTCCAGTAAAATATCACAATCCTCCTTGTGGACAGGACTCTGGAAGAAGAGTCACACCTCTTGGATGCTGGTTGCAGTGATATATCTGAATCCCCACTAGGATCAGCGTTTAGGAAGGAGAGAAGACAAACTTCACATAGGCAATTGACATTGATAGATGTACAATAGCACCTATGTGCAGGATGAAGGCAGCAGAGTGACTTCTTCTTGTTGCTGGGTTCGGCAATATGTCAAAATCTCTTTGGTGGTCAGGGTCTAGGCAAGAGAAAAGAAACATCACTTTGGTGCTGAGCCAAGTGATATGTTACAAAGCTTTCTATTGGCAGAACCCTTTAACCCACAAAAGAGAGTCACATCACCTGGATACAGTACACTGTTAAGTTTCACAATGCACTATGTGTGTAGAGGCAGGGCACTAGAAGAAAGTCACATAATTTACATGATGGACCTATATAAAAGCCACAATGCTCATTGTAGGCAGGGTTCAGGCCAAGATTTTACATCAGCTGGTTGCTGGTACCAGTGATACCCAAAACTGTCTTTTGTTGCATTGACAAAGAAGGTGTTATATAATGTTAGGTGCTTGTTGCAAGTATGTCACAATTTCCATGGTGCTGTGGGCCTGGAAAACAGAGTGAAAACACTCAGAGGCTGGGTAAAGTCATACTTCTCAATCACAGACTTGAAAATGTTCAGAAACAAGTTTCACAGTCCCACAAAAGTCCTGGCTTCAGGTATGTGAATGAACACCTCCTTCAAGCTGGATTCAAGCACAGGAATCACTATCTCAAGAATGGGCAAGATTTACATATAAGAGCCCCAATCCCATTTAAAGATTTTGTCTCAGCAGGGGAGTCAAAACACTGCAGGTCTGCTGAATCGTAATTCAAAAGTCACCAAACCAGCTGTGGATCAGATTCATGTATGAGAGTAACAATTTCAATCTTCTATTGGTATGTGTGTGAGATTTAGCACAAAATTCATAGACTCTGCTCATGTTGGAGAATGGCAATCATGTCAGCTGTGAGTGGATTCAAGAGCCACAATAGCACCTAGTTGTCAGTGCCTGTTATGACACCATTTTTGTCACTAAGGTTTTATATGATATGCCTGAGTAATTAGCATACTTTCTTATGAATTCTTACAGGTGGGAGGTCTAGAACTTTACCCATGGCCAAAAGACTGGCTATTAAAGTCGATATATCTCTTCTAGCAGGGTCTAGGTATTGTAATGCTCAACCTGGTTTTTACTAACTCTGTTTTTGGACTCTCTCTTTTCCTTTAATCACCTAGCCTTGTTTCCACCTGAATTGACTCTCCCTTAGCTAAGACAGCCAGACTGACTCCATCTTGGCTCTTTCACTGGCAGCCCCTTCCTCAAGGACTTAACTTGTGCAAGCTGACTCCCAGAACATCCAAGAATGTAATTAAACAATAAGATACTATGGCAAGATATATCCACAGTTCCCAGGAATTCGTCTGATTGGTAACGCCCAAAGCCCCATGTCTATCATCTTGTAATAGTCTTAAAGCCCCTGCCCCTGGAACTGTTTACTTTCTTGTAACCATTTATCCTTTTAACTTATTGCCTACTTTACTTCTGTAAAATTGTTTTAACTAGACCCCCCCTCCCCCTTCCTAAACCAAGGTATACAAGTTAATCAAGCCCCTTCTTCAGGGCCGAGATAATTTTGAGAGTTAGCCATCTCTCAGTCTCCGGCTAATAAAGGACTCTTAATTCATCTCAAAGTGTGGCGTTTTTCTAACTCGCTCGGGTACAATATTTGGAAGCCCTAGTGAGATTTTAACACCACCAGGTGAGAGCTGGTCTTGCTCTGGGCTCCCCCAGAGGGATGGCCAACTTGTAGAGGGGGCGCCACCTGAACAAAAAGAATTTTCAGATCCCCAAAGGGTGACCGTCTTCCAGAGGAGAGCGGATTGGCTACCATGTGAGTGACCTAAAATTCAACATCTGAGTCCTCAGCTTCTGACCCCAGAGTCAGGTAGGTCAGATTTGACTTCATTCTGGTTCTGGTAAGAGGGAAGCAGCCCTGATGAGGGCATCCCTCTTTTGACTCTGCCCATTTTTCTAGGATGCTAAAGGGTTGAGCCTTGGTTTTCTGGTAGGCACCATTGTGTCTTGGTTTGAGTGGGAAGTGGTCCTGACAAGGACCCTCCCTTGACTCAGTTCACATCCCAGGATGCTGGGGAACTGAGCCTTGGTTTCTGGCAGACCGGTCTCTCTCTCTTTCTCTCTCTCTCTCTCTCCCCCCCACCCTCCTCTTTCTATCTCTCATCTTTCTCTTGTTCAGGTTTCCTGGAGAAACTCCAGGAAAGAAGAAGAAGAAAAAAAACTGTTATAATAATTCTGTGTGAATGGTGTATGGATGGGGGAGGATAAGGGCTTGTGCTTATCCTCCAGTTTGTAGCTCCAGGGCGAAAGCTACACAGTTCGAGTGGGACCTCACCTGCGGTTCTGTGGTGACCTCATAAGGCTTAAGGCAGCATCGGGCATAGCTTGATCCGAGCCGGGGGTTTATACTGGCCTGCTAATGCTAACAGGAGCCCAAATCCCCTCAGGGGGAGTGGCCAGGCAGGTATCTGACTGATCCCATCATGGGACCCCCTCCCTTTGTCTGTCTAGTAAAAAAAAAAAGGAAAAAAAAAACTGTCAAAACTTTTTACATACCCTAGGGTCAAATTGTTTGTTTTATGTTTATTGTTCTGTTTAGTGTTTATTGTCTTGTTTAGTGGTTGCCAAGGTTTTTGCATGTCAGGATGTCAGTATTGCCCAAGACGTCTGGGTAAAAACTTCTTCAAGGTCCTTAGTGCTGATTTTTTTTTGTCACAGGAGGCTAAATTTCTCATCAATCATTTAGGCTGGCCACCACAGTCCTGTCTTTTCTGCCAGAGGCAAGTCAGGTGTTGTTATGGGAAGGATGGTGTGTAAACTGCATTCGTCTAATTGGAATTGCTGGCACCATGGAGGTTGTGGGTATTTAGATTGCCATACCCCACGTTCAAGTGATTGGACCTCCTCTAGATTAAACCGGCGGTGGGTTCAAAACAGCTACCCTGCAGATTTCCTTGCTCACCTCTTGTCATTCTGTAACTTTTCTTGAGACCTTAAATAGAACACTGTGTAGGAAAACTCACGTCTCCCTACGCCTGTCATGCTTTACTTTGTTTAGACTCCTACTCTGTTCCCCTGTGGCTACTCTCTCATCTTAAAAATGACCGGAGTCGTTAAGACCCTTTCCTCTTCATCCCTGCACCCTACCCCGCACATCTCGTTTTCTGGTGCAACAGCAAGTTCAGCGTCTCCATTACTTGACTCTGCTCTCACTCCTTGAACCCTTGATGGAAAAAGCTGAATTTGAGCTATTTGCCTTTGAGTCATGGAGACATCAAAGGTATTTAAGGTACAGGTCTGGAGGGAGAAGAAGAGGGAGAACGCCTAGATCCAACCAACCCAGGAGACCTCGGGCTGGCCTTTAGTCCCCTTCCCTCAATCTTAAAGCTACAGCAATGTGGCAAGTGGTATTAGCTGTTGTGGTTTTTCTGTTCTTTCTAGTTATGTTAATTCTGTTTTTCTGATACTCCAGACCCCCATGGAATGAGTTTCTCTGTCTATATTGGATCTGAAATCTCTACTCAAATTGTGTTAAATTGCCTTCTAAAAAAAAAAAAAAAGGGAAACAGCCCCCTCCAGTGTATGCTGAAAAATTTTTCTCTTGGTTTCTCAGAGGATTATGGAGTCCATCTTAAGAAAGGCAAGCGCCGGACACTCTGTAAAGTAGAATGGTCAAAGTTTGGAGCTGGGTGGCCCTCTGAAGGTTCATTGACTCCTACAATTGTTCAAGCCATGTGGTGGGTTGTTACCAAAGCTCCCAGTCACCCTGATCAGCTTCCCTATATAGATCAATGGTTAAGTTTGGTCAGGAATCCTCCTCCATGGCTCCGTTCATGCGCCATTCACAATTCCACCTCCAGAGTCCTCCTGAGCCACGCCGCGTTTTCTCCTCGACCCTCAGCCGGTTCAGCTCCCCCTGTACTGCCTCCCTCTAAAGAAGAGGAGAGTCTCCCTCACCCAGTCCTACCACCTTACAACCAACTTGCTCCCTTAGGGTTGTTCGTTGTCCCATGTCTCCTAGACGATGCCCCTGTGGGCTCACCACCCATTGCCTCTTGACTGCGGCCACAGCGGGAGGAAGCAGCTCCTCTACTACCACTGAGAGAGGCACAAGTCCCAACAGGTGATGAGCTGTCAGCCCCCTTCTTGGTTTATGTCCCTTTTTCTACTTCTGACTTGTATAATTGGAAAACCCATAATCCTCCCTTTTCTGAAAAGCTCCAGGCTTTGACCTCACTGATGGAGTCCGTACTCCAGACACATCGGCCCACCTGGGATGACTGCCAACAGCTCCTTTTAACTCTCTTTACCTCTGAGGAGACGGAGTGTATCCGGAGAGAGGCCAGAAAGCACTTCCTTGCATCAGCCAATAGACAGGAGGAGGAAGCTAGAGACCTCCTTGAGGAGGTCTTTCCCTCTACCTGGCCTAACTGGGACCCAAATTCCTCAAGTGGAAGGAAAGCTTTGGATGATTTTCACCAGTATCTCCTTACGGGTATTAAGGGAGCTGCTCTGAAACCCATAAACTTGTCTAAGGTGACTGAAGTTGTCCGGGGCCCAATGAGTCACCAGGAGCGTTTTTAGAGCCGCTCCAGTAGGCTTATCAGATTTACACCCCTTTTGACCCAGCGGCCCCCTAAAATAGCCGTGCTCTTAATTTGGCACTTGTGGCTCAGGCAGCCCTAGATATTAAAAGAAAACTCCAACAACTGAAGGGATTTACTGGAATGAATATCAGTCAGCTTTTAGAAATAGCCAAAATGTTTTTTACAATTGAGAGTTTGAAAAACAAAAACAAGCAACACAGGCAGCTAAAAAGGCCGCTGATAAAGCATTCAAAGGACAAACAAAAATCTTAGTGGTGGCTATCCAAGAGGTACAGAATAAAATGGCCCGTTAATTTGGACAGACACAGAAGAACAGGCTTTTCAAAACCTGAAAAAGGCATTAACTGAAGCCCTGCTTTAGCCCTCCCTAATAGCTCAAAGTCATTTCACCTGTTTGTCCATGAAAGCCAGGGAGTTGCTAAAGGGGTGCTTACTCAGCCTTTAGGGCCCTGGAGATGCCCAGTGGCCTATTTATCTAAGAGACTGGATTCTGTGGCCTCTGGATGGCCAAGTTGTCTGTGAGCCATAGCGGCTACAGCAAACCTAGTCCAAGAGGCTGATAAGTTAACTCTGGGCCAAAATTTAAAACTTACAGCTCCTCATGCCTTAGAGACTTTACTTCAAAGTGCTTCTGGCAAATGGATGTCAAATGCTTTCATCCTGCAGTATCAGAATTTACTGTTAGATCAGCCTCATTTGACCTTCTCTCCCAAATGGTGTTTAAATCCAGCTACTATCCATGACTGACAGGAACTGTTAGAAACTACCAAAACTGGCCAACCCAATCTTCAAGATGTGCCCCTAGAGAAGGTGGATGCCACTGTGTTCACAGACAGTAGCAGCTTTCTCGAGCAGGGAGTACGAAAGGCTGATGAAGCTGTTACCATGGAGACAGATGTGTTGTGGGCTCAGGCTTTACCAGCAAACACCTCAGCACAAAAAGCTAAATTGATTGCCCTCACTCAGGCTCTCCTATGGGGTAAGGATAAACATATTAACATTTACACTGACAGCAGGTACGCCTTTGCTACTGTGCATGTACATGGAGCCATCTACCAGGAGGGTGGGCTACTCACCTCAGCAGGAAAGGCTATAAAAACAAAGAAGAATCCCCTGTCTTCAAAGCCTAACAGATCAAGCTGCTCTCCAGTGCACAATCTGCACCCAGGTAAATGCCAAGCAAGGTCCTAAACCCAGCCCAAGCCACCATCTCCGAGAAAACTTGCCAGAAGAAAAGTGGAAAATTGACTTTACAGAAGTAAAATCACACTGGGCTGGGTACAAATACCTTCTAGTACTAGTAGACACCTCCGGATGGACTAAAGCATTTGCTACTGAAAACAAAACTGTCAATATGGTAGTTAAGTTCTTACTCAATGAAATCATCCCTCAATATGGGCTGCCTGCTGCCATAGGGTCTGATAATGGACCTGCCTACACCTCATCCATAGCTCAGTCAGTAAGGTGTTAAACATTCAGTGGAAGCTCCATTGTGCCTATCGACCCCAGAGCTCTGGGCAGGTAGAACGCATGAAAAACACTCTTAAACACTCTAAAAAACACTCTTACAAAATTAATTTTAGAAACCAGTGAAAATTGGGTAAGTCTCCTTCCTTTAGCCCTACTTAGAGTAAGGTGCACCCCTTATTGGTCTGGGTTCTTGCCTTTTAAAATAATGTATGGGAGGGTGCCGCCTATCTTCCTTAAGCTAAGAGATGCCCAACTGGCAGAAATATCGCAAGCTAATTTATTACAGTACCTACAGTCTCCCCAACAGGTACAAGATATCATCCTGCCACTTGTTCAAGGAACCCATCCCAATCCATTTCCTAACCAGATGGGGTCCTGCCATTCGTTCCAGCAAGGAGCCTTAGTGTTTGTTAAAAAGTTCCAAATAGAAGTACTCACTCCTGCTTACAAAAGACCTCACACTCTCATCCTCACAATGCCAATGGCTCTGAAGGTGGATGGCATTCCTGCTTAGATTTATCACTCCTGCCTCAAAAAGGCCAACAGAGCCCAACTAAAAACATGGGTCCCCAGGCCTGGGTCAGGTCCCTTTAAAACTGTGCCTAAGTCAGGTGAAGCCATTAGATTAATTCTTTTTATCCACCTCATTTGTTTGTTTCTGCCTCTTATGTCCTCTGCACCTTCCTACTCCTTTCTCCTCACTTCTTTCACAACAGGACGTGTATTTGCAAACACCACTCAGAAGGCCGGTACCTCCAAGGAATTCTCCTTTGTAGTTGATTTATGTATACTGTTCCCAGAGCCAGGCCATACCTATGAAGAGCAATACAATCTGCTGGTCCCAAAAGCAGGAAGTGTTGAGCTTGCAGCAGGATTTGGATGCTCTGGGAGCCAAACTGCATGTGGAAGCTCCAAAGGGGCAGAAAAAGAACTCCAAAATGTTGACTTTTACCTCTGTACTGAGAATCACCCTGATGCTAACTATCGAGATACTTATCAGTTTTTCTGCCCTGACTGGACATGTGTAACTTTAGCCACCTACTCTGGGGCATCAAGCAGATCTTCATTCTGTAACTCATGCTTCTCATCCTCAATTATGTACTAGAAAAAATTGTAACCCTCTTACTATAACTGTCCATGACCCTAATTCAACTCAATAATATTATGGCATGTCATGGGAATTAAGATTTTATATCTCAGGATTTGATGTTGGGACTATGTTCACTATCCAAAAAAAAAAAAAAAATTCTGGTCTCATGGAGCCCACCCAAGCCAATCGGGCCCTTAACTGCTTTAGGTGACCCTATGTTCTAGAAACCCCCTGACAAAGTTGATTTAACGGTTCCTCCACCATTCTTAGTCATAAAAGATACACTCCAAAAGTTAAATTCTAGATAGGCAACAACAGGAACAAAAAAATAACATCCCCTGGTGTCAAAACATGTTCAACTGGAACCCCTGGCTAACTACTTTAATCACCGGGTTAGTTGGACCTCTCCTCATCATAATATTAAGTTTAATTTTTGAGCATTGTATATTAAATTGGTTTCTTAATTTTATAAAACAATGCATAGCTTCTGTCAAACTTCTGTATCTTAAGACTCCCTATAACTCCCTTGTTATAACTGAGGAATCAATGCCTTGATTCCCCAAAAGCACAAGTGGGGAATGTAATGCCCAACTTGGTTTTTACTAACTCTGTTTTTGGACTCTCTCTTTTCCTTTAATCACCTAGCCTTGTTTCCACCTGAATTGACTCTTTCTTAGCTAAGACAGCCAGATTGACTCCATCTTGGATCTTTCACTGGCAGCCCCTTCCTCAAAGACTTAACTTGTGCAAACTGACTCCCAGCACAACCAAGAATGCAATTAACCAAAAAGATACTGTGGCAAGCTATATCCGCAGTTCCCAGGAATTCATCTGATTGGTAACTCCCAAAGCTCTGTGTCTATCATCTTGTAATAGTCTTAAAGGCCCTGCACTTGGAACTGTTTACTTTCCTGTAAACACTTATCCTTTTAACTTTTTGCCTACTTTACTTCTGTAAAATTGTTTTAACTAGAATCCCCCTTCCTAAACCAAGGTATAAAAGTTAATTAAGTCCCTTCCTCAGGGCCAAGAGAATTTTGAGCCTTAACTGTCTCTCAGTGGCCGGCTAAGGAAGGACTCTTAATTCATCTCAAAGTGTGATGTTTTTCTAACTCGCTCAGGTACAACAGTATGAGATTTTTATTGTGCGTATAACCTGAATCCAGGTATATGCCACAATCTCACCTTTGGACAGAGACAAGACAGAATAGTCACATCATCTGGGTGATGAGCTGGGGAAACATTTTAACTTCCTTTTTAGTCAGGGCCAGGAAGAGGAGTCATATCACATGAGTAGAGTCTCCAATAATATGTCATCATGCCCACTGTTTACAGGGCTGATAAAACAGTGGATAGTTGGCTGGGCATGTGGCTTATGCCTCTAATCTCAGCATTTTGGGAGACTGAGGTGGTGTGGATCATCTGAGTTCAGGAGTTCAAGATGAACCTGACCAAAATAGTGAAAACCCATCTCTACTAAAAAAATATTAAAAATTAGCCAGGCGAGGTGGCATGTGCCTGTAATCCCCGCTAGTTAGGAGACTGAAGCAGGAGAATCACTTGAAACCAGAAGGTAGATGTTACAGTGAGCTGAGATCATGCCATTGCACTGCATCCTGGGTGACAACAGCAAAACTGCATCTCAAGAAAAACATATATATATATATATATGGTGGATAGTCACACACTCTGGGTACTGGGCTCAGCAATATATTATAATTACCTCTTGTGGCAGAGTCCAGGACAAAGGAGAGTCACATCACCTAGGTTTTCCATTCAGTGGTATGTCACAATTTTTTCAGTGGCCAAGATTTAGGCAGGAGAGGAGAGTCACATTACTTAGATGCTAGATCTAGCGATATGTCACAGTGTCCCATGTGGGTAGAGCCTTGGCAGGAGAGACACATCATCTAGTTGGTAGGCCCAGAGATATGTGGTAATATTTTCTGTTCCTGGGTTCAAGTAGAAGAGTCACATTGTTATGATTCTGACTGAGGGATATTTTAAAATGCATCCATTGGAAAAAACTGAAACAACATAGTCTCAAAACTGGAGTACTAGTCCTGGTAGTACTGTGTAGACACAATCTCCTTATCTTGTAGGATAGCATGTTTAATTCTTAGCTTGGTGTGTATATAAGAGTCACCATCTCACATGTGTACTTGTTCGGCTTATGACACACTACAACATCTGAAGACTTTATGTAACCTGAATGAGAATTGCAAACCATTCTAAGGCCTATGCACTCATATTGACCCAAAATCTTACATATTGCCTTAATTCAGTTATGATAGTCAACATCTCTCTTACAGGCTGGGTTCAGACAGAAGACCCCTTATTATGCTATGATCTAGTTCCAGAAAATAATCACCATCTGACCTGTAGCAAGAGCTACATATGAAAGTCACAATTCCATCTTTCTAATTTATTTATTTGCTAGACTAAGACCTTCAACAATGGACTTTGTTAATGTGAGATGGTGACAACTTTTGCTCCCACTGCATGTGTAATCAAGAGTCACAATGTTACCATTTTGCTGGTCCCTGTTATGTAAGTCTGCATACCAGCAAAGCAGTTTATAGAATTTGAGTTACTGTTGTAAACTTCTGTGAGCTTTGAAAAATATGTAACCCATAACCTTACATATTGCATTAAGTTAGTGTTGAGAGGCAAAATATCTATGATTGGTGGAATCTCAATTTAAGTTTGATTATCGTGCCTGTGAATGAAAGCAATATAAAATTTATAATTCCATTTGTAGAAAAACAAACTGGCAGGAGTGCAGCACAACTTAGCTGCTGTGAATATGTCACAATGCCTTCTCTAGGCAGGGTCTACTAATGAGGGTTACATTAACTGGGTCCTGTAGCCAGCAATAGGATGCAATACAAAACCCAGACAAATTATGAGAGCAAAAACACCTACAAAATCGCCCAAGATATGTAAAACTGCTTTCTGTTGCTCTGGCATGAGCAGGAGAGTTACATCACCAGGGTGGTGGTGGGGGTAGCAATATGCCATAATTCTCTCTTTATGCAGGACACGGGCAGCAGAGGAACATCATCTATATAATGGGCCCTGAAATACATCAAACTTCCTTTTCATGGCATGGTTTGGGAAAAATAGAAGAGTCATATTACCTAAGATTGGGCTTAGCAATATGTCACATCACCCCATTGTAAAGACTGAGGCAGAAGGAAAGAGTCACATCAAATAGGACATGGGTCAAGATAAAAGGCCCAATGTCCCAAATAGGGGAGTGGTCAGGCAGAAGAGGAGAGTCATATCAAATAGGTGCTTCCCTAGATATATGACACAATCTAGCATGTGAGGTGAAGCCAGACAGAAGAGTCAAATCAGCTTGATGCTAGATCCATAGATATATTACAAGACTCCCTTAAGACAGGAACCATGTAAAAGAGTTACAACAAATAGTTGCAGGTTCTACCTTTATGTCACAATGCTCCTTGTGGGCAGGGCTCCAGCAGGGAGTCACATCACCTAGGTGATAAGCCCAGAGACATGTCCCTGGCAATGTCATATGACCTAGGTGATAGGTCCAGGGGCATGTCCCTGGTGAAAGAGCTCCATGTCCTCTTTCCCTAGCCTAGCAATATGTCACTATCAAGGTAAGAAGGACACACGCAGGACAGTAACATCATCTAGGTGATAGGCCCAGAGATTTGTCACAGTGCCATCTTTAGGACACGGCCCTAGCAAAAGAGTATCATCATCTGTGTGCCTGGCCCAGCCTTATGTCACTATCCTCCACTGTGTACAAGGCCTATTCTAATGAGGAGAGATACATCACCTAAGTGGTTGAAACAGTGACATGTCACAATGACTTTTGCATGCACTTCTCACTCAAAAATGTAACATATCCTGGGTACTGGATCTAGTGATATGTCACTATTCTTACTGAGAGAAGGGCCCAGGCAGGATAGTCACATCACTGAGAGATTGGCCCAAGTAAATATCACAATAATATATGTGAGCTGGAACCAGTCTGGGGAGTCAAATCACACAGGTGCTGGGCTAATATTTATATCACAATCACACTGGCAGAAAATTCCTGAGTTGAGATTTACAATACCACACATATTCTGTTTTCTCGGGTGACATATATATATATATATATATATGGTTGGCTTTATATATGGGAGAGGGTGACAGTCCTTAAATTAAGCTGGCTGTGCATGTGAAACTCATAATTTCACCTTTCTGTTTGGTTCCATTATGACACTCTGTGTATAAATCAAGGGCTTTATAAAATATCTGAGGCTATGATAATCTCCTGTGAACTTTTTTTTTAACCAGAAAGATATTTAATCACTGGTGTTTCTAAAGCAAGTTAGGAAAGTCAAAATTACTCCTATATGTGGGATCCCATATATGAGAGACATTATTATTCATGGGAGCTGTGCCTAGGTTCACATCATAATTTACTCTGTGATAATGAAAGAGTCACAACAGCCAAGATTCTCAACACCTAAATGCTGAGCCAGAAATGCCTATTGTGGGCAGTGTCCAGGCAGAAGAGGAGAGCAATATTACCTCAACTGTAAGATCAGAGATGTGTCACAATGTCTCCTGTTGAAAGGACTAGGCAAGAGAGTCATGATTTGAATGCAGTGCTTAGAAATGTTACAATCCCCACCAGTAGCAGGGTTCAGGTAGGAGAGAAAAGTCTGGTAACTTAGATAATGGATCCAGAGACATGTTATATCCTTCCTGAGGATATTGTAAAGACAGGATTGTCTAATAACCAAGGTCCTCGGCATAGGTAAATGTCCAAATCTTTTGTGTGGGCTACACCTAGGAAAAATTATTAAATCACTCAGGAAGCTGTGAAAAGGTATATGTTACAAACACACAAGTGGAAAGTTCCAAGAATGGGAATCACTATCATGCATATATCCTGACTCCAGGTTTAAGAGTCATGATTAGTCCTCTTATCTTGTTTCAGGTATATGGCACAATATAAACTGTGGGCATAGCGTAAGCAGGAAAGTCACATCACCTGGACGGGTGCTGGTCCAGTGAGAAGTCAGAACCCTTCGTGTGGGCAAGATCCTGAAAGAAGAGTCACATCACCTGGATTCTATTTTTAGTGATATATCAAAATTACCCCTGTGGGCAGGGCATACAAAGGTGAGGAGACTCACTTAACTTAAGCAATTGGCCTAGATATATATGACAATGGCCACTATGTGCAAAAGCAAGGTATAATAGTGACCTCCCCTTGGGGATGGATTTAGCAATATATCACAATCTCCCCTGTGTTCAGGGCAAGGCAAAAGAGGAGCAACATCACCTAGGTGCTGAGCCAAGTGATATGCTCTAAGGCTTCCTATTGTCAGAACCCCAAACTCAGAGTCACATCACCCTGGTGAAGAACTGGAATATGTGTCACAATGCACCATAAGTGGAGGGCCAAGGCAGCAGAAGGGAGCTACATCACTTATATATAAGTCACAATGTTTTTTATAGATAGGGATTAGGCAAACAATTCACATTACCTGGGTGCTGGTCCCAGTGATATGTAAAAGTGCCCTTTGTAGACAGGCCGAGGCAAGTTCTCTCAGGTGTGTAGTCCACATGTCTCACAATTTTATCTGTGGTCACTGCCTAAAAAATACAGTAAAGTTATTCAGGAGATGTGCTAACTTTTATGTTCTAATCGCACACTAAGAAATATTCAGAAATAAGTTTCAAAGTCCCAAACATGTCCTGGCTTTGTGTATTTCACTTAACACATCTTGTGATTTGGGTCAAATCAGAGGAGTCACAATCACAACAATGGGAAAGATCTATGTATAAGATGACCAATCACACTTGAAGACTGTGTTCCAGTAGGGGAGTCATAGCCTCATAGGTGTACTGAATCAAGCACCACCAAATCAACCATGGGTCAGATTCCTGTATATGAGGAACGATTTCATCCTTCAACCGCTCTTTTGTCTGAGATTTATTACCTTTTTTTGTAGGCCATGTTCTTGAGAGAGTATAACAATCAGGTCAGCTGGGTTTGCATCCAGGAGTCACAATCTCACCTAGTTTCTGTTTCCTGTTAGGACTTTTTTTGTATCACTCAGGCTTTTATAATACATGTGTGAGTCTTATAATTGTCTCTGAAGTATATACAATTAGGAAACACCTTACTTTTCTTTTGGCCATAAGACTGGCTATGAGAGTCAAAATATCTGTCCTTTCTGGGTCCAGGTATAATAGTTGTATTTATGTATGTGAGCTGAATCCAGGTATATGACACAATTTCACCAGAAACAAGGCAGGAGAGTCTCATCACCTGGATTCTGAGCTCAAGACACATCGTAATTTCCTTTGCAGCCATGGCCAAGTCAGAAGTGTCACATTAACCAGGTAGAGACTCAAGTAATATGGAACCATGTTCGTGTGTAGACAGGATTGGAGAAAAAGAAAAGGGTCACAACACCTAGGTACTGGGCTCAGCAATATGTATTAATTCCCTTTGTTTTGGCAGACCCTAGAATAAAGAGGAGAGTTGCATTATCTGGGTTTTGCACTCAGTGGGATTTCACAAAGTTTTTGTGGGCAGTACCCAGGTAGCAGTGGAGAGTAACATTTTCTAGATCCTATGTCCAGTGATGTCACAAAGTTCCTGGGGGGCAAAGCACAGACAAAGTAGACAAATAGACAAATCACTGAACTGATAGGCTAAGAGACATGTGATAATAAACCTTGTTGACAGAGCCCAAGCAGAAGAGTTACATTATTATGATTCTTACCCAATGCAAAACACAATGCACACATGGGAAACAATGTAAGTAAAAGTTTTAACACCTGGGTTTAGACCCATTTATATGGCATAATCTCATGTATATATGAGAGTGACAAAGTCATTCTGTGCTGTGCTATCATGACACCCACCACAACATCCAATGGCTTTATATGGCATGCATAAGAGATGAAACCTACTCTGAGGCCCACATGCTACTATGGACTCACTATCTTATATATTGCCTTAAACCAATGTATGATAGTCAATATCTCTCATTTAGGCTGATTTCTGGAAAGAGACTCGTTTTTATGCCTGTAAGCCTGGTCTAAAAATGAATCCTGATTGCACCTGTGACCAGAACCCCATATGAGAGTCACAATTCAATCTTTTTACTGTTTTCACTTGTTAGACTCAGTATCTCAACAATGGGCTTTGTAAATGTGGAATGGTGAACAACTTTCACTTTCACCTGGGTGTGTAAATGAGAATCAGAATCTTAACTTTTTGTTGGGCTTTGTTATTAAGCTCTCTGTACCACCCAAGGAGTGTATTCAGTATGAATTAGTGTTGTAAATTTCTGTGAGTTTTGTACAAATATGAAACCCAGGATTTTACCTATTGCCCTAAACCTAGCATTGAGAGGCAAATTTGGCTGAATCCCAAAACAAGTTTGACCATCCTGCCTGTGAACTGAAGCAGGGTATATGTCATAATCCAATATGTGGACAAAAAAATAGGAAAAAGTGTAACATCACTTAGGTGATGTAGCAAGCAACATGTCTCAATGACTTCTCTAAGCAGGACCTAGAAATAAGTTTCATGTTAACTGGGTGCTGGACCAAGAAATATAAAATAATTCCAC
Source organism: Pan paniscus (assembly GCF_029289425.2). NCBI lineage: Eukaryota > Metazoa > Chordata > Mammalia > Primates > Hominidae > Pan > Pan paniscus. Next base: position 29,591,086 of record NC_073273.2, on the reverse strand, counting down.
ATGTGAAAAAATTTAGCGAAGTGATGAGAACCAAAACACCTACAGAATGGGCTAAAGATATGTGAAAATACCCTCTGTGGTTCTGGCATATGCAGGAGAGTTGCATCATCAGGGTGCTGGGCCCACCAGTATGCAATAATTCCCTTTATTCAGGACTCTGGCAGAAGAGTAACATCATCTGAGTGCAAGAGGTCAAAATTTTCCTTTGTGGGCATGTTTCAGAATAAATAATAGAGTCACATGACCTAAATGCTGGTCTCAGCAACACCTCACAATCCCAACATTTTAAAGGCCCAGGTACTGGAAGACAGTCATATCACTTAGGTCATGGGCTCAGAGATATGTCACAATTTCCCCAGTAGGCAAAAGAGGGGAGTTGTATCACCTAGGTGCTTCTTTAGCTATATGTCATGATTTAAAACATGGGCAGAAACTAGACAAAATAGACACATCACCCACCTGCTGGGTCCTGAGTTAAGTCCCAAGGCTCCCTTAGGACAGGACCAAGGTGAAAGTGTTGCATCTCATTTGTGCAGGTTTAACTTTCATATTACAATGCTCTGTGTGGGTGAGGCTCAAGCATTGAGTCCCAAAACCTCGGCAGTGGGCCCACAGATATGTCACCATGACCTTTGGAAACAGCCCTTTCAAAAGAGCACCACCTCACATGTGTTCCTGGCCTAGAAATATGTCCCCTGTTTTCAGGGTCCCCTGTAATCAGGGCCTATGGCAGAGTGGAGAGTTACTTCACCTAAGTGGGGCACACAGTGGTAATGTCACAATGCTGTCTGTAGGCATGGTCCAGGCAAGAATGTAACATCCCCTGTGTGTTAGATCCAGTGATATGTCACAATGCTTACTGAGAGAAGGGCTCAGGCAGAAAAGTCATATCATCTAGTTGTTGGCCCACGTAGAGATCACAATCCCATATATGGGCTGGAACCACTCTGGAGAGTCAAATCACGCAGATGCTCAGTAAATATTTGTATAACAGTCATAGTATCAGAATACTCCAAAGAAATATATCTACAATACCACACATGTTCTGTTTTCATGAGTGAGAGTTGGCTTCATATATGTGAAATGTGAAAGTCCTTACTGTCAGCTGAGTGTGCATATGAGACTCACAATTTTACCTTTCCACTGGGTTCTCTTATGCCACTCTGTACAAACCAAGGGCTTTATAAAATATCTGAGGCTGTTATAATCTTCTGAGACCTTTTTACCAGAAACAGATCAAAGACATCACTCATGTTTCTAAAGCAAGTTACATGGGTCAAAATTACTCCCATTTGTGGGGTCCACATATGAGACTCATTATCATGCCTGGGATCTGTGTCTAGAGATATGTCAAAATGTACTCTGTGGTAAAGAAAAAGGCATGACAGCTACATAACTTAAATGCTGAGGCAGAAATGTTCCAAAATTTTCCTTGTAGGCAAGTTCCTGACATAAAAGTCATGTAACTTTGGGACTGTGCCCAACTGTATGGCATAATGACCCTTGTGGGCAGTGTCCAGGCTGAAGAAGAGAATCATATAATGTAAATAATAGGCCCCAAGATGTCACAATGTGTCCTGTTGAAAGGGCTAGGCATGTGTCATTTCTAATTATAGTCATTTTAATTGGAGTGGCTTGGTATCTTACAGTGGCTTTGATTTGCAGTTTTCTATTAATAAATAATGTTGAGCATCTTTCCATGTACTTGGCCATTTTTGTCTCCTTTGGACAAAAAATGTCACTTTAGGTCTCTTGTCTATTATTAAATTTTGTGTTTTTTTGCTGTCAAGTTATATATTCCGTTATATACTGTGTATCTTTTTCCCTTCTCATATGTATATTTTGCAAATATATTCTTCTACACTGAAAGTTGTCCCTTTACTCTGCTAATTTATTTTTGCTATGTAAATATTTTTTAGATTCTGTTGATTTCACTCGCCTGCTTTTGCTTTTGTTGCTTGTGCTTTTGAGGTCTTATTTAAAATATTTTTCCCTCTCCTATTGGTAAAGAATTTCTCCATGTTTTATTCAAGTAGTTTTGTAGGTATCAGTTTTATATTTAGCTGTTTTATTTATTTTTATGTAAGTTGTTTTAATATGGTAACAGGTAGGCACCTAGTTGTTTTCATTTAATCAATTTTCCTAGCACCATTAATTGAAACTATTGTCTTTTCTTACATGTGTATTCTAAACTACTTTAAAAATTACTTGGAAATAGGTTTGTGAATTTATTACTGGGATCACTGTATACTTTGGTCTATGTGTCTGTTTTCTATGCTAGTATCATGCTGTTTTGCTTGTTATAGCTTTGCCATATATTTTGAAGTCAGTTAGTTTGGTGCTTTCAGCTTTATTTTTTTCACAAAATTACTTTGGCTATTTGGGGAGTTTTTTGTTGTTGTTGTTCCCCATAAATTTTAGGCCTGCTTTCTCCATTTCCGTGAAAAGAAAAAAAGGCATTGGTGTTTTTATATACTTGGCACTGAATCTGTAGATTACATTGAGTATCACAGCCATTTAAATAATTTTTTTACAACTCATGAGCAAAAATATCTCTAAAATTTTGCATTTTTACTATCTTCATCAAAGTTTTATAATTTATAGTGTAGAGAGGGTTTATATTTTTAATTAAGTTTATGTCTAGGCATCTTTATTTTTTATTCTAGGTGAGGTAAAATATTTGGGAAATTTTAACGTGTCTTTGTGATTAAAACAAGGGAACAAATTAGATATAGATAGCATGCACCTCAAAACAGTTAAAACAACATATGAAAAATCAATAGCTATATCACACTGAACAGGAAAAGAAGAAAGATTTTTATTTAAGATCTGGAACAAGGCAATGACATCTACTTTTACCGCTTTTACTCAACAGAATCCTGGAACTCCTAGCCAGATCATTTATGCAAGGGAAAGAAACAAAATACATCCAAATAAAAAAGGGAAAATTTAATTTTCTCTTCAGATTACATAATTGTTTATATAGCAAAATTTGAATACTACAATAAAAAGCTTGAAAATAAAGAAATTTAGTAAAGTGGCAGACTACCAAATTAACCTACAATAATTAGTAGGAGGCTTTCTACATGCCAAGAATAAGCCATTTGGAAAATAAATTCAATAAAAATTATTCCCAACAGCTATAAAGTAATAAATCTTACTTCATTTTACATTCACACTTGTGATAATGAACCTTAGCACATTTTCCATCATTTGGATATTCAGTGTTCTCCAACCCATTTGTTAGTGACTGTTCCTTTCTCATTTTGAGTGACATAGACAGAAAATAGCCAAGGGACCTTTTAACATTTTGAGTGATAGAGGAGACTGTCAAGGGTACTGGGCGAAACTCCACCTTCAAGCCCAAAACAGCTGGAAGCTGAGGAACTAAACTGCCGATTTCAGATGAAGCCGGACGTTTCCTGACTGTTTCTCTCTAAATAACACCCACCTGTGCACTGAGAAAAGAAGGTGGAGCCATGGAAATTCACATTTTTTGGCAGGGGTAGAGCCTGGATTTTACAGTTGCTATGTGGAGACCTGGTGCTCATCAATCTGTGAGGTGGGGGCCCACTAACAAGATTCCCTCTCACTTTGTTGACAGTTTTTGCTTGTTTGTTCTGTTTTGTTTTTCTGTTTCCATTTTGCCCAGTAAACTTTACTTCTCACATTTCAGTGTGTACATTAGCCTATTCCTTTCTGATCATGCGACAAGATCATAGTTTTAGCTAAGTAAGGAAAAAGTTCTACAACATACCCGTGTCTACATGTGAGACTTCAGGAAAGGTAAGATGTAAACCAATTTTTTATTTTTCTCTTTTGCTTGCAAGACTTTTCATCCTTGGACTTCTCCGGAGGGTAGGGGAAATGTGCACCATCCACTATACCAGCCCAAAGTACACGCGCGATGACAGATGAATGTCGTCTTCTAACCCCCATTTCTTCTGGGATGTAAAACGCCAGGAATTTAGTGTTTTCCCCTTCAAAGTCCAAGAGATCCCAGCCTCATCCAACGGCAATTAAGTTTTCACTCCGTTGACAGAAACTATGACATAGGAATGAAAATTTTCTTCCCTGCCCTAGGCTGGAGACTTTTTGTTTTTCTTTATTCACACTGTCAGCAGTTTACTTTTAAGAAAAAGGCCACTTTTTCTTCTTAGAAAAGGTTTCGGTGGGCTAGGATCCCAAACATCACTGCTTATATTTTTTATAGAATTTTAATTGTGAAAGGGCATTTGTGAGTTTAGACATGAGCTGTGGCCAATCTGGTGTGCTTTGCATGTCATTCTCTATTTTTGTTATGAAATTTTGCTGCAGGCCTTCATCTTGTTTTATGTTTTTAGGACTATTACCTGTAACCACACCATGTGGCGATGTTTCATTTTGGCCTCTGCCATTTTACAATGGTGGCTCTGGTTGAATCCTGGCTTAGGAAGTGAGTCCCTTCTGGTTTCATATCAGCATGCTACTTTTGCCATTTGCAGATTCTCTTTTCCTTCACAAATTCCCTTATATGTTTTTTCTGACCACCTGGTAAGTTACCTTTAGTAAAGTTGTAAAGCCAGAAATACTGGGTGCTTGGGGCTACTAGAGTCAAGTAGTAAAAAATTTAAAAGGATTTTGTTAAAGTGAGCTCAATTTAATTAAAAGTAGATATCTAAATTATAGGCCTACATAAGAGAGCCGTTTGTTTTTCTCTCCTGGGATCTTGTTTTGCTGCTAAAGGGTTTTTTTCTCCATCCACTGAATTCTTTCTCTTTATTTTGTCATGCCATTCTAATGCATTCATGTGAGAGCAGTAATTTAATCAGGAAATTGTCAAACAAAAAATTTTATGGCTACTGGGTTTTCATCTGCCTGTCTGTGTAGTTACATGTGTGTTGGGTGTGTGTGATGACTATAAAAAAAGAGCTCTAATAAATTTAATTGAGAAATAAATACAGCCTTAATGGTGATGAGTAAAACACAGTGTCATCGATATATGAGTACGTGGACTAAATTATGCAGGTCAGATACTAGGTTTGCTAAATGTTTCAAAATTATAAACTGCTTTTTGTTTTTTGAGAACAGTTTAACTTTGCTTCACAATTGGTAAAACGTGAGAATGAATGGAATTAACCACACCTTTAATTACATTGAAAAAATTCAAACCCTTGGCTACACCTAGCACTTAGTTAAAACAATATACCTGTTTTTACCCTAAAGTTAAAATTGCTAGAAATTACCATTATAACATGTAATTGAAACCACTGAAATTAGATTTACATATGAGGTGTGTAAGAACAGTAAAATGTGTTTTTAACAAAAGACTGTAAGGCATGGAAATATAAATTCTTGCCTAGGGTCAACCAATTGTTTTGAATTACATACAATAAAGATAAAGGCTCAAACAAGTTGTAGAACTATTGTAAAAATAAATCTTGCCAAAGGAATTCTCTGTGTGAACACTAATTAAATTCCAAAAGGATGTAGGCTTTTTTTTTTTTTTTTTTTTTTTTTTTTTTGGTAAATTGAGCATTAAAATAAAAGCACAACAAGGTACTTTTTGTTTGTTTGTTTTTGGTTTTGGTTTTGGTTTTGAGAGGGAGTCTTGCTCTGTCACCCAGGCTGGAGTGCAGTGACACAATGTCGGCTCACTGCAAGCTCCACCTCCTGAGTTCAGGTCATTCTCCTGCCTCAGCCTCCCCAGTAGCTGGGACTACAGGTGTCTGCAATCACGCCTGGCTAATTTTTTTTTTATTTTTAGTACAGATGGGGTTTCACCATGTTAGCCAGAATGGTCTTGATCTCCTGACCTCGTGATACTCCTGCCTCAGCCTCCCAAAGTGCTGGGATTACAGGCTTGAGCCACCATGCCCAGCCAAGGTACTCTTAAAGCACATATCTGTTCTTTAGCAAAATTTGTAAATAATTAATAAAAGGTTTTTGCTTTTTACATTTCTAAGTCATCATTTTGGTTAAATAAGTAATTTATGATACTCCAGAATTTTATTTTATAACATCTATTGTTTTAAACCCATAACATGTAACATCCTTCTCAAAATGAAACTTTAGTTACAAAATTGTTTTTCCTAACTTGTGGCTTTTGGATACTAAAGAGAGCCCCTGGAGTATCCACTGGAGAGGTTAATAGGATTATATGACATGTTTAGTTACATAGAATTGCCAAAAGGGTGTTCAATATTCTGTAGATGATATTTTGGTGAATGATACTTACACATGTTCCAAAATCATATGAGAGTTCTAAAATACTAATATCTGAAATATATGCTATCAACCACAGTTAACATTGTTATGTTAAGATAGTGTAAACCACAGAATAAACTGAAATTTTATGTCAATCTTATTTCTGACTGTAACTACCGTGGACATTTTGTTATACACAGAAAA